>NC_090450.1:405496571-405799602 GCF_031143425.1 Pleurodeles waltl | reverse complement strand
GCTTCCTCCTGCTCTCTGCCATCTAGAATGCAAGCGGGCAAAGCACCAACGGTAATGATCAATCACAAGACCTCCACTGAGCTTATTAATTTGGGTGTGTATGTAAATATATATATATATATATATATATATATATATGAAAGAAAAGATGTCCTGATCTGCGTGTTACGGCGCACTTAATTCTCCAGTGGTGCTGGTTTGAGGCAGGACAACCATATTTTCAAAAAACAAGATTCTCTTTCTGTTTTAGCAAGAGAAAACCGCACTCTGTCGTTGTGCCAAAAATACCTTAACTTTTAATACATTAGTGAGATCATAAACAAACAAACAGGAATCCCCTGACGCGTTTCGGTCTCACCAGACCTTGTTCACAGGTGTTTCCTGTGTGCTAATTTCGGCGCTTAAAATAAAGTACTCCAAAGTAACAGAAAAAATACTCAAGTTACACCACTTATCAAGAGTTACTCCATAACATCACTAAATATATATACTTTAACAAAGAAAAATTTAACGTTTTTCTATATACATATTTACCAAATTGTAACAGTGTTTTGACTACAATCCAAGGTGTTTTTCACTGAGTTCCACATTGCATTCTGGTATATGTAGTTTATAGCATTTCATTAAATCAAATTATTTTTAAATATATGTCATAAAATCTTGTTTCAGCGACTAATGGAGACTTCAAAACAATTTCTATATATATATATATGATCCAAAAACCGGTGAAAAGCAAATTTACTTGACGGCTGCACAATGTCTCGAGGATCCAATGTAGCGGAGAAATGAACAATCCAAAAAATCTCTAAAGATGTCGTTCATCCACTGTTTATTGTAATAATTAAAATAATGCTAAAAAATAATCACAATCACGCTGTCCTGGCCAAATGTCCAAAAATAGTCACAATCACGCTGTCCCGGCCAAATGTCTACGCCTTCAACTGGATATATATATATATATATATATATATATATAGAGAGAGAGAGAGAGAGAGAAAGAGAGAGAGAGTTTTATTTTCACAAATGGGCTTTGGTTTTGGAGAGGCAGGCAGTGACTTCCACTTCGACTGTTTGAGAGTTGGAGGGCTCGCCACAATACTGCAGGCTCGTGTGGACGGGGGATGCTTTGTCTAGGGCAGATAGGAGCCCTTATTTTTCCTTTGCCTTATTTTAGGAGCGGTGGTATGACTATGCAGGACCACTGGGAGTATGTGACTTTGTGGCCGTGATGTCTTTTTGCGTTATCGATTTGCCGCATCTGCCACATAATCCACCATCTGCTATGTAATTTGCAGATTTTAACAAAAAATGTTTCCAGGTCAAACAGATCAAAAGTTGCTAAATAACCAGAGGGCACTTCTAAAAAAGTAGCTTTTTAATTTTTCAGTGCCATATTGCTCACAAGACCCTTGCCCAGCCCCACCACTCTCAAACTTCACCAGCCGCCACTGGTGAGTTGTACATTATTTCCAGGAGAAAGGTAAACAGCTCTGTTATAAAAGTCTCAAAGTCAGATCCCTCTGCTCTTTCTTGTAAGCTCCTTACATGGATATTCTTCTTTTGGGAGCAATTGTCCATGTCTTCACAGCCAATGCATATTCTGCAGACTTTGCCAATTACTCTACTTTGGTCCCCATTTTTGTTTGTCGATTTGAGTCCCGATTTTCCAATTAGGGTTTCCAATTCTACTCCTCGATGCTAGTGAGTCTACAACTGTTCTCAAAGAATCCAATTTGGGCATCATGTCATCTTTTAGGGCCTGTAGCCCTTTGTTGAGCTTGATTTTCAGGTATTATGTGAGCTCCCTTCTTAGGATGGCCACACTGTCCAGGAAATCATATTTTGAAATAGCCATATTGTCTCAATCAGTCAGTGATTTGTATAGTGCTGCCTATCACCCATGGGGTCTCAAGGCACTGCCTGAGAGACTCACCTTTGTGGACTGAAGGCTCACCACATTAATCAACTCTGGAGTGAGAAGATTCAGTAGGCTTTTCTGGGAGTTTTGCTTCAGTGTCATTTGTGTTTCAGAATATGATGGCTGATCAGGCCTGTGCTTGTATTTTGGTACCTCCGTAACAAAGGGTCAGGTCGCATGCTTTTGTGCATTAGGTGAGGCTTACCTCTCAATGGCTTGCTGTCCCAAGACATAGGCCGCAGGTACTCACCGCATCGATCAGAACTACTAGAGCCAGTTGCCTCTTGATTCAACTCCCTGAAGTGCCAATTGGGCCCAGCTCAGCCACTGAGCTCTAGCAATGTGCCATTCAGAGCTCCACCGCTGCCATCTTATCTGTGGGCCCAGTCTCCCCTCTGCTGCCGAAACACAATGTTTTGGGCACAAGAGACACCAAATCCACTTTCACAAGCCCCCAGGCAGCCTCTACAGTACTGGGGGTGAACTCTGCTCCATCTAGCACACCGGGAGCCCTACAACTATCAAGCAGAATGAACGAGATAAGGGTTTGTCTGCTCTGGCTGCCATCCTAGCTTTGCCCCTGAACCTTTTTTCTACTTGCTTTTAAAATCAAATTGGACAACCACTTAGGGTCAAGCAGTAGTGATGTCATAAAATGAAAAGGAATTGAGAGATGTGTTTATGAGATGCACACATGTTAATATGGGAGCTACTTTATCAGGATCATGAATACAACACCACCAACAGTATTACAACTAACAATATGAGAAATACCACTACTAATGGAATTATCAATCTCACCATTAATAGCACTAACAATAACACCACTTATGCTAAATCCACTATTACTAGAACTATCAATGCCTCACTTCCAACACTGCTTATACCACCCCAATACACCACCTCTAATATCAATATTACCAATACTACCACCAGCAGTACCTCCACAAGACAATGACCTCATATACCACAGCAGCACTATAAATACCACAACCACAATACAAATACCATCACCAATAGCACCATTAATACCATCTCCTGTACTATTCAGCAATACCCCACTATCAGTACCACCACCACAACTAACCATTAACAAAGCCAATCGGTCTGTCTTTTATATCATGTCTGGCAGAAACATAATTTATTTGTGCCTGTGCTTACATGCTTTGTCACATTAAATCCAGCCTTTTGGCTTTGCCAATATTTATTTCTCTTAAGGTATCTAGCTTAAAATGTAGTGACTAATAAAGTTTAATGGTCATTTTGAAAGATACAGACAAGCTAATCAGCGGCGGTTTCTCCATGAGGGCAGGGGACCATCGCTCCCCCCCCCCCCCCCCCCCACTGCGCGCCACAGGTAACAAATATACAATAGCAAATAAACTATTTTATTGCCATTTTATCTTTCCCCCGATGTGCGTGCTGCAGTGCCCCAAAGGCAAAAGACAAGGGTGCATGTCCTCTGCTGCCGATTGGTAGGAAAGGACTGGAGCAGTGGCTGGCTGGACGCTCCAAAGTGCACATGTCATTTTGGCTGACTTTTATGCTCTGCCCAAAGTGACATGCACTTTGAAGCTCTCCTTTCAGCTGTCTTAAGACTACTGGGCGGAGACCAAGCACAGGTATCCAGGGCCAGAAGGAGCGTCTGGCCAGCCTGCTCCATCCAATCCAGGTGCTTCTTTCATGCTGATTGACAGCAAGCATGAGAGTAGTGTCTGGATTGGTCAAGGGAGCTCCACAGCAGATTGCAGTTTGCAGAATACCGAGGGGAGGGGGGCGTGCTGCAGTTGGTAGGTACCTTTTATTTTAATTTAACATGGGGTTTTGGAGGGAGGGGTTGTTTTATTATGGGCTTTCAAAGGGAGGGGGTATTTCATATTGGGCTTTTGAGGGAAAGGGGTGTTTTATTTAATTTTTTGGGAAGTGGTTTTCCTCAATTGAGTATTTCACGATTGAGCGGTTCACTTTCATTTGAGCTCAGTGTTTTGAGTAGAAGTGTAAGATGTAAGTGATCACCTACTATTAAAGGCTGCAATTATAACTTGAGTGATCACTGTAGTAGGAAGACTGACTTGGTAATGCCATTTTCAACAGCTGTTATAGCTGTATTGACGTATCATGCTGTTACTTTGGGGATTACAGACACATCTGAACCAGTCATTATGCCATGTATGAAACGCAATATGTCTCTGACAGCAACATGCAGCTAAAAACAATGTCAGATGATTACCATGGGATGTGTGGTATTACCTAGTTAAGTCTTGCTGAGCATGTATTCATCAGGAAGAGAAATGTTAAATATGAATGCTAAATATGATTTGACCATTTTAAAACTATTACAGTGAAATCCATTGTCCATGGAACCTTGCATTTGTGAAGGAAATATTGGGAACATTGCATCATATGGGGATATGATCCAAAAGGAATCTCAGGTAAAGAACATGCCTGCTTAAGGTGATTTAACTTCAGAAGCAAAAGGATTAACTCTCTCCGTGTAAGGTGGTATGATATCCAGTGCAGAATGGACAAAGCCTTTTGGGGGAGAAAATAGATAGTTTACCTAAAGAACAGTAGTGAAAGACCACTTAGGAAATCTCAAACTAGGAGAAACACATGAGTATAATAACCAAGGGTGGCAACAGTGCTTTAATTAATTTGTTTTATTGCAATTTCAAATATGCGAGCAGTTTCATCAGTTACACATAAACAGTGCTTTAAATAATTAAGGAAGGTGACCATAGATTGTTTTGGTAACGTGAAATTGAGGATAGCTTCAATTTAAACACTTAGGCCCTCATTACGACCCTGGCGGTTAGTGATAAAGTGGCGGTAATACCACCAACAGGCTAGCGATAACTTCCGCTAAATTATGACTATGGCGGTGATATCTCCCATAGACTGCTAATGTACCATACCAACTGCCAGGGCGGAAACAACATTCACCACGGCGGTAGCCAACAACAGCCAGATGGAAGACAAAGTACTACCCACCATATTAAGACACAGGAAACTGCCACCTTTCCCGGGGCAATACGAACGCCAACAAAAGCCTGGTGGAAACAGAGCTCAGAAGTGAAAGGACTTATCATTGGAGAGACAGGGGAGAACCACGCCGCCATGGAACCCGAACTGCAAGTTTTCCTGATGATCTTCTACGTCATGCTCCACCTGGAACACCAACGCCTATGAAGCTGACAACGGTGAGTACAGCCGCCTAGCACACAAGGGAGGGAGGGAGGAAAACGAGAGTGACACACACGCATGACACACACCAGACCCACACGCACCATACACACAACCAGCTGCACATGTAAGCCAATGGCACACGACACATAGCATAATAAAACACAGAGCAGATTGCTAGAGTACTGACAATGTATCAGCATAGCAAAACCCTCCACATGAACCAAATATATTTACAAATGTACATAAAGGGCCAATGCCCAGTTCAGAATCATAACGACACACAAGACTACAGGGCACAGACCAAGGCCCGACCTGGATCCTCACACATCCGTAGAGGACACTGCAGGGGCATGATTTTGCAAGTGGGAAGGCACCTCAGGGGAATGGAGGGGAGGGCACCTCAGCCGAATACGGGAACTACCCCACTAGTTCTGGAGGGGGCAACATTCCCATTGTGCAGTCCTGGGGAGTGCAAGGCCACAGTCTCTCAGGTGGGTGACTTTCCCACTGGTTCTGGAGGGAGCAACATAGCCATTGCTCTATCCTGGGGAGTGCAAGACCACAGTCTGTAAGGTGGGTGACTTTCCCACTGGTTCTGGAGGGAGCAACATAGCCATTGCTCTATCCTGGGGAGTGCAAGACCACAGTCTGTAAGGTAGGTGACTTGCCCACTGGTTCTGGAGGGGGCAACATGCCCATTGCTTTGTCCTGGGGAGTGCAAGGCCACAGTCTCTCAGGAGGGTGATTTTCCCACTGGCTCTGGAGGGGGCAACATGCCCATTGCTCTGTCCTGGGGAGTGCAAGGCCACAGTCTCTCAGGTGGGTGACTTGCCCACTGGTTCTGGAGGGGGCAACATGCCCATTGCTCTGTCCTGGGGAGTGCAAGGCCACAGTTTCTCAGGTGGATGACTTTCCCACTGGTTCTGGAGGGGGCAACATACCCATTGCTCTGTCCTGGGGAGTGCAAGGCCACAGTCTCTCAGGTGGGTGACTTTCCCACTGGTTCTGGAGGGAGCAAAATGTCCATTGCTCTGTCCTGGGGAGTGCAAAACCACAGTCTGTAAGGTGGGTGACTTGCCCGCTGGTTCTGGAGGGGGCAACATGCCCATTGCTCTGTCCTGGGGAGTGCAAGGCCACAGTCTCTCAGGAGAGTGATTTTCCCACTGGTTCTGGAGGGGGCAACATGCCCATTGCTCTGTCCTGGTGAGTGCAAGGCCACAGTCTCTCAGGTGGGTGACTTGCCCACTGGTTCTGGAGGGGGCAACATGCCCATTGCTCTGTCCTGGGGAGTGCAAGGCCACAGTCTCTCAGGTGGATGACTTTCCCACCAGTTCTGGAGGGGGCAACATGCCCATTGCTCTGTCCTGGGGGGGTGCAAGGCCACTGTCTCTCAGATGGGTGACTTGTCCACTGCTTCTGGAGGGGGCAACTCGCACAGCAGTCCCTGGAGTGTAGCCTACATGGCGTCCGCTGGCAGTGATGGCTGCACTGTGGTGGTGGTGGATGGAGGTACCTCCTGGGCAGCCTCTACACTCTCTGATGGCTGTACTGTGTTGGTGGATGGAGGTGCCTCCTGGGCAGCCTCTGCACTCTCTGATGGCTGTACTGTGGTGGTGGATGGAGGAGTCCTGGCCAACCTCTGCAATCTCTGATAACTGCAATGTGGTGATGGATGGAGGAGTCTCCTGGGCAGCCTCTGCACTCTCTGATGACTGCACTGTGGTGGTGGATGGAAGAGCCTCCTGGGCAGCCTCTGCACTCTCTGATGACTGCACTTCCTCAGCTGGCAGTGGGGGCCCTGTGACAGCTGGTGGTGGTGGCGGTGTCAGCCTGACAGTCTCCACTGGCATTTTGTGTGTTGTCCTGTGTGCATGCTCGTCTGTATGTGTGCCTGGGATGGGTTGGGGTTGAGGGGAGTGGGACTGGGAAGTGGTAGTTGGAGGGGGGGGGGCGGTAGAAACAGAGACAATGGCTGCCATCAGAGAGGAGGCCTGAGCCTGAATTGATCTCTGTTGGGCCGCCAATGCACCGTGAATGCCCTCCAGGAATGCATTGCATTGCTGCATCTGGGACCCCAGCCCCTGGATGGCATTCACAATGGTTGATTGCCTTACAGAGATGGATCTCAGGAGGTCAATACCCTCCTCACTCAGGGCAGCTGGGCTCACTGGGGCAGGGCCTGAGGTGCCTGGGGCAAAGGAGATTGTAGGAGCCTGGCCTGGTTTGTAGTGGGTACTCACACCAGGTCCAGTTATTCCTTATTAGTGAAATGTAGTAGTGTTCTAGCAGCTTAGGCTGATAGAGCTAGCTATAGCAGAGAAGCTTAGGCTGAACTAGGAGACATGCAAAGCTCCTGCAATACCACTTATAGTTACACAGTACTTATACACAAGTAAAGACAATACTCAGTGTTATCAAAAATAAAGGTAGTTTATTTGGGTGACACAAGGCCAAAAATATCTTAGAGGCAATACTCCTTCTGGAGGTAAGTATCATACATGATATATACACTAGACACCAAAATAAGGTAAGCAATTAGACATAGGATAGTGCAAACAATAGGAAATGCTATCAAATGCAATGGGAGAAAATAGGTCTAGGGGCAACACAAACCATATACTAAGAAAGTGGAATGCGAATCACACATTCCCCCCAGACAAGTGTAGTGTGTAGAGAATCGCTGGGAGAGTAAGAATACAGCAAAGGTAAGTAAAATACCCCACCCAGAGCCCAGAAAAGCAGGAGTAAAGTACTGCAAGTTTCCCTAGGACACACTACAAGTCGTGATTAGAGTTATTGCAAGAACCAACAAGACTGCAACCAACAAATGATGTATTCCTGGACCTGAAGACCTGCAAAGGAAGGAGACCAAGTCCAGAAGTCGGAAGAAGTTCCAGGAAGGACAGGAGCCCCTGCCAACCAGAAGAGGGTGCAAAAGAAGAGTACCCGGTTGGATGAAGACTGCAGAAATGCACCCAAGGAAGATGTCAGAGGGTTCCTGCATGATGCAATGGATGTCCCACGAAGAGAAGTTGGATGCAGGCGAGTTTTGGCACTGGATTCCTCCACTAAGCCTTGGTTCTGGCAAAGTCGCATTTTGTGTGAGGAGAAAGAGGGGGCTCTCAGCACTTCAGAGAGCCCTCAGAAGATCAGATAGCACCCAAGGGAGTCCCAGGACATGGGAACAAAGGAGGTGCAAATGCGGTTGGTGCAGCACTACAAAGGAGGGTCCGCCGCCGCCGGAGGTCAACTCAGCGAGTTGAGCATCACAGGATAGAGTGCTAGGGACCTGGGCCAAGCTGTGTACGAAGGAATTTTGCAAATAGTGCACAGAGGCTTCAGGAGGTCCTTCTGGTGCAGGGTGAAGACAGGGAGTCCTCAGAGCGGGCACACCATGGAAACTGTTGCAGCTGCTGGCTGGAGCTGCAGAGGAAAAGTAGCCCTTCTGGATACTTTGTTACTGTTACAGCGGTTCCTGGAGCAGGCTGCGGTTGATCCGTGGTCAGAGGATGAAGTAGTAGTTGCAGAGGATTCCTGCTGGAAACTTGCAAGTAGAATCTGAAGGAGAGACCCTAAATAGCCATGAGAAGGGGATTGGCTACCTTATCGGGTATGGACCTATCAGGAGGGGTCCCTGACGTCACCTGCTGGCACTGGCCACTCAGAGGCCTCCAGATTGTCCTCACACCTTGGAAAACAAGATGACTGAAGTCTGGGACACACTGGAGGAGCTCTGGGCACCACCACTAGGATGGTGATGGACAGGGAAGTGGTCACTCCCTTTTCCTTTGTCTAGTTTTGCACCAGAGCAGGGACTGGGATCCCTGAACCAGTGTAGACTGGCGTATGCAAGGAGGGCACCATCTGTGCCCTTCAAAGCATTTCCAGAGGGTGGGGTAGGCTACCCTTCCCCAGCCTGTAACATCTATTTCCAGAGGGAGAGGGTGTAATACCCTGCTCCCAAAGGAAATGCTTTGTTCTGCCTTCCTGGGACTGAGCTGCTCAGACCCCAGGAGGGCAGAACCCTGTCTGTGAGGTGGCAGCAGCTGTAGCTGCATTTCAAGCCTCAGAGAGCTGGTTTGGCAGTACTGGGGGTCCATGGTGGAGCCCCCAGGATGCATGGAATTGGCTCCTCAATACCAGATTTGGAATGGGGGGACAATTCCGTGATCGTAGACACCTTACATGGCCATATTTGGAGTTACGATTGTGAAGCTACATATAGGTATTGACCTATATGTAGTGCACACGTGTAATGGCGTCCCCACCCTCACAAAGTCCCTGGAATTGGCCCGGAACTATGTGGGGGCACCTTTGCTAGTGCAAGGGTGCCCTCAGACTTAGTAACTTTGCACCTAACCATCAGTAAATGAAGGTTAGACATATAGGTGACTTATAAGTTACTTAAGTGCAGTGAAAATGGCTGTGAAATAACATATGCATTTTTTCACGCAGGCTGCAATGGCAGGCCTGTGCAAGGGTGTGTCTGAGGTCCCTATGGGTGGCAAAAGAAATGCTGCAACTCATATGGATCTCCTGGAACCCCAATGCCCTGGGTACCTAGGTACCATAGACTAGGGACTTATAAAGGGGATCCAGTGTGCTAATTGAAATTGGTAAATGAAGTCACTAGCCTACAGTAACAAATTTAAAAGCAGCGAGAGCATAAGCACTGAGGTTTTGGTTAGCAGAGCCTCAGTGATACAGATGGGCACCACACAGGGAACACATACAAGGCACAACTTACGAGCACTGGGGTCCTGGCTAGCAGGATCCCAGTGAGACAGGCAAAACACACTACATTTAGGTTTTTATCTATGAGCACTGGGGTCCTAGCTAGCGGTATCCCAGTTACACAGTAAAAATACACTGACACACACTCACAAACAGGCCAAAAGTGGGAGTAACCATGCTAGAAAGAGGCTACTTTCTCACAGAGATACCCACCCTCCTGGGTGAGCGGGCACGGGAAACCCGCTGAGGGGCTACTGGGAGGGCAGTGCTGGTACGGGAGTGGCGGGTGTACCTGCAGCTGGGGTGGTCACAGAGGTGTCTGCCACCACCAGGGAGCTTCCATCGGAGGAGGTAGCTGAGTCTGTGTCGTCTCCTCCAGTCTCTGCCGTGGTGCTCCCCTCGCCCTCTGTCCCACTGGTTCCCTCGGCATCGGTGGACTCTGCCTCCTGGGTCCTGTGAGATGCAGCGTCCTCTGTCGCCAGTGCCCCTGCTCCTCCGCTAGATGATGCTAATGCACACAAGGACAGGATGACAAAGAAAGAAAGAGGGGGGAGACAAAGGATACACTTGGTCAATGACTGCACCAACACCACTATTGGCATGCACATCACTATCACTCACAGGGAACAGGCCTAAGCAATATGCATTGCACTACCAGTGATATGGCTAGTCACGAAGACAAGATGAGGAGCACACACCGCCAACTGCAGCGCACCTGGGACCCACGATGCCCTTTCTGAAAGTGACTACTAACAAGATAGGTTACCTGTATTTCCCATGCAACCATTACACTAGTGATGACTAATGCTGCAATGTCTGGTCTGGCTTTAGGGGCACCCACTAACATACAACCACCACCCGGATACCACCCCACCAGCCAAAGTATGTAATGATACCCACATTACTCACCCCCTTGTGGCTGCTGTGATTTCCTCAAGCGCCCATCCAGCTCACGGTAGGCCACTGCCAGTATGCTTGCCATCAGGGGGGTCAGGGTCCGATGGGCACCCCTTCCTCATTGGGAGGCCATCCCCAGCTAGGCCTCTGCGGTCTTCCGTGCCCAGCATCTCAGGTCCTCCCACTGTTTCCGACAGTGGGTGCCCCTCCTGCCATAGACCGCCAGGGTCCGCACGTCCTTGCCGATGGCACGCCATAATTCCTTCTCTTGATTGGCGCTGACCTGCAGAGGTGATACATATAGGAGAACTCCATTAAACAAAAAGTCCAGACTGTCACTGTAGGAGGCTGGACTGGCTTGTAGTGAGTACCAAGGGGTACTTGCACCTTGCACCAGGCCCAGTTATCCCTTATTAGTGTATAGGGTGTCTAGCAGCTTAGGCTGATAGATAATGGTAGCTTAGCAGAGCAGCTTAGGCTGAACTAGGAGACGTGTGAAGCTACTACAGTACCACTTAGTGTCATATGCACAATATCATAAGAAAACACAATACACAGTTATACTAAAAATAAAGGTACTTTATTTTTATGACAATATGCCAAAGTATCTCAGAGTGTACCCTCAGTGAGAGGATAGGAAATATACACAAGATATATATACACAATAGCAAAAATATGCAGTATAGTCTTAGAAAACAGTGCAAACAATGTATAGTTACAATAGGATGCAATGGGGAAACATAGGGATAGGGGCAACACAAACCATATACTCCAAAAGTGGAATGCGAACCACGAATGGACCCCAAACCTATGTGACCTTGTAGAGGGTCGCTGGGACTATTAGAAAATAGTGAGAGTTAGAAAAATAACCCTCCCCAAGACCCTGAAAAGTGAGTGCAAAGTGCACTAAAGTTCCCCTAAGGACAAAGAAGTCGTGTTAGAGGAATAATGCAGGAAAGACACAAACCAACAATGCAACAACTGTGGATTTCCAATCTGGGGTACCTGTGGAACAAGGGGACCAAGTCCAAAAGTCACAAGCAAGTCGGAGATGGGCAGATGCCCAGGAAATGGCAGCTGCGGGTGCATAGAAGCTTCTACTGGACAGAAGAAGCTGCGGTTTCTGCAGGAACGAAAAGGGCTAGAGACTTTCCCTTTGGTGGACGGATCCCTCTCGCCGTGGAGAGTTGTGCAGAAGTGTTTTCCCGCCGAAAGAACGCCAACAAGCCTTGCTAGCTGCAAATCGTGCGGTTAGCGTTTTTGGACGCTGCTGTGGCCCTGGAGGGACCAGGAGGTCGCAAATTGGACCAGGAGAGAGAGGGGACGTCGAGCAAGACAAGGAGCCCTCTCAGCAGCAGGTAGCACCCAGAGAAGTGCCAGAAACAGGCACTACGAGGATGCGTGAAACGGTGCTCACCCGAAGTCGCACAAAGGAGTCCCACGTCGCCGGAGACCAACTTAGAACGTCGTGCAATGCAGGTTAGAGTGCCGTGGACCCAGGCTTGGCTGTGCACAAAGGATTTCCGCCGGAAGTGCACAGGGGCCGGAGTAGCTGCAAAAGTCGCGGTTCCCAGCAATGCAGCCCAGCGAGGTGAGGCAAGGACTTACCTCCACCAAACTTGGACTGAAGAGTCACTGGACTGTGGGGGTCACTTGGACAGAGTCGCTGGATTCGAGGGACCTCGCTCGTCGTGCTGAGAGGAGACCCAAGGGACCGGTAATGCAGCTTTTTGGTGCCTGCGGTTGCAGGGGGAAGATTCCGTCGACCCACGGGAGATTTCTTCGGAGCTTCTGGTGCAGAGAGGAGGCAGACTACCCCCACAGCATGCACAAGCAGGAAAACAGTCGAGAAGGCGGCAGGATCAGCGTTACAGAGTTGCAGTAGTCGTCTTAGCTACTTTGTTGCAGTTTTGCAGGCTTCCAGCGCGGTCAGCAGTCGATTCCTTATCAGAAGGTGAAGAGAGAGATGCAGAGGAACTCGGCTGAGCTCTTGCATTCGTTATCTAAAGTTTCCCCAGAGACAGAGACCCTAAATAGCCAGAAAAGAGGGTTTGGCTACTTAGGAGAGAGGATAGGCTAGCAACACCTGAAGGAGCCTATCACAAGGAGTCTCTGACGTCACCTGGTGGCACTGGCCACTCGGAGCAGTCCAGTGTGCCAGCAGCACCTCTGTTTCCAAGATGGCAGAGGTCTGGAGCACACTGGAGGAGCTCTGGACACCTCCCAGGGGAGGTGCAGGTCAGGGGAGTGGTCACTCCCCTTTCCTTTGTCCAGTTTCGCGCCAGAGCAGGGCTAAGGGGTCCCCTGAACCGGTGTAGACTGGCTTATGCAGAATTGGGCACATTTGTGCCCAACAAAGCATTTCCAGAGGCTGGGGGAGGCTACTCCTCCCCTGCCTTCACACCATTTTCCAAAGGGAGAGGGTGTCACACCCTCTCTCAGAGGAAGTTCTTTGTTCTGCCATCCTGGGCCAGGCCTGGCTGGACCACAGGAGGGCAGATGCCTGTCTGAGGGGTTGGCAGCAGCAGCAGCTGCAGTGAAACCCCAGGAAGGGCAGTTTGGCAGTACCAGGGTCTGTGCTACAGACCACTGGGATCATGGGATTGTGCCAACTATGCCAGGATGGCATAGAGGGGGCAATTCCATGATCATAGACATGTTACATGGCCATATTCGGAGTTACCATTGTGAAGCTACATATAGGTAGTGACCTATATGTAGTGCACGCGTGTAATGGTGTCCCCGCACTCACAAAGTTCAGGGAATTGGCTCTGAACAATGTGGGGGCACCTTGGCTAGTGCCAGGGTGCCCTCACACTAAGTAACTTTGCACCTAACCTTTACCAGGTAAAGGTTAGACATATAGGTGACTTATAAGTTACTTAAGTGCAGTGTAAAATGGCTGTGAAATAACGTGGACGTTATTTCACTCAGGCTGCAGTGGCAGGCCTGTGTAAGAATTGTCAGAGCTCCCTATGGGTGGCAAAAGAAATGCTGCAGCCCATAGGGATCTCCTGGAACCCCAATACCCTGGGTACCTCAGTACCATATACTAGGGAATTATAAGGGTGTTCCAGTAAGCCAATGTAAATTGGTAAAATTGGTCACTAGCCTGTTAGTGACAATTTTGAAAGAAATGAGAGAGCATAATCACTGAGGTTCTGGTTAGCAGAGCCTCAGTGAGACAGTTAGGCACCACACAGGGAACACATACATATAGGCCACAAACTTATGAGCACTGGGGTCCTGACTAGCAGGGTCCCAGTGACACATAACAAACATACTGAAAACATAGGGTTTTCACTATGAGCACTGGGCCCTGGCTAACAGGATCCCAGTGAGACAGTGAAAACACCCTGACATACACTCACAAACAGGCCAAAAGTGGGGGTAACAAGGCTAGAAAGAGCCTACTTTCTCACACAACCCCCCCCCAAACGAAGGACAATAAGGCTAATCTTGGCCAGTTGAGACTTTATTGTCTAAGTGGTGATAAGTAGAGAGTAGCTCTGCAATAGACTGGTTACTCCCTTTATCATCCACTATATGGTTACTTCCCTGTGGGGATGTAAACCACCCTGTTTGAAGTTTTTTAGCTAAGCAACAATGTGAAGATGTATTTTCAGAGTTTCTATCAGTAAGTTTTAGTTTAGAGCAGTGGGAATTGTCCACTGAACCTATTTGTAGTGATGGAAATGCCAGACAGGGATGCTGTCTCAGAAAAGCCATAGCTGGGCAAAAACTTTGTCCATATGGCGGGAAGAGAGAACAGGGATGCTGTTTCTCTTGGGTTGGAGAAGGGCAGGGATGCTGTCCTATGAGCTCCACACTAGGGCAGGGATGCTGTCCTAAGTGTTGTGAGGCAGTGCAGGGTTTCTGCACTAAAGTTTCTCTGGGAGGGTTGGAGGGATGCTCCATGTTAACTAAAATGGTGCTCTTTTTGTCACCAATGTTAGTTATCCCACAGAGAGGTACTTCTACCTCAGGGAGTCCAGCTTTGCCAGCTGATGATTCCCTTGGAACAGGTGCCACCCCAGGAGAGGTTTCTCCCACCACAGGAATGCTATCCTGAATGGTAGGGTGGTTAGGGGATACTGTGATACCCTTTTTACCTGTTGATGGAGAGGGATCCTGAGTTTTCAGGCCTTCTCTCCTTTGCTTTTTCATTTCAGTAGAAATGAGAGGGAACAATTCCTCTGGGATGCCCAGCATGGCTGCATGGGCATAAAACTCTACATCAGCCCAACCTGAGGCCTCTAGGTCATTACCTAAGAGACAATCTACAGGTAAGCTAGGTGATACCACCACCTGTTTAGGGCCAGTGACTCCACCCCAACTAAACTGAATTATAGCTAAGGGAAGAAACTTAGTGGAGTTATGGACATCAATAATCTTATACTGTTGTCCAATGATGTGTTGATCAGGGTGCACTAGGTTTTCAGTCACCAAAGTGATACTGGCACCTGTGTCCCTGTAGGCCAAGGCCTCAACACCATTTATTGAAACTGTCTGCCTGTACTTATCCATTGTAAGGGGACAAGCAGCCAGTGTGGCAAGGCCAATGCCACTAGGTGTGACAGAAACTGTCTTGGGAGTGACTACCCCAGTTTCTACTATGGACCCAAAAGTGAACCCAACTACACCCTTAACTTGACTGTTGCCAGCAGTCCCACCACTAGTACCACTACTGCTAGGGGCACTAGAGCTTGATGTATTAGTGGTGGTAGGCTCAGGGGGTTTACCTGGACAGGACTTATCCCCTGGCCTATGGCCTCTGTTTTTACACACAAAGCACCAAGGCTTTTTAATGTGTGCAGGTTGAGAAGAAGAGGAAGAATTAGTTTTATCCCCACCCTCTGAAGAGTGTTTAAGATTTGAAGTGGGATCTTTGGTTTTACCCTTATCCCCATGCTTATCTTGAGATTTTTCACCATCTTTCTTCTTATTGCCATCTTTGTCACCCCCTGTATGAACTTTTCTGTTCACCCTTGTTCTGACCCATTTGTCTGCCTTCTTTCCCAATTCTTGGGGAGAGGTCAGATCAGAGTCTACCAGGTACTGGTGCAACAAATCAGACACACAATTATTAAGTATATGCTCTCTCAGGATTGTGTTATACAGGCTTTCATAATCAGTAACTTTACTGCCATGTAACCACCCCTCCAAGGCCTTCACTGAATGGTCAATGAAATCAACCCAGTCTTGTGAAGACTCCTTTTTGGTCTCTCTGAACTTTATCCTGTACTGTTCAGTGGTTAAGCCATAACCATCCAGGAGTGCATTCTTAAGAACTGTAAAATTATTGGCATCACTTTCTTTCACAGTAAGGAGCCTATCCCTACCTTTTCCACTAAATGATAGCCATAGGATAGCAGCCCACTGCCTTTGAGGGACATCCTGTACAACACAGGCCCTCTCAAGTGCAGCAAACCACTTGTTAATGTCATCCCCCTCCTTATAAGGGGGAACTATCTTGTGCAGATTCCTGGAATCATGCTCTTTTGCAGGATGACTATGGGGAATACTGCTGCTGCCACCATGGGTTTCTAAACCCAACTTCTGTCTTTCCTTCTCTAATTCTAAAGACTGTCTATCCAAATCCAGCTGTTGCTTTTTAAGCCTCAGTCTGGTTTGTTCCACCCTCAATTTATTGAGTTCCCTCTCTAACAATCTGTCATCAGGGTTGGTGGGAGGGACATTTCTAGATACAGAGGTATGATGGGAATGAACAGAAGGAGACCTGTCCCTTACAGAGGCCACCCTAACAGCTTGGCTAACAGAAACATCACTACCAGTATGGTGAGAATAAATGCTTTTGCTATGATGTGAGACAACACTATTTGTATGGTGAGGCTCTCCATCATTACCAACTATGCTAGACTGTCTAGTAATGGGCAGGCTAGGAAGTTTCTTTCCTGAATCTTTTCCTGGGGGAGTCCCTGGATCAGATTGGGAACCATTTGCTACTTTTTCAACAGATGTGGCCCCTATGGCCTTATCTTGTTCTCTAAGCATGTTAAGCAATAATTCCAAAGAAGGATTCTTCCCTACACTCAAACCTCTCTCTATGCAGAGACTCCTTGCTCCTTTCCAGCTAAGGTGATCATATGCAAGTTTGGACAGATCAACATTTTGGCCTGTGCCAGACATTTTTAGAGAGAGGTAAAGTGATAGAAAAAGAGAAAAAAGTTTTCCGAACTTTTTAGAAAGACAGAAAAAAAACTTTTTAAACTTTTAAGAACTTTTTAGAAAGTTTAGAAGTACTTTTCAGCACTTAGAATAGAGTGAAAAGAGGAAATGCAAAACTTTTCGGCTATGTGTATATACAGTGACCTTGTTTTGTATATTTTTCTCTTATGAAAAGTACAATGACAAGAGTGGTAAGTAGTCTCAAAGCACTTATCCCACCGCTGCACAACCAATGTAGGAGGCTGGACTGGCTTGTAGTGAGTACCAAGGGGTACTTGCACCTTGCACCAGGCCCAGTTATCCCTTATTAGTGTATAGGGTGTCTAGCAGCTTAGGCTGATAGATAATGGTAGCTTAGCAGAGCAGCTTAGGCTGAACTAGGAGACGTGTGAAGCTACTACAGTACCACTTAGTGTCATATGCACAATATCATAAGAAAACACAATACACAGTTATACTAAAAATAAAGGTACTTTATTTTTATGACAATATGCCAAAGTATCTCAGAGTGTACCCTCAGTGAGAGGATAGGAAATATACACAAGATATATACACAATAGCAAAAATATGCAGTATAGTCTTAGAAAACAGTGCAAACAATGTATAGTTACAATAGGATGCAATGGGGAAACATAGGGATAGGGGCAACACAAACCATATACTCCAAAAGTGGAATGCGAACCACGAATGGACCCCAAACCTATGTGACCTTGTAGAGGGTCGCTGGGACTATTAGAAAATAGTGAGAGTTAGAAAAATAACCCTCCCCAAGACCCTGAAAAGTGAGTGCAAAGTGCATTAAAGTTCCCCTAAGGACAAAGAAGTTGTGTTAGAGGAATAATGCAGGAAAGACACAAACCAACAATGCAACAACTGTGGATTTCCAATCTGGGGTACCTGTGGAACAAGGGGACCAAGTCCAAAAGTCACAAGCAAGTCGGAGATGGGCAGATGCCCAGGAAATGGCAGCTGCGGGTGCAAAGAAGCTTCTACTGGACAGAAGAAGCTGCGGTTTCTGCAGGAACGAAAAGGGCTAGAGACTTCCCCTTTGGTGGACGGATCCCTCTCGCCTTGGAGAGTCGTGCAGAAGTGTTTTCCCGCCGAAAGAACGCCAACAAGCCTTGCTTGCTGCAAATCGTGCGGTTAGCGTTTTTGGACACTGCTGTGGCCCTGGAGGGACCAGGAGGTCGCAAATTGGACCAGGAGAGAGAAGGGACGTCGAGCAAGACAAGGAGCCCTCTCAGCAGCAGGTAGCACCCGGAGAAGTGCCAGAAACAGGCACTACGAGGATGCGTGAAACAGTGCTCACCCGAAGTCGCACAAAGGAGTCCCACGTCGCCGGAGACCAACTTAGAACGTCGTGCAATGCAGGTTAGAGTGCCGTGGACCCAGGCTTGGCTGTGCACAAAGGATTTCCGCCGGAAGTGCACAGGGGCCGGAGTAGCTGCAAAAGTCGCGGTTCCCAGCAATGCAGCCCAGCGAGGTGAGGCAAGGACTTACCTCCACCAAACTTGGACTGAAGAGTCACTGGACTGTGGGGGTCACTTGGACAGAGTCGCTGGATTCGAGGGACCTCGCTCGTCGTGCTGAGAGGAGACCCAAGGGACCGGTAATGCAGCTTTTTGGTGCCTGCGGTTACAGGGGGAAGATTCCGTCGACCCACGGGAGATTTCTTCGGAGCTTCTGGTGCAGAGAGGAGGCAGACTACCCCCACAGCATGCACAAGCAGGAAAACAGTCGAGAAGGCGGCAGGATCAGCGTTACAGAGTTGCAGTACTCGTCTTAGCTACTTTGTTGCAGTTTTGCAGGCTTCCAGCGCGGTCAGCAGTCGATTCCTTATCAGAAGGTGAAGAGAGAGATGCAGAGGAACTCGGCTGAGCTCTTGCATTCGTTATCTAAAGTTTCCCCAGAGACAGAGACCCTAAATAGCCAGAAAAGAGGGTTTGGCTACTTAGGAGAGAGGATAGGCTAGCAACACCTGAAGGAGCCTATCACAAGGAGTCTCTGACGTCACCTGGTGGCACTGGCCACTCAGAGCAGTCCAGTGTGCCAGCAGCACCTCTGTTTCCAAGATGGCAGAGGTCTGGAGCACACTGGAGGAGCTCTGGACACCTCCCAGGGGAGGTGCAAGTCAGGGGAGTGGTCACTCCCCTTTCCTTTGTCCAGTTTCGCGCCAGAGCAGGGCTAAGGGGTCCCCTGAACCGGTGTAGACTGGCTTATGCAGAATTGGGCACATTTGTGCCCAACAAAGCATTTCCAGAGGCTGGGGGAGGCTACTCCTCCCCTGCCTTCACACCATTTTCCAAAGGGAGAGGGTGTCACACCCTCTCTCAGAGGAAGTTCTTTGTTCTGCCATCCTGGGCCAGGCCTGGCTGGACCCCAGGAGGGCAGATGCCTGTCTGAGGGGTTGGCAGCAGCTGCAGTGAAACCCCAGGAAGGGCAGTTTGGCAGTACCAGGGTCTGTGCTACAGACCACTAGGATCATGGGATTGTGCCAACTATGCCAGGATGGCATAGAGGGGGCAATTCCATGATCATAGACATGTTACATGGCCATATTCGGAGTTACCATTGTGAAGCTACATATAGGTAGTGACCTATATGTAGTGCACGCGTGTAATGGTGTCCCCGCACTCACAAAGTTCAGGGAATTGGCTCTGAACAATGTGGGGGCACCTTGGCTAGTGCCAGGGTGCCCTCACACTAAGTAACTTTGCACCTAACCTTTACCAGGTAAAGGTTAGACATATAGGTGACTTATAAGTTACTTAAGTGCAGTGTAAAATGGCTGTGAAATAACGTGGACGTTATTTCACTCAGGCTGCAGTGGCAGGCCTGTGTAAGAATTGTCAGAGCTCCCTATGGGTGGCAAAAGAAATGCTGCAGCCCATAGGGATCTCCTGGAACCCCAATACCCTGGGTACCTCAGTACCATATACTAGGGAATTATAAGGGTGTTCCAGTAAGCCAATGTAAATTGGTAAAATTGGTCACTAGCCTGTTAGTGACAATTTTGAAAGAAATGAGAGAGCATAACCACTGAGGTTCTGGTTAGCAGAGCCTCAGTGAGACAGTTAGGCACCACACAGGGAACACATACATATAGGCCACAAACTTATGAGCACTGGGGTCCTGACTAGCAGGGTCCCAGTGACACATAACAAACATACTGAAAACATAGGGTTTTCACTATGAGCACTGGGCCCTGGCTAGCAGGATCCCAGTGAGACAGTGAAAACACCCTGACATACACTCACAAACAGGCCAAAAGTGGGGGTAACAGGGCTAGAAAGAGGCTACTTTCTCACAGTCACACACATGGCCCACCATACCCGATTCCACCACCACTGGCACACACATAGCCTGGCTCACAACATGTACACCGCCAACAGACAATCCCCCCACCCCCCACCCAGCCTTACATGGTGCCTTCACACACATCTCCATGCATCCATGCGACATGCATTGTGCCCAAAGTGTACTCACCTGTTGGTGTGGAGGCCCATACAGTAGGCCGTACTGGGGTCGGACACCATCCACCAGTCGCTCCAACTCCTGTGAACTGAAGGCTGGGGCCCTTTCCCTGGTCACACGGGCCGTGGGAGTTTCCAGACACAGGTCACAGCAGCACAAGCAGTGTAGGCCTTCTCCTGTTGAAGGTCAGGAAACAAGTGAGGATTAAGTTAGAAAATGGCACTCACATCCACGGCGGTGTACACCGTCACCGCCGGCGTACATCCTCATTGGCCACTGTACTCCATAGAGCCCAATATTATCCAATGAGATATTGCACGGCGGTGCAGGGCCGCCTACTGCCACTACGCCCAACTTCGGCCTAAATACTTCACTTCCACCTGTCCCTCCATACAGGACAGGTGGTCGCCATTTCAGGGGAAGGGGGGTAGCAGGCCTATTGACAGTTACTGCGTCACAGGTTAAATAGGCACATACTTCGACATTTACACTATCCCAATACATAGGTGCACCATGTCGATTGCTGTTGTGGTTTAGTTGTTCAAATTGTGACAGCCTACTCACTCTTGTGTCCAGATACCTACCGCTGCGGATGAATAGGAGGGGGAGACATACCCCTGTGTACAGACCCCTGATGGACTTAGCTACACTGGAGGACAGGTACATTATCCTCACCTGTAGACTGGACAGGGCGACAATCACAGAGCTGTGTGCCCAGTTGGAGCTTGACCTGATCTCATCTATCTGTCATCCCACTGGGATCCCTCCTCTTGCGCAAGTACTATCAGTGCTTCATTTCCTTGCAACAGGTTCTTTCCAAGTGACAGTGGGCTTGGCAACAGGAATGTCACAGCCAATGTTCTCAATCGTGCTGGCAAGAGTGTTGTCTGCCCTGGTAAAATACATGTGCAGCTACATAGCTTTCTCCCAGGTGGAAGATTTGGCCACTGTGAAGGCCTGATTCTATGCAATGGGACATATCCCCAATATTATTGGGGTGATTGACGGGACACATATTGCGTTAGTCCCCCCGCCAGAATGAACAGGTGTACAGGATTCGTAGGAGTTTCCACTCCATGAATGTGCAGATGGTGTGCCTGGCAGACCAGTACATCTCCCACATCAATGTTAAGTATCCTGGGTTGGTGCATAATGCCTTTGTCCTGAGGAATAGCAGCATCCCAAATGTGATGGCTCAACTACAGAGGCACAGGGTGTGGCTAATAGGTGAGCCTTTGTCCCCACCCACTGTATGTTAGTGTATGCCTCTGATGTTGACCTTATTGGATAGTGTGTGGCTAAATGTTATCCCTCAATACCTGCAGGTGACTCTGGCTACCCAAACCTATTGTTGCTGCTGACCTCTTTGAGGAATGCCAGGACAAGGGCCCGAAGAACATTATAATGAGGCACATGGGCGAACCAGGAGGAGCATCGAGAGAACCTTCGGCCACCTGAAGGCCAGGTTCAGGTGCCTCCATCTGACAGGTGGATCCCTGTGCTACTCACCCAAGAAGGTCTGCCAGATAGTAGTGGCATGCTGCATGTTGCACAACCTGGCCCTCAGATGCCATGTACCTTTTCTGCAAGGGGGGGAGACTGGAGATGCCCCTGTGGCTTCAGTAGACCCTGATGACAGTGAGGATGAAGAGGCTGAGGATGAGGACAACAGAACAACAGTTATCCATCAGTACTTCCAATGACACACAGGTGAGACAGTGCAACTTCACATTTTAATGACTATTGGTGTATTCTGTGTGGCTGTGGCTGTGGCATGATGGCATTACCTACTTTTTACCTGTACTTAATGTCGCCTAAGGATTCTCATTTTACAGATGTTAGTGCAATTACATCTGTGTATTGATGTGGTGACTACAGCCAGCTACAGGTCATTATTTCTATGCTCTCACACTGTACAGTTCATTTGCAACGGATATAACTGTTTCCATTAATACACTGTTTCAACACATGACATACAAGTATTTCAGTTGTGTTCAAGGGTGTTTATTGTAGTGCTAAGAAATTGAGGGGGAAAGTGCAATGGAATGGGATGATGATGGAGGAAAGTCCAGAGTATTGTTCCAGTCTGTTTGTAGCACAGGTGCAGTGTCCAAGGGGCCATAGGAAGGGGAGCAAAGGCAGTTCAAGGTGGACAAGGTGACAGTGTGGGAGACAAGGGAGACAATCAGGAGAGTCTCATTTCCTGTCGGTGGACTTGGCAATTGTCTCTGGCTTTTGTCTGGTTCGCAGGGAACATTTGTGGGGTGGTTCACCTTCGGCAGGAGGAGGGATGCTGGTGGCCTGTGGGTCCTGTGGCGGGGCCTCCTGTCAACTAGTGGCAGTGGAAGTGGAGGGCTGTTTAATTGACTGGCTAGTGGTAGGTGCCCGCTGGTGTGCTGTTGCCTCCCTCATGATGTTGTCCATGTCTGCCAGTACTTCTGCAATGGAGATCAGGGTGGTGTTGATGGCCTACAAGTCCGCCCTGATCCCCTGATACTCTGATACTGTCGCTCCTGCAGCAGCCTGTTCTCCTGCACGCTGTCAAGGATCTGGCCCTGTCATGTTCTGGGAATGTCGGTAGGCTCCCAGGATCTTGGAGAGTGCCTCCTGGAGAGTCGGTTCCCTGGTCCTGTCCTCCCCCTGGTGCACAGCAGTCCTCCCACTTTCCCTGTTGGCCTGTGCCTCTGTCCCCTGAACAGTGTGCCCACTGATTGTCTTGGGGGTGAGGTGTGGCCTGGGGTCCACCTCTTCCTGATGTCATTCCTTGTTCTTGTATGCTGTCCCATGTCGTTCACCCTTTCCACAATTCTCTGCTATAGCTCCATCTTCCTTGCAATGGATATCTGGTGTACCTGTGCTCCAAACAGCTGTGGCTCTACCCGGACAACTTCCTCCACCATGACCCTTAACTCCTCCTCAGTGAAACGGGGGTACCTTTGTGGTGTCATGGGTGTTGTGTGGTGTGTGTTGGTGAGAGTGTGTTGAGTAATGTAGTGGGGTGTGTAATGTGGAGTGCGTGAGGGTTGTATTGGTGTGAGTGGTGTGTGTGTCTAGTTGTCTCTGTGCTCTTCTTCTCAGTCTCCTGGTAGCAACTGGTGTTCATAAGGGGTTGTGGGTACTGTGGGTGTGTGTTTTGTAGTGGTGTCGGTGTGGTGTGTGTATGGGTGTCAGGTGTGTGTTTTTAGTATTGGCCAATGTGTTTTTGTTTTGTATGTGGGTGTCCATTCTGAGCGTGGCAGTATGTACCGCCAATGGTTTACTGCTGTTGAATGTCCGCCGTGGTGATTTGTGGCTCATAATGTGATGGTCTTTATTTTGTTGGCGTAACAGTATGGGTGTTGGTACCACCACTTTTGCACTGACCTTTGGCCTGTCGGATTTGTGTATGTGTCTGTATTCTGTCAGATTGGTGTGTGTGTGTGTCATAATATGGTTAACGGATATCCCCCACCACGGCAGTATATTGGCGGCTGTCAGCATGGCGGTAAGCAGCATATACCGCTAATGTCATAATGAGGGCCTTAATGATGACCTATGTGAGCCGAATTAGTAGGTCTTTTTAAGAAATCTGTACACAGCCATATTCATTAAACAGGAAGACTTAACCTACCCCGTTCTTTCAGAGTTGTGAAAGCGCAATGCGCTGTGTAAGTTAAGTTAAGAATAGTAAATCTAGGTGCAGGTAGATGGTCCAAGATGGCAGTTGCACTCTAGGAGTGGTCCGCAACTTCCTCCTCCTTCTGCTATCATCCATCACCACTGGCCACACAAAGCCTTAAACCAACAAGAGATCATCCCCCTCCCTTAGACCAGGAGAAGCGGATCCGTTGCACTGCCACAGAACCCCCAGCTGCATGTGCTGCCTTGCTCAAGACAGTTGGAGGGGGGTGCTTAAGGGGGCCAGCTGCCAAGCAGCCCATGCACTTTGACCCAAGGCGTTCTTGCGAATGATGCCCGGTGCCTGCAGCCAGGGAAGGAACTTACACAGTGAGACCTGGCTGTGCCGCTGGGGAACACCTGGCTACTCACGCTGGCCCCCCTGAGGTTCAGTGGAAGCAAGGGGGCATTGGCAGGTCAGGGAATCCGTTTCAGGACAGTGCCAGGGGCCACGTTGAAGGGCAGCCATCCTTGTTTGTTACAACCAGTTGGGTCTGGCAAGAAAAAGCTGCTGACCTCTGACTTTGGGAGGAGGGCCTGCCCCCATCGTTGATCTGGGAGATACTGGTGGGGGACCTCCAGCTACAAGGGTAGGCCCCCCATCATACATCCAGAAGGCAGCCAGTGGGCTGGAGGTGACATCTTCTTGGGTTTTGCAGCCATGAATTGTGTGCTGGGGGCCCCAGAGTGACTGTGTGCCCCCCCCCCCCAAGGCTAGGAGTGCACATCTGTGCATCCAGCGGTATCTGAAGAAACTAGCACGGGGAAAGACAAGTGCCAAAATGCAGGCCAAAATGGATAAATACACACACTAAACTGGCACCCCAGGAGGACCGCCCAAAGACACTCTGCTGTTGCAGCATCTCTTAGCGTTTGGGGACCTGGTGACCATTTTGCAGGGAATTCAGACCAAATAGCGGTAGAATCCAAGATTGGAGAGTGAAGGTGGATGTTTCACTCCTACACCAAGACCTCTGCAATGTGGCAGAGTGTGAAGAATGCAGAAGATTACGTCTCAACTCAAGAAGATGAAATAGCTTTATAGAAAACAGTGTTATCTAAGCTCCTTTCTAGCACTAATACTCTAGAGACCCATGCAGAAGATGCCAAAAATAGATCACGTTGGAATCACCTTCACGTCATAGGCTTCTGAGAGCATGTTAAAAACTGAAGATCCGGAGACATTCCTGGAGGGGTGGTTGCAGTTGTCGGTGTTGATGGACTAACTCTTCAAGTGGTTTCTAAATGGCCGAGCATACTACATGCTGGCTCAGCAGCCTCCGCCTAGGACTCCCACATCCATTAATTGCAAGCATTCTTAACTACCAAGACGGCGTAATTACAGAGGGTGGTGCAGGAGGCGGGAGAGGTTCGGCATCACTCCTCCCAAATCATGGTGTTCCTGGCAGTTGAAAGCCAACGGAAGTCATACGACGATGTCGAGTACAAATTCTGGGCCACAAGTTTTCGCTATGTGGTGCTGTTTCTGCCCCATCTTAAGGTACTCTTCCAGGAAACATTCATACCTTCTTGACAACTCTGAAATGGCATGGGATTGGGTGGTGGAAAAGAAAGACCTAAGAGGACCCTGGTGGCAGGACCGTTCATCTGGAACAATGAGAACCCCATGTGGCAGACCAGATCCTACTGGGGGAGGCAACCGTGCTCGAACTGCTGGGACTTCCTGAGACTGGGCCTCCCCTCCAATGCAGAATAGGCCCCGCAGATGATCGTGCTCAACAGAGACACCCTTTCACTGATCCCTCTCACCCGAAAGACATCACTGACACTTAGGGGGTAATTCTGACCCTGGCGGTCATGGACCATCATTTGTTGCTATGTTAAGGACAAAATAACTACTTTCCAATATAACACCAAGATATCCCACAGGATCTCTAAATTCATGAATTGCAATACCAGATATGTAGTTTATTGCTTAATTTGTGTCTGCGAACGTGTATATGTGAGTAGCGCCATTAGGCCCTTTAAAGAGAGAATTCAAGAACAATTAGGGCAATTAGACATAATAACACAAACTATCCTTTTGCAACCCACTGCAACTCTTTTCATGAACAAAGAGAAGTTCTAAGGATCACCGCGCATGGTATAGATACACTGGGTGCCTGTCCGAGAGGTGGAGACAGGATCCTGATGTTAACATGCATGGAAAGTAAGTGGATCATCAAACTTAGAGCGATGGAGGAGGGGTTGAATATAGAGAAAGATTTACAAGTTTTCCTTTGAAGCCTACATTGTGTTTTCTATACTCTTACATTTGTTATATGACTCTGTTACTTTCTGCTCCAGCTCATACATTTTTATGTTTTTTATGTTATTTTTCCATGTACTTTGTACAATAATTGTTGTAATACATTTTTTTCATACTAGCCGCCCACATCTATTTTCCTTTGACAGTTGATCGGGCCTACATGGCTCTGATGGTATCTTTACAACATCTAATAGGATACCATTCTCACTGTATGTCATATCTTTTCATGTTGCATGGGCTCGCAATTTTTTAACCCTGTTAACATTCATTTACTTAGTCTACAAACACACAAAAAAATTGTGACTCTACTTTCTACCCTTTATGTTTTCAACTGCCTTTAGCCCTCTTTCCATCACCATGATGATAGGTGCGAGCAGTTTAAAATGGCGGTACCCGTACGAGCCGATTTCGTTCCTGCTTTCATTACGTGGGACATACACGTACGAATACAGTAAGACACTACTTTTGCAATTACCCCGATGTCCCTATGGAACTCCTAGTAAGGTTCTATATCTTCGAAGTCACACTGTACGTTCGTGTGACTCATACAAGCTCCCTGATACATTTCAGATATAAATTACCTTGATGACTTTACTGGCTACCTTGCGGTCTTATATGTATTCTGTCTCCACCGGCCAGTATCCATGCTGATATATTGGTCCCATAGCGGTGTGGTTATGTAATTTCTGTAGGAGGCTGGACTGGCTTGTAGTGAGTACCAAGGGGTACTTGCACCTTGCACCAGGCCCAGTTATCCCTTATTAGTGTATAGGATGTCTAGCAGCTTAGGCTGATAGATAATGGTAGCTTAGCAGAGCAGCTCAGGCTGAACTAGGAGACGTGTGAAGCTACTACAGTACCACTTAGTGTCATATGCACAATATCATAAGAAAACACAATACACAGTTATACTAAAAATAAAGGTACTTTATTTTTATGACAATATGCCAAAGTATCTTAGAGTGTACCCTCAGTGAGAGGATAGGAAATATACACAAGATATATATACACAATAGCAAAAATATGCAGTATAGTCTTAGAAAACAGTGCAAACAATGTATAGTTACAATAGGATGCAATGGGGAAACATAGGGATAGGGGCAACACAAACCATATACTCCAGAAGTGGAATGCGAACCACGAATGGACCCCAAACCTATGTGACCTTGTAGAGGGTCGCTGGGACTATTAGAAAATAGTGAGAGTTAGAAAAATAACCCTCCCCAAGACCCTGAAAAGTGAGTGCAAAGTGCACTAAAGTTCCCCTAAGGACAAAATAGTCGTGTTAGAGGGAAAATGCAAGGAAAACACAAATCAGCAATGCAACAACGATGGATTCCTGACTGAGGGTACCTGTGGAACAAGGGGACCAAGTCCAAAAGTCACAAGCAACTCGGAGATGGGCAGATGCCCAAGAAATGCCAGCGGTTGGTGCAAAGAAGCTCTTACTAGGCTGAAGAACTGTGAATACTGCAGGAACGACAAGGGCTAGAGACTTCCCATTTGGAGGATGGATCCCCCACGCCTTGCAGAGTCGTGCAGAAGTGTTTTCCCGCCGGATGGACGCCAACAAGCCTTGCTACACGCAAATCGTGCGTTTGGCGTTTTTGGACGCTGCTGGGGCCCAGGAGGGACCAGGAGGTCGCAAATTGGACCTGCAGAGAGAGGGGACGTCGAGCAAGACAAAGAGCCCTCACTGAAGCAGGTAGCACCCGGAGAAGTGCCAGAAACAGGCACTACGAGGATGCGTGAAACGGTGCTCGCTGAAGTTGCACAAAGGAGTCCCACGTCGCCGGAGACCAACTTAGAAAGTCGTGCAATGCAGGTTAGAGTGCCGTGGACCCAGGCTTGGCTGTGCACGAAGGATTTCCGCCGGAAGTGCACAGGGGCCGGAGTAGCTTGCAAAGTCGTGGTTCCCAGCAATGCAGCCCAGCGAGGTGAGGCAAGGACTTACCTCCACCAAACTTGGGCTGAAGAGTCACTGGACTGTGGGGGTCACTTGGACGGTGTCGCTGGATTCGAGGGACCTCGCTCGTCGTGCTGAGAGGAGACCCAAGGGACCGGTAATGCAGCTTTTTGGTGCCTGCGGTTGCAGGGGGAAGATTCCGTCGACCCACGGGAGATTTCTTCGGAGCTTCTGGTGCAGAGAGGAGGCAGACTACCCCCACAGCATGCACAAGCAGGAAAACAGTCGAGAAGGCGGCAGGATCAGCGTTACAGAGTTGCAGTAGTCGTCTTTGCTACTATGTTGCAGGTTTGCAGGCTTCCAGCGCGGTCAGCGGTCGATTCCTTATCAGAAGGTGAAGAGGGAGATGCAGAGGAACTCGGCTGAGCTCATGCATTCGTTATCTAAAGTTTCCCCAGAGACAGAGACCCTAAATAGCCAGAAAAGAGGGTTTGGCTACTTAGGAGAGAGGATAGGCTACTAACACCTGAAGGAGCCTATCAGCAGGAGTCTCTGACGTCACCTGGTGGCACTGGCCACTCAGAGCAGTCCAGTGTGCCAGCAGCACCTCTGTTTCCAAGATGGCAGAGGTCTGGAGCACACTGGAGGAGCTCTGGACACCTCCCAGGGGAGGTGCAGGTCAGGGGAGTGGTCACTCCCCTTTCCTTTGTCCAGTTTCGCGCCAGAGCAGGGGCTAAGGGGTCCCTGAACCGGTGTAGACTGGCTTATGCAGAATTGGGCACCTCTGTGCCCAACAAAGCATTTCCAGAGGCTGGGGGAGGCTACTCCTCCCCTGCCTTCACACCATTTTCCAAAGGGAGAGGGTGTCACACCCTCTCTCAGAGGAAGTTCTTTGTTCTGCCATCCTGGGCCAGGCCTGGCTGGACCCCAGGAGGGCAGCTGCCTGTCTGAGGGGTTGGCAGCAGCAGCAGCTGCAGAGAAACCCCAGGAAGGGCAGTCTGTCAGTACCAGGGTCTGTGCTACAGACCACTGGGATCATGGAATTGTACCAACAATGCCAGGATGGCATAGAGGGGGCAATTCCATGATCATAGACATGTTACATGGCCATATTCGGAGTTACCATGGTGAAGCTACATATAGGTAGTGACCTATATGTAGTGCACGCGTGTAATGGTGTCCCCGCACTCACAAAGTTCAGTGAATTGGCTCTGAACAATGTGGGGGCACCTTGGCTAGTGCCAGGGTGCCCTCACACTAAGTAACTTTGCACCTAACCTTTACCAGGTAAAGGTTAGACATATAGGTGACTTATAAGTTACTTAAGTGCAGTGTAAAATGGCTGTGAAATAACGTGGACGTTATTTCACTCAGGCTGCAGTGGCAGGCCTGTGTAAGAATTGTCAGAGCTCCCTATGGGTGGCAAAAGAAATGCTGCAGCCCATAGGGATCTCCTGGAACCCCAATACCCTGGGTGCCTCAGTACCATATACTAGGGAATTATAAGGGTGTTCCAGTAAGCCAATGTAAATTGGTAAAAATGGTCAATAGCCTGTTAGTGACAATTTGAAAGTAATGAGAGAGCATAACCACTGAGGTTCTGGTTAGCAGAGCCTCAGTGAGACAGTTAGGCACCACACAGGGAACATATACATGCACACCTATGAGCACTGGGGCCCTGTGTGACAGGGTCCCAGTGACACATACATATAGGCCACAAACCTATGAGCACTGGGGTCCTGACCAGCAGGATCCCAGTGACACATAACAACCATACTGAAAACATAGTGTTTTCACTATGAGCACTGAGGCCTGGCTATCAGGATCCCAGTGAGACAGTGAAAACAGTGACAAACACCCTGACATACACTCACAAACAGGCCAAAAGTGGGGGTAACAAGGCTAGAAAGAGGCTACCTTCTCACACAACCCCCCCCCAAACGAAGGACAATAAGGCTAACCTTGGCCAGTTGAGACTTTATTGTCTAAGTGGTGATAAGTAGAGAGTAGCTCTGCAATAGACTGGTTACTCCCTTTATCATCCACTATATGGTTACTTCCCTGTGGGGATGTAAACCACCCTGTTTGAAGTTTTTTAGCTAAGCAACAATGTGAAGATGTATTTTCAGAGTTTCTATCAGTAAGTTTTAGTTTAGAGCAGTGGGAATTGTCCACTGAACCTATTTGTAGTGATGGAAATGCCAGACAGGGATGCTGTCTCAGAAAAGCCATAGCAGGGCAAAAACTTTGTCCATATGGCTGGAAGAGAGAACAGGGATGCTGTTTCTCTTGGGTTGGAGCAGGGCAGGGATGCTGTCCTATCAGCTCCACACTAGGGCAGGGATGCTGTCCTAAGTGTTGTGAGGCAGTGCAGAGTTTCTGCACTAAAGTTTCTCTGGGAGGGTTGGAGGGATGCTCCATGTTAACTAAAATGGTGCTCTTTTTCTCACCAATGTTAGTTATCCCACAGAGAGGTACTTCCACCTCAGGGAGTACAGTTTTGCCAACTGATGATTCCCTTGGAACAGGTGCCACCCCAGGAGAGGTTTCTCCCACCACAGGAATGGTATCCTGAATGGTAGGGTGGTTAGGGGATACTGTGATACCCTTTTTACCTGTTGATGGAGAGGGATCCTGAGTTTTCAGGCCTTCTCTCCTTTGCTTTTTCATTTCAGTAGAAATGAGAGGGACCAATTCCTCAGGGATGCCCAGCATGGCTGCATGGGCATAAAACTCTACATCAGCCCAACCTGAGGCCTCTAGGTCATTACCTAAGAGACAGTCTACAGGTAAGCTAGGTGATACCACCACCTGCTTAGGGCCAGTAACTCCACCCCAACTAAACTGAATTATAGCTAAGGGAAGAAACTTAGTGGAGTTATGGACATCAATAATTTTATACTGTTGTCCAATGATGTGTTGATCAGGGTGCACTAGGTTTTCAGTCACCAAAGTGAAACTGGCACCTGTGTCCCTGTAGGCAAGGCCTCAACACCATTTATTGAAACTGTCTGCCTGTACTTATCCATTGTAAGGGGACAAGCAGCCAGTGTGGCAAGGCCAATGCCACTAGGTGTGACAGAAACTGTCTTGGGACTGATTACATCAGTTTCCACTATGGACCCATAAGTGAACCCAACTACACCCTTTGCTTGACTGTTGCCAGCAGTCCCACCACTAGTACCACTACTGCTAGGGGCACTAGAGCTTGATGTATTAGTGGTGGTAGGCTCAGGGGGTTTACCTGGACAGGACTTATCCCCTGGCCTATGGCCTCTATTTTTACACACAAAGCACCAAGGCTTTTTAATGTGTGCAGGTTGGGAAGAAGAGGAAGAATTTGTTTTATCCCCACCCTCTGAAGAGTGTTTAAGATTTGAAGTGGGATCTTTGGTTTTACCCTAATCCCCATGCTTATCTTGAGATTTTTCACCATCTTTCTTCTTATTGCCATCTTTGTCACCCCCTGTATGAACTTTTCTGTTCACCCTTGTTCTGACCCATTTGTCTCCCTTCTTTCCCAATTCTTGGGGAGAGGTCAGATCAGAGTCTACCAGGTACTGGTGCAACAAATCAGACACACATTTATTAAGTATATGCTCTCTCAGGATTGTGTTATACAGTCTTTCATAATCAGTAACTTTACTGCCATGTAACCACCCCTCCAAGGCCTTCACTGAATGGTCAATGAAATCAACCCAGTCTTGTGAAGACTCCTTTTTGGTCTCTCTGAACTTTATCCTGTACTGTTCAGTGGTTAAGCCATAACCATCCAGGAGTGCATTCTTAAGAACTGTAAAATTATTGGCATCATTTTCTTTCACAGTAAGGAGCCTATCCCTACCTTTTCCACTAAATGATAGCCATAGGATAGCAGCCCACTGCTTTTGAGGGACATCCTGTACAACACAGGCCCTCTCAAGTGCAGCAAACCACTTGTTAATGTCATCCCCCTCCTTATAAGGGGGTACTATCTTGTGCAGATTCCTGGAATCATGCTCTTTTGCAGGATGACTATGGGGAATACTGCTGCTGCCACCATGGGTATCTAAACCCAACTTCTGTCTTTCCCTCTCTATTTCTAAAGACTGTCTATCCAAATCCAGCTGTTGCTTCTTGAGCTTCAGTCTGGTTTGTTCCACTCTCAATCTATTGAGCTCCCTTTCTAACAATCTGTCATCAGGGTGGGTGGGAGGGACATTTCTAGATACAGAGGTATGATGGGAATGAACAGAAGGAGACCTGTCCCTTACAGAGGGCACCCTACCAGCTTGGCTACCAGCATAATGTGAGAGCACACCATCAGTATGGTGTGATTCAACCTCTGTACCAACTATGCTAGACTGTCTAGTAATGGGCAGGCTGAGAAGTTTCTTTCCTGGACCTTTTCCTGGGGGAGTCCCTGGATCAGATTGAGAACCATTAGCTACTTTTTCTACAGATTGGGCACTTATGGCCTTATCCTGTACTCTAAGCATATTAATTAACAGTTCTAAGGAAGGATTCTTCCCTACACTCAAACCTCTCTCTATGCAGAGACTCCTTGCTCCTTTCCAGCTAAGGTGATCATATGCAAGTTTGGACAGTTCAACATTTTTTCCTGTGCCAGACATTTTTTTAGAGAGAGTTAAAGTGATAGAAAAAGAAAAGAAAAAAAAAGTTTTCAGAACTTTTTGGAAAGATAGAAAAAACTTTTTAAACTTTTAAGAACTTTTTGAAAGTTTAGAAGTACTTTTCAGCACTTAGAAAAGAGTGAAAAGAGGAAATGCAAAACCTTTTGGCTATGTGTATATACACTGACCTTGTTTTGTATATTTTTCTCTTATGAAAAGTACAATGACAAGAGTGGTAAGTAGTCTCAAGCACTTATCCCACCACTGCACAACCAATGTAGGAGGCTGGACTGGCTTGTAGTGAGTACCAAGGGGTACTTGCACCTTGCACCAGGCCCAGTTATCCCTTATTAGTGTATAGGGTGTCTAGCAGCTTAGGCTGATAGATAATGGTAGCTTAGCAGAGCAGCTCAGGCTGAACTAGGAGACGTGTGAAGCTACTACAGTACCACTTAGTGTCATATGCACAATATCATAAGAAAACACAATACACAGTTATACTAAAAATAAAGGTACTTTATTTTTATGACAATATGCCAAAGTATCTTAGAGTGTACCCTCAGTGAGAGGATAGGAAATATACACAAGATATATATACACAATAGCAAAAATATGCAGTATAGTCTTAGAAAACAGTGCAAACAATGTATAGTTACAATAGGATGCAATGGGGAAACATAGGGATAGGGGCAACACAAACCATATACTCCAGAAGTGGAATGCGAACCACGAATGGACCCCAAACCTATGTGACCTTGTAGAGGGTCGCTGGGACTATTAGAAAATAGTGAGAGTTAGAAAAATAACCCTCCCCAAGACCCTGAAAAGTGAGTGCAAAGTGCACTAAAGTTCCCCTAAGGACAAAATAGTCGTGTTAGAGGGAAAATGCAAGGAAAACACAAATCAGCAATGCAACAACAATGGATTCCTGACTGAGGGTACCTGTGGAACAAGGGGACCAAGTCCAAAAGTCACAAGCAACTCGGAGATGGGCAGATGCCCAAGAAATGCCAGCGGTTGGTGCAAAGAAGCTCTTACTAGGCTGAAGAACTGTGAATACTGCAGGAACGACAAGGGCTAGAGACTTCCCCTTTGGAGGATGGATCCCCCACGCCTTGCAGAGTCGTGCAGAAGTGTTTTCCCGCCGGATGGATGCCAACAAGCCTTGCTACACGCAAATCGTGCGTTTGGCGTTTTTGGACGCTGCTGGGGCCCAGGAGGGACCAGGAGGTCGCAAATTGGACCTGCAGAGAGAGGGGACGTCGAGCAAGACAAAGAGCCCTCACTGAAGCAGGTAGCACCCGGAGAAGTGCCAGAAACAGGCACTACGAGGATGCGTGAAACGGTGCTCGCCGAAGTTGCACAAAGGAGTCCCACGTCGCCGGAGACCAACTTAGAAAGTCGTGCAATGCAGGTTAGAGTGCCGTGGACCCAGGCTTGGCTGTGCACGAAGGATTTCCACCGGAAGTGCACAGGGGCCGGAGTAGCTTGCAAAGTCGTGGTTCCCAGCAATGCAGCCCAGCGAGGTGAGGCAAGGACTTACCTCCACCAAACTTGGGCTGAAGAGTCACTGGACTGTGGGGGTCACTTGGACGGTGTCGCTGGATTCGAGGGACCTCGCTCGTCGTGCTGAGAGGAGACCCAAGGGACCGGTAATGCAGCTTTTTGGTGCCTGCGGTTGCAGGGGGAAGATTCCGTCGACCCACGGGAGATTTCTTCGGAGCTTCTGGTGCAGAGAGGAGGCAGACTACCCCCACAGCATGCACAAGCAGGAAAACAGTCGAGAAGGCGGCAGGATCAGCGTTACAGAGTTGCAGTAGTCGTCTTTGCTACTATGTTGCAGGTTTGCAGGCCTCCAGCGCGGTCAGCGGTCGATTCCTTATCAGAAGGTGAAGAGGGAGATGCAGAGGAACTCGGCTGAGCTCATGCATTCGTTATCTAAAGTTTCCCCAGAGACAGAGACCCTAAATAGCCAGAAAAGAGGGTTTGGCTACTTAGGAGAGAGGATAGGCTACTAACACCTGAAGGAGCCTATCAGCAGGAGTCTCTGACGTCACCTGGTGGCACTGGCCACTCAGAGCAGTCCAGTGTGCCAGCAGCACCTCTGTTTCCAAGATGGCAGAGGTCTGGAGCACACTGGAGGAGCTCTGGACACCTCCCAGGGGAGGTGCAGGTCAGGGGAGTGGTCACTCCCCTTTCCTTTGTCCAGTTTCGCGCCAGAGCAGGGGCTAAGGGGTCCCTGAACCGGTGTAGACTGGCTTATGCAGAATTGGGCATCTCTGTGCCCAACAAAGCATTTCCAGAGGCTGGGGGAGGCTACTCCTCCCATGCCTTCACACCATTTTCCAAAGGGAGAGGGTGTCACACCCTCTCTCAGAGGAAGTTCTTTGTTCTGCCATCCTGGGCCAGGCCTGGCTGGACCCCAGGAGGGCAGCTGCCTGTCTGAGGGGTTGGCAGCAGCAGCAGCTGCAGAGAAACCCCAGGAAGGGCAGTCTGTCAGTACCAGGGTCTGTGCTACAGACCACTGGGATCATGGAATTGTACCAACAATGCCAGGATGGCATAGAGGGGGTAATTCCATGATCATAGACATGTTACATGGCCATATTCGGAGTTACCATGGTGAAGCTACATATAGGTAGTGACCTATATGTAGTGCACGCGTGTAATGGTGTCCCCGCACTCACAAAGTTCAGTGAATTGGCTCTGAACAATGTGGGGGCACCTTGGCTAGTGCCAGGGTGCCCTCACACTAAGTAACTTTGCACCTAACCTTTACCAGGTAAAGGTTAGACATATAGGTGACTTATAAGTTACTTAAGTGCAGTGTAAAATGGCTGTGAAATAACGTGGACGTTATTTCACTCAGGCTGCAGTGGCAGGCCTGTGTAAGAATTGTCAGTGCTCCCTATGGGTGGCAAAAGAAATGCTGCAGCCCATAGGGATCTCCTGGAACCCCAATACCCTGGGTACCTCAGTACCATATACTAGGGAATTATAAGGGTGTTCCAGTAAGCCAATGTAAATTGGTAAAAATGGTCACTAGCCTGTTAGTGACAATTTGAAAGTAATGAGAGAGCATAACCACTGAGGTTCTGGTTAGCAGAGCCTCAGTGAGACAGTTAGGCACCACACAGGGAACATATACATGCACACCTATGAGCACTGGGGCCCTGTGTGACAGGGTCCCAGTGACACATACATATAGGCCACAAACCTATGAGCACTGGGGTCCTGACCAGCAGGATCCCAGTGACACATAACAACCATACTGAAAACATAGTGTTTTCACTATGAGCACTGAGGCCTGGCTATCAGGATCCCAGTGAGACAGTGAAAACAGTGACAAACACCCTGACATACACTCACAAACAGGCCAAAAGTGGGGGTAACAAGGCTAGAAAGAGGCTACCTTCTCACAATTTCTCACTGCCTTTTATTGGTATACCAAATCTATCATATCTATTATGCTGTATTTGTTCATAGTAGATGCAGTGCTGCACCAGGTTTAACACACGGTTGTGGTATTGATACAGCAGTTTGGCACATATTCCTTATACTGTGTTGTACCACATTTTAGTTATGTACGATTATAAGAGGAAGGGTTTGTTCTACACCCTCCATACACACTTTCCTTCTCTGTTTTGATTGAAGTTTTTTCTTCTTCATTCAGACTTATTACGGTCGCATTCATCAACTTAATTACAATATATTTCATGCTTTGACAACTGCAAACCTACTTCCTGCAGTGGTGTCTGGATGTTGGGAATTTCACAGCATTCCCGGAACATTTGATTATACTCATACTTATGGTATGTCACCATTTTGTTTTATTATTTCCCTCCACCCTGCTCTTGTTTCATCTATAGGGCTACATTTCAGATGCATATAGTTTGCACGTTTTGACAGCATATTATCGCACTAGCTCTTGGTGGCTGGGTATTGAGAGACAGTGAGGGGACACAATCACGTGGGTGATATTGCACCTATCTTTTATCTTGTATTGTTTCTGTATCTCTTTTCACCTTACATCTTAGGGTCAAAGACCTCGAATACATATAAAGCACATTATTGAGGGTATACCAGAAATTTCTAGTGTGGGCCACACCTGCATGATTTGTATACATGCATGTCTTGGATTTATGCTGGACCCTCTCTTTCGCTGCTCACTTACCATCACATTGTGTTCTCACAATATGAGTATTTGTATATGGGTCTTCCATTGGACTACTATGAGAACTAGATTCCTGTTTGTTGTACACATTTTTGATTGTACGCTTTTTTGTATGTTCAATTTACAGCCTTGAGAAAGTCATGTTGACGAAACACGTGCTGGCTGTCTGTTTCATTAGATTGGCCGTTGTTCCATTGGATTCATTTTGCATGTGATGAAAAAAAATTCCATCACCTACAGATGTTTACGTTGAACTTTGATTGACTAAGCTCATCAAGGAATGGACTATAAGAACTATTGTGTTGTGCCTTGGTATACAAGTTTTGGATTCATATGTGTTGGTTGATTCTTTCAACCGACACAAGTGCACCTGAAGTGGTTGGCACCCCTGGCAGCACTATCTGTGATGGATGGGCATTGTATTCTTCCAGTTTACTATATGCACACATAGGTGGTGCGAACCAGTAGCATAGCCACTCTGTGTCTGTATCTCATATTGGCTGTGTCCCGTTGGTAACACCGCAATGGTCATAATATGGTGGTCATCTCCCCCAGTATATATATATATATATCTATATCTATATACAGAGACACACATATATATATATATATACAGATATATATATATATATGTGTAAGTGTATATATATATATGTATGTATATATATATATATATATATATGTATGTATATGTATATCTATATATATGTGTGTGTATATATTCATGTATATATGTGTGTATATGTATATATATGTGTGTGTGTGTATATGTGTATATATGTATGTATATATATGTGTATATATTATGTGTATATATGTATGCATATGTATTTATTTATATATATATGTATATCTATGCATATGCATATATGTATGTGTATATACATGTATGTATATATATGTATGTTTGTGTGTATATATCTATATATATATATATATATATATATGTATGTATGTATATTTATATATATATATACATATATATATAAATGTATGTGTATGAGCTACCTTAACAGGTCCTCACACCATTATAAGTCTTATTAATGCCATTCATAATTTTCCACTAATGTAAATATCCTAGTATATGAAGTTCAACAGTTAGTCGACATTAAGACTAATCTAATTTTAAATCAAGGTTCATCTCCTTCTATGTCAATGTTCAACAGTTTATCAATTCATAGATTCATCATACGAGTTCTTCCTTGAATTAGTTAAATAGTTGCAAGTTCATAAAACTTTAAGGAAATAATAATAATAATAATAAATATTTTTTCCTTATTTGTTTTAGAAATGAACAAAGACCGGTTGACCACCAATTCCTTCAGAAAAGAAAAACAATCAGATACGTCTCTGTAAATACTCATTCGTATGTAGGAATTATGTTGCTCAAATTGAAGAGACTGCGATTTTAATAATGCTCCTTGTGTTTATAATTTTTGTAGATTGCCGAGGCGTCAGGAGCGACGGATCCCAGACAGCAGGAAGCCCGACGAATCTGACTCCAGAAGACGAATCCGCCGAATCCAGAGTGGAGGCTGTCAAAGACCCGTGCGAGAATGAAACCGAAGGCCGTAGGAACACCGAGGAGCAACGGAGCCATAAACGCCGACAGTTAAGTGCAGGAAAAGAATTAACTAAAAGAGCATGCATCCCGGAGGAGCGAGCAGCCTTAAAGGCTATACACTTCACCCCTTAAAGGGACCGCACAGCCTGCATAGCAAGCAGCATTAGTCACATTGACTTGGAACACATAACTCAAGCAATATTTGGGGTGTGTAAGCAGACCACCTGCTCCTCTTGACTACCCGTCCAGGAAACACACGATGCTCCATAGGCTCCTGCAGCACCTAACTCCAGTTGACAAGTCCTTTTATCTGAGGTCCTGGTACATCAACTCCATGACATAATCAAATGTACTGTGATGCTGCGATATGCCAAACACACTCAACCTTTGATACTTATGCTCCAAGAAACATCTGATGGGTACTGCTTCCCCCTTTCTTCACAGGTTTGGATACCACAGGGTCTACCACTCTAGATACATTAGCGGCTCTAGGAGGGTATCCATACTTCTTAACAAGTCTTTCCCACTGAAGGTGAAATTCCACATCACTGACATACAAGTCAGCTTTTTAGGCATTGAGGTACGGCTGGAGGGGCAACAGTATAACTTTCGCAGTGTCTACGTTCCACCATAGCTGGCTTGCTCGACTCTCAAGGTGTCCCGAAGGCAGTGAACCACATACCTCCGGGGCTGGATGTACTCACTGGCGCTGTAGAAAAGAACCATCTTTCTTGGCATGTTACCCCAAATTTTACCTGTATGTCAGTATGTTTTTGCCTGTCTCACTGGGATCCTGCTGGTCAGGACCCTAGTGCTCATAGTTTATGGCCTAATGTGGGTGTCTGTATAGTGCTTGACTTTGTCACTGAGGCTCTGCTAATCGGAACCTCAGTGCTTATGCTCTCTCAGCTTTTAAATTTGTCACTGTAGGCTAGTGACTTCATTTACCAATTTCAATTGGCACACTGGACCCCCCTTATAAGTACCTAGTATATGGTACCTAGGTACCCAGGGCATTGGGGTTCCAGGAAATCCATATCGGCTGCAGCAGTTCTTTTGCCACCCATAGGGAGATCAGACAAACCCTTGCACAGGCCTGCAATTGCAGCCTGCGTAAAATAACGCACACATTATATGACAGCTATTTTCACTGCACTTAAGCTTAAGTAACTTATAAGTCACCTATATGTCTAACCTTCACCTGCTGAAGGTTAGGTGCAAAGTTACTAAGTGTGAGGGCACCCTTGCACTAGCAAAGGTACCCCCACATAGTTCAGGGCCATTTCCCGGGACTTTGTGAGTGCGGGACGCCATTATACGAATGCATTACATATAAGTCAATACCTATATGTAGCTTCACAATTGTAACTCCGAATATGGCCATGTAACATGTCTAAGATCATGGAATTGTCCCCCCCCCATTCCAAATATGGTATTGGGGATCCAATTCCATGCATCCTGGGGGCTCCACCATGGACCCCCAGTGCTGCCAAACCAGCTCTCTGAGGCTTGCACTGCAGCTACAGCTGCTGCCACCTCACAGACAGGGTTCTGCCCTCCTGAGGTCTGAACAACTCAGTCCCAGGAAGGCAGAACAAAGCATTTCCTCTGAGAGCAGGGTGTTTTCCCTTTGGAAATAGGTGTTATAGGCTGGGGAGGGGTAGCACAGATGGTGCCCTCCTTGCATACGCCAGTCTACACTGGTTCAAGGACCCCTTGACCCCTGCTCTGGTGCGAAACTGGACAAAGGAAAGGGGAGTGACCACTCCCCTGTCCATCACCACCCTAGGGGTGGTGCCCAGAGCTCCTCCAGCGTGTCCCAGACTTCAGCCATCTTGCTTTGCAAGGTGTGGAGGCACTCTGGAGGGCTCTGAGTGGCCAGTGCCAGCAGGTGATGTCAGACACCCCTCCTGATAGCTTCTGATTAGGTAGCCAATAACCCTCTGAGGGCTATTTAGGGTCTCTCCTGTGGGTTCTCTTCAGATTCGGCTTGCAAGTTTTCTTCAGGAATCCTCTGCAACTACTACTTCATCCTCTGACCTCGGATCAACCGCAGCCTGCTCCAGGAACCGCTGTAACAGCAACAAAGTATCCACAAGGGATACTTTTCCTCTGCAACTTCAGCTCCAGACAGCAGCTGCAACAGTTTCCACTGTGTGCACACTCTGAGGACGCCCTGTCTTCATCCTGCACCAGAAGTACCGAAGAAATCTCCTGTGGGTTGATGGAGTCACTCCCCTGCTCACGCAGGCACCTTCCAAGACAACGACCGGTACCCTTGGACTCCTCTCACAGTGACGAGCGTGCTCCTAAGGACACAGAGGGTGGGCCCCATCGACATAGACTTTCCTGAGGTCCTGCTGACCCAATTTGAAGGAGGTAAGACCTTGCCTTCCCTGAGAGCGACGGTACACCTTTGTACTGCGTCTTCTTCATCTCCTGAGGCCACTGTGCACTATTTGCAAAATTCCTTCATGCACAGCCTGGCCCAGGTCCACAGCACTCCATCCTATGATGCACAACTCGCTGAGTTGTTCTCCGGCGGCGTGAGACCTTCCTTTGTTGTGCTGCACCAACCGCATTTTGCACCTCCTTTGTCCCCGTGTCCTGGGACTCCTGTGGGTGCTACCTGGCACCCTGAGGGCTCTCTAAAGTGCTGAGAGCCCCCTCTTCCTCCTCACAGAGAGTTGAGCCCCCAGGTCCCTCCTGGGTCCAGCCAGCGCCATATTTGTCGTAACCAAGGCTTGTTGGTGACTTCCAACACAAAATCACGTCTGCATCCATCTTCACGTCGTGGGACATCTTTTGCATCATGTAGGAACCTGCTGGCATCTTCCTAGGGTGCATTCCTGAGGTCTTCAACTAACCAGGGACTCTTCTTTTGCACCCTCTTCTGGGATGGCAGGGGCTTCTGTCCTTCCTGGAACTTCTTTCAACTTCTGGACTTGGTCACCTTCTTTTGCAGGTCTTCAGGTCCAGGAATCCAGCAGTTGTTGTTTCCAGGGAGCGAATCTGATGACTCCTGAAGGCGGCTAATACTTGCTTGGGCCTCCCTCAGACAGGCTGCTCTAGAGGAGTCCTGCCAATACTGGTGGGCTTCGACTTGAATGATCTACGATTGCAGGGTCAAGAACGGGAAACTATTCAACTGGCTAGCCACAAGAGACCTGGCAGTTACAGTAGGCCTAGCATTGCGGGAGCCCTCAGGCCAAGTGGTCCACACAACATCGGCAGTTGCAGCAACATTTGCAGATTATCACTGTGAGCTTTACGTCCAGCACCCTTTCTCATTCAATAAACAGACTATAAACCGCTCCTGTCAGAGATTTCCCTCCCTACTTTAAACACTGCCTCAGGGAAGGCATTAGAGGCAACCCTGACCACGTAAGAAATTGATGAAGCTATCCTGGCAGTAAACCCAGGGAGGACGCTGGGCCTAGATGGCTTCCCCACCACAATTCCGTCTCAAATTCTGCACCATCATCAGACCTCACCTATGCTCTTTGTACCAAGAAACTTATGAGGCAGGGACTTTTCCCTCAGAGCTAGACTCAGTGCCCATAGTGTTCATCCCCAAAACTAATGACCTGGAAACCTCCTACAAGGACTTCCACTCCATCTCACTGGTAAATATGGAGCTCAAATCCTTGCAAAACTCCCAGCCCTCCACCTTACTCAGGTTACTGATGCTGTTATTTACCCGGATCAACAGACCCCACTTTGGGACGGTTGTTACCTCCATCACACCTCACAAATACAAGGGTTCACCAGATGGAACAAGATCAGCGTTGCGATTCTAGGGGATTTTTGTCAGGGTAGCCACCTGCGCTTGTTCCAGAAATTACAAAATCACTTTCAGCTCTCCAAGACCTCATTCTATCAATACCTTTAGCTGTGGCACAACCTAGCAGTATACCAAATAAAACTGGAGAACTTTTCCGAATTCAACCATCTGAAGACTAAACTCCTTATGAGGACTCCCAGTAAAGGTGGCATATCACAAATTTACTGCACACTGGTGCTTAATACCCCATACCCACTGGGAAGTCTTAAAGAGAAATCGGAGGGGTAGGTGGGAATCCTTGATGCCGCAGACTGGTGTTATGCATGTATGTCACCCCAGGTGTTAGCTTTATCCTCTCGCCATTGACTGATCCATCTCCACTACTTCTATGGCACATATCTTACGCCTCAACGCCTGTGGCACGTAGGTTGCATTGCGAGCCCGACCTGCACACAATGTGGCTTGCTTGACAACGATTTCTTCCAGGTTGTTTTGGCAATGTTCTGTGATAACGCACATCTGGAGCTGAGTTGGGAGTACCCTTTCTTGGATCCTTGGGCACACCATAGATCTGACACCTGAGTCCGCTATACTGGGAATCCTGGAAGACATGGGGGATACTTACAGGGAGAAAAGAATGGTGAGGATGGCCATCTTGTTGGACAAGAAAGCTGTAGCTCCCCACTTGGAAGAGCCTGTAACCCCTTATTTTAGCTGCCTTGAGAAGTGGGTGGTGACTGGTGTGCTCAACAAGAAAAGTCAACGTATGAATTCAGAGGCTACTGGCAAAAGCACTTTAAAATATGGGGCAAGTGGTGGGAATACTTTGGGTTGGGTTTCCATTAACAAATGACTGAGGATGTGACACAGGTTTACTTGCAGATAATCCACTTTTATATGTCTGGAGCTTGCGGGTGGAACAATAAGTTGTACTATGTCTATGCTACAGATAAAGAAACACTAAAATTAGCTATACAAAAAAATATTATCTATACTAACGTATATGTACTTACTTGACAATATTTTGGTATTGTTGCAGGTCAAACTCACTATTGTGGTGGGATGAACAACTTGCCCTACTTTCGTGTGGGTTGTAGGAAATAGGTTCCTGATTTCTGGAGAGGTGCAATACTGGAACCTATATTTTAAAAGGCAGAAGAAAGGACAGGTTAAATTAAGTGTTAACATCTTTATCAGGTGGTACCACTAAGATTATTTCTTGATTAGTAATTTTGAAGCAAGAAAACTAAGGGGCTTATTTACAAGCCCTGGTGCCACCGGAGCATCATATTCAGCGACGCTAAGGTGGCGCTGTGCCCTTTTCCACATTTACAAGGTGGCGCTAAGCCACTTTGCATGGCTTAACGCATTGTAAATATGGCTCCCCCGATGCAGTTTTCTCCGGCAGAGGGGCATGCAATGGGTGTTGCTGAGGGCAATTCCACGCAACAACACCCATTGCTTTTTACAGTGCCCCAGATTTACGAGAAATCGTAAACCTGAGGCAGCACTGAAAACAAACGCCACCCCTGGGGTGGCATTAGAGTGGCGCAACGAGTAGAAATTCTTTTATTTCTCCTCGTTTTTGCTTTTTCTATGTGAGGGCAATTCCACGCAACAACACCCATTGCTTTTTACAGTGCCCCAGATTTACGAGAAATCGTAAACCTGAGGCAGCACTGAAAACAAACGCCACCCCTGGGGTGGCATTAGAGTGGCGCAACGAGTAGAAATTCTTTTATTTCTCCTCGTTTTTGCTTTTTCTATGTGTGATGCGTTCTGCAGCACACATAGAAAAAGCAAAACACCATTAATGATTGTTTATGTGCAAGAAGGTGTCCCTTCCTGCACGTAATCAATCTAGAAATAATGTCGATTTGCTACTTCTATGCGTGCTGCATTCTGCAGCACACATAGAAGTAACAAATCGCCATTATTGATTATGTGCAGGAATGGACACCTTCCTGCACATAAACAATCATTCCCTGCAATGCAGGACCCATGTACTATGGTGCAAGTGAGCCTTCTTTAGCGCTAGTCAGCTCATTTTAGCGCCAGCGCAGGGGGAGAGGACAGAAATGCACAGTATCTTGTAGATATGGCGCATTTCTGCCCTTTCCCGGTGGCGCAGGGCGGTGTAGCAATGTACTTGATGCACCGCCCTGCGCCAGGGGGGCTTGTAAATAAGGCCCAAGATGCCTAAGAACAACAGGGGACTTTGGGATAGCCACAATATTGTAGTGTTTTATTTCGTGGTATATAGTACGGAGGCACCTTCATACCTCATTCACTTTTTTTGCCTATAGTGTTTAGCTTTGGCAAGCAGGCTTTTGTTTTCTTTTGCCGAAGTGTAACAGAATCAGCAAAACCTGTGGCAAAGGCAAAAGGTTGAATAAAGCCATTTAAAGGTGTTAACTATTTGCTTTTCCTGTGCTTGATATAATATGAGACCTTAACTAGGAAAGCAGCTCTATACCTTTTATTTAAAATATACGTCTGCACGCTCTGTAATACGGTTGCGCTCTTATTAAAAGGAGATAGCTTTTAATATTTTTCCAGCTTGAGTTCTGTGTGTGCCTTGTAATTTGACCTGCAATTTCCTTGTGATAGTTCAATTTTAAAAATCACATTTCATACTGTAATTGTAGGAGGATATCTGTAGGTCACTGAATGGGGCGTTGGATCACACATTTAGTGTGCCTCTTTGTGTGAAGAAATACATTACTTGTTTTGATAAAAAAACTAATTAATTGCCACATTACAAAAAGGGAATATTACAAGTTTTGGCAGAGTCAGTATGTTTTGCCTTCTGGCTGTGCAAAGACAGACCGATCTGGTTTGACAAAAAAAATTCCGATGCTTATCGACATCGGCAAAAAGAAAGTGAAATTCTTGTTTGACAGTACTGGAGAATTAACTCAAAAAAGGAAAAAAAGTGTGTGTGCATGCACACGGGTCATCACATATGCGCACATAAGCTTCATGATGCAACGATGACCCAACGTAATTGAGGTATACGCGTACATGTGTTACCTTGCATGGGGGTGCATATAGCATTGTGTGGCCGCCTTTTTTTATTTAATGTTCCAGGATGGTGGACACCCATCTGTAAGCTGGAAATTTTAAAAAATGAATAAAATGTGTACTAAGCACAATTTAAAAAAAGGAGCAGCCAAGGGGATAATTGCAGCTTCTGGGTTCAGCCAAAACAAAGACAAGCATTGCAATGCAACGGGTCTCGCGTTTGCTCGAGTAAGAGCTATTCCTGTTTTAAACTCCTAACTGGACTTTTCTTGCCACATGACCGAAAATTAAAACAGTTTCACATAAACGAGCCTACAGCCACCATGAGGCATGACGGAGACACACAAAAGGAAACAGAAGTTTGCTTGTAGTGAAACGTATTGACAAAAGTGCAATTATCCATGTTACCAGCAAAAGTGCAATTATCCATGTAACTGGCAAAAGTGCAATTAGCCATGTAACAAGGTCGATGTCATGCAAAGCGCTTAACTACTGCCCAGTGAGATCAAGCTGCCTGTGAAATAAAGAGAAAAAGTAGTCCAGAAACCTTTACCGAAAACATGGAGCCTCATATATTTTCAGTAGTTGGCCGGTGTGCTCGAGGAGAGCTAAACACCAGAAAAGGCATGACGTATGCATGCCTTCCACTAATTAAATGAAGTGACTTGTAAAAGGTGTGAGAAGGTAGCCTCTTTCTAGCCTTGTTACCCCCACTTTTGGCCTGTTTGTGAGTGTATGTCAGGGTGTTTGTCACTGTTTTCACTGTCTCACTGGGATCCTGATAGCCAGGCCTCAGTGCTCATAGTGAAAACACCATGTTTTCAGTATGGTTGTTATGTGTCACTGGGATCCTGCTAGTCAGGACCCCAGTGCTCATAGGTTTGTGGCCTATATGTATGTGTCACTGGGACCCTGTCACACAGGGCCCCAGTGCTCATAGGTGTGCATGTATATGTTCCCTGTGTGGTGCCTAACTGTCTCACTGAGGCTCTGCTAACCAGAACCTCAGTGGTTATGCTCTCTCATTACTTTTAAATTGTCACTAACAGGCTAGTGACCATTTTTACCAATTTACATTGGCTTACTGGAACACCCTTATAATTCCCTAGTATATGGTACTGAGGTACCCAGGGTATTGGGGTTCCAGGAAATCCCTATGGGCTGCAGCATTTCTTTTGCCACCCATAGGGAGCTCTGACAATTCTTACACAGGCCTGCCACTGCAGCCTGAGTGAAATAACGTCCACGTTATTTCACAGCCATTTTACACTGCACTTTAGTAACTTATAAGTCACCTATATGTCTAACCTTTACCTGGTAAAGTTTGGGTGCAAAGTTACTTAGTGTGAGGGCACCCTGGCACTAGCCAAGGTGCCCCCACTTTGTTCAGAGCCAATTCCCTGAACTTTGTGAGTGCGGGGACACCATTACACGCGTGCACTACATATAGGTCACTACCTATATGTAGCTTCACCATGGTAACTCCGAATATGGCCATGTAACATGTCTATGATCATGGAATTGCCCCCTCTATGCCATCCTGGCATTGTTGGTACAATTCCATGATCCCAGTGGTCTGTAGCACAGACCCTGGTACTGCCAGACTGCCCTTCCTGGGGTTTCACTGCAGCTGCTGCTGCTGCCAACCCCTCAGACAGGCAGCTGCCCTCCTGGGGTCCAGCCAGGCCTGGCCCAGGATGGCAGAACAAAGAACTTCCTCTGAGAGAGGGTGTGACACCCTCTCCCTTTGGAAAATGGTGTGAAGGCAGGGGAGGAGTAGCCTCCCCCAGTCTCTGGAAATGCTTTGTTGGGCACAGATGTGCCCAATTCTGCATAAGCCAGTCTACACCGGTTCAGGGACCCCTTAGCCCCTGCTCTGGCGCGAAACTGGACAAAGGAAAGGGGAGTGACCACTCCCCTGACCTGCACCTCCCCTGGGAGGTGTCCAGAGCTCCTCCAGTGTGCTCCAGACCTCTGCCATCTTGGAAACAGAGGTGCTGCTGGCACACTGGACTGCTCTGAGTGGCCAGTGCCACCAGGTGACGTCAGAGACTCCTTGTGATAGGCTCCTTCAGGTGTTACTAGCCTTTCCTCTCTCCTAGGTAGCCAAACCCTCTTTTCTGGCTATTTAGGGTCTCTGTCTCTGGGGAAACTTTAGATAACGAATGCATGAGCTCAGCCGAGTTCCTCTGCATCTCCCTCTTCACCTTCTGATAAGGAATCGACCGCTGACCGCGCTGGAAGCCTGCAAACCTGCAACATAGTAGCAAAGACGACTACTGCAACTCTGTAACGCTGATCCTGCCGCCTTCTCGACTGTTTTCCTGCTTGTGCATGCTGTGGGGGTAGTCTGCCTCCTCTCTGCACCAGAAGCTCCGAAGAAATCTCCCGTGGGTCGACGGAATCTTCCCCCTGCAACCGCAGGCACCAAAAAGCTGCATTACCGGTCCCTTGGGTCTCCTCTCAGCACGACGAGCGAGGTCCCTCGAATCCAGCAACACCGTCCAAGTGACCCCCACAGTCCAGTGACTCTTCAGCCCAAGTTTGGTGGAGGTAAGTCCTTGCCTCACCTCGCTGGGCTGCATTGCTGGGAACCGCGACTTTGCAAGCTACTCCGGCCCCTGTGCACTTCCGGCGGAAATCCTTCGTGCACAGCCAAGCCTGGGTCCACGGCACTCTAACCTGCATTGCACGACTTTCTAAGTTGGTCTCCGGCGACGTGGGACTCCTTTGTGCAACTTCGGCGAGCACCGTTTCACGCATCCTCGTAGTGCCTGTTTCTGGCACTTCTCCGGGTGCTACCTGCTTCAGTGAGGGCTCTTTGTCTTGCTCGACGTCCCCTCTCTCTGCAGGTCCAATTTGCGACCTCCTGGTCCTTCCTGGGACCCAGCAGCGTCCAAAAACACCAAACGCACGATTTGCGTGTAGCAAGGCTTGTTGGCGTCCATCCGGCGGGAAAACACTTCTGCACGACTCTCCAAGGCGTGGGGGATCCATCCTCCAAAGGGGAAGTCTCTAGCCCTTGTCGTTCCTGCAGTATTCACAGTTCTTCAGCCTAGTAAGAGCTTCTTTGCACCAACCGCTGGCATTTCTTGGGCATCTGCCCATCTCCGAGTTGCTTGTGACTTTTGGACTTGGTCCCCTTGTTCCACAGGTACCCTCAGTCAGGAATCCATCGTTGTTGCATTGCTGATTTGTGTTTTCCTTGCATTTTCCCTCTAACACGACTATTTTGTCCTTAGGGGAACTTTAGTGCACTTTGCACTCACTTTTCAGGGTCTTGGGGAGGGTTATTTTTCTAACTCTCACTATTTTCTAATAGTCCCAGCGACCCTCTACAAGGTCACATAGGTTTGGGGTCCATTCGTGGTTCGCATTCCACTTCTGGAGTATATGGTTTGTGTTGCCCCTATCCCTATGTTTCCCCATTGCATCCTATTGTAACTATACATTGTTTGCACTGTTTTCTAAGACTATACTGCATATTTTTGCTATTGTGTATATATATCTTGTGTATATTTCCTATCCTCTCACTGAGGGTACACTCTAAGATACTTTGGCATATTGTCATAAAAATAAAGTACCTTTATTTTTAGTATAACTGTGTATTGTGTTTTCTTATGATATTGTGCATATGACACTAAGTGGTACTGTAGTAGCTTCACACGTCTCCTAGTTCAGCCTAAGCTGCTCTGCTAAGCTACCATTATCTATCAGCCTAAGCTGCTAGACACCCTATACACTAATAAGGGATAACTGGGCCTGGTGCAAGGTGCAAGTACCCCTTGGTACTCACTACAAGCCAGTCCAGCCTCCTACATTGGTTGTGCAGTGGTGGGATAAGTGCTTGAGACTACTTACCACTCTTGTCATTGTACTTTTCATAAGAGAAAAATATACAAAACAAGGTCAGTGTATATACACATAGCCAAAAAGTTTTGCATTTCCTCTTTTCACTCTTTTCTAAGTGCTGAAAAGTACTTCTAAACTTTCAAAAAGTTCTTAAAAGTTTAAAAAGTTTTTTTCTGTCTTTCCAAAAAGTTCTGAAAACTTTTTTCTCTTTTTATATCACTTTAACTCTCTCTAAAAAATGTCTGGCACAGGAAAAAATGTTGAACTGTCCAAAATTGCATATGATCACCTTAGCTAGAAAGGAGCAAGGAGTCTCTGCATAGAGAGAGGTTTGAGTGTAGGGAAGAATCCTTCCTTAGAACTGTTAATTAACATGCTTAGAGTACAGGATAAGGCCATAAGTGCCCAATCTGGTGAAAAAGTAGCTAATGGTTCTCAATCTGATCCAGGGACTCCCCCAGGAAAAGATTCAGGAAAGAAACTTCTCAGCCTGCCCATTACTAGACAGTCTAGCATAGTTGGTACAGAGGTTGAATCACACCATACTGATGGTGTGCTCTCACATTATACTGGTAGCCAAGCTGTTAGGGTGCCCTCTGTAAGGGACAGGTCTCCTTCTGTTCATTCCCATCATACCTCTGTATCTAGAAATGTCCCTCCCACCCACCCTGATGACAGATTGTTAGAAAGGGAGCTCAATAGATTGAGAGTGGAACAAACCAGACTGAAGCTCAAGAAGCAACAGCTGGATTTGGATAGACAGTCTTTAGAAATAGAGAGGGAAAGACAGAAGTTGGGTTTAGATACCCATGGTGGCAGCAGCAGTATTCCCCATAGTCATCCTGCAAAAGAGCATGATTCCAGGAATCTGCACAAGATAGTTCCCCCTTATAAGGAGGGGGGTGACATTAACAAGTGGTTTGCTGCACTTGAGAGGGCCTGTGCTGTACAGGATGTCCCTCAAAGGCAGTGGGCTGCTATCCTATGGCTATCATTTAGTGGAAAAGGTAGGGATAGGCTCCTTACTGTGAAAGAAAATGATGCCAATAATTTTACAGTTCTTAAGAATGCACTCCTGGATGGTTATGGCTTAACCACTGAACAGTACAGGATAAAGTTCAGAGAGACCAAAAAGGAGTCTTCACAAGACTGGGTTGATTTCATTGACCATTCAGTGAAGGCCTTGGAGGGGTGGTTACATGGCAGTAAAGTTACTGATTATGAAAGCCTGTATAACACAATCCTGAGAGAGCATATACTTAATAATTGTGTGTCTGATTTGTTGCACCAGTACCTGGTAGACTCTGATCTGACCTCTCCCCAAGAATTGGGAAAGAAGGCAGACAAATGGGTCAGAACAAGGGTGAACAGAAAAGTTCATACAGGGGGTGACAAAGATGGCAATAAGAAGAAAGATGGTGAAAAATCTCAAGATAAGCATGGGGATAAGGGTAAAACCAAAGATCCCACTTCAAATCTTAAACACTCTTCAGAGGGTGGGGATAAAACAAATTCTTCCTCTTCTTCCCAACCTGCACACATTAAAAAGCCTTGGTGCTTTGTGTGTAAAAATAGAGGCCATAGGCCAGGGGATAAGTCCTGTCCAGGTAAACCCCCTGAGCCTACCACCACTAATACATCAAGCTCTAGTGGCCCTAGCAGTAGTGGTACTAGTGGTGGGACTGCTGGCAACAGTCAAGCAAAGGGTGTAGTTGGGTTCACTTATGGGTCCATAGTGGAAACTGATGTAATCAGTCCCAAGACAGTTTCTGTCACACCTAGTGGCATGGGCCTTGCCACACTGGCTGCTTGTCCCCTTACAATGGATAAGTACAGGCAGACAGTTTCAATAAATGGTGTTGAGGCCTTGGCCTACAGGGACACAGGTGCCAGTTTCACTTTGGTGACTGAAAACCTAGTGCCTCCTGAACAACACATCATTGGACAACAGTATAAGATTATTGATGTCCATAACTCCACCAAGTTTCTTCCCTTAGCTATAATTCAGTTTAGTTGGGGTGGAGTTACTGGCCCTAAGCAGGTGGTGGTATCACCTAGCTTGCCTGTAGACTGTCTCTTAGGTAATGACCTAGAGGCCTCAGGTTGGGCTGATGTAGAGTTTTATGCCCATGCAGCCATGCTGGGCATCCCTGAGGAATTGTTCCCTCTCATTTCAAGTGAAATGAAAAAGCAAAGGAGAGAAGGCCTGAAAACTCAGGATCCCTCTCCATCAACAGGTAAAAAGGGTATCACAGTATCCCCTAACCACCCTACCATTCAGGATACTATTCCTGTGGTGGGAGAAACCTCTCCTGGGGTGGCACCTGTTCCAAGGGAATCATCAGCTGGCAAAGCTGGACTCCCTGAGGTGGAAGTACCTCTCTGTGGGATAACTAACATTGGTGAGAAAAAGAGCACCATTTTAGTTAACATGGAGCATCCCTCCAACCCTCCCAGAGAAACTTTAGTGCAGAAACTCTGCACTGCCTCACAACACTTAGGACAGCATCCCTGCCCTAGTGTGGAGCTGATAGGACAGCATCCCTGCCCTGCTCCAACCCAAGAGAAACAGCATCCCTGTTCTCTCTTCCAGCCATATGGACAACGTTTTTGCCCAGCTATGGCTTTTCTGAGACAGCATCCCTGTCTGGCATTTCCATCACTACAAATAGGTTCAGTGGACAATTCCCACTGCTCTAAACTAAAACTTACTGATAGAAACTCTGAAAATACATCTTCACATTGTTGCTTAGCTAAAAAACTTCAAACAGGGTGGTTTACATCCCCACAGGGAAGTAACCATATAGTGGATGATAAAGGGAGTAACCAGTCTATTGCAGAGCTACTCTCTACTTATCACCACTTAGACAATAAAGTCTCAACTGGCCAAGGTTAGCCTTATTGTCCTTCGTTTGGGGGGGGGTTGTGTGAGAAGGTAGCCTCTTTCTAGCCTTGTTACCCCCACTTTTGGCCTGTTTGTGAGTGTATGTCAGGGTGTTTGTCACTGTTCTCACTGTCTCACTGGGATCCTGATAGCCAGGCCTCAGTGCTCATAGTGAAAACACCATGTTTTCAGTATGGTTGTTATGTGTCTCTGGGATCCTGCTAGTCAGGACCCCAGTGCTCATAGGTTTGTGGCCTATATGTATGTGTCACTGGGACCCTGTCACACAGGGCCCCAGTGCTCATAGGTGTGCATGTATATGTTCCCTGTGTGGTGCCTAACTGTCTCACTGAGGCTCTGCTAACCAGAACCTCAGTGGTTATGCTCTCTCATTACTTTTAAATTGTCACTAACAGGCTAGTGACCATTTTTACCAATTTACATTGGCTTACTGGAACACCCTTATAATTCCCTAGTATATGGTACTGAGGTACCCAGGGTATTGGGGTTCCAGGAAATCCCTATGGGCTGCAGCATTTCTTTTGCCACCCATAGGGAGCTCTGACAATTCTTACACAGGCCTGCCACTGCAGCCTGAGTGAAATAACGTCCACGTTATTTCACAGCCATTTTACACTGCACTTAAGTAACTTATAAGTCACCTATATGTCTAACCTTTACCTGGTAAAGGTTGGGTGCAAAGTTACTTAGTGTGAGGGCACCCTGGCACTAGCCAAGGTGCCCCCACTTTGTTCAGAGCCAATTCCCTGAACTTTGTGAGTGCGGGGACACCATTACACGCGTGCACTACATATAGGTCACTACCTATATGTAGCTTCACCATGGTAACTCCGAATATGGCCATGTAACATGTCTATGATCATGGAATTGCCCCCTCTATGCCATCCTGGCATTGTTGGTACAATTCCATGATCCCAGTGGTCTGTAGCACAGACCCTGGTACTGCCAGACTGCCCTTCCTGGGGTTTCACTGCAGCTGCTGCTGCTGCCAACCCCTCAGACAGGCAGCTGCCCTCCTGGGGTCCAGCCAGGCCTGGCCCAGGATGGCAGAACAAAGAACTTCCTCTGAGAGAGGGTGTGACACCCTCTCCCTTTGGAAAATGGTGTGAAGGCAGGGGAGGAGTAGCCTCCCCCAGCCTCTGGAAATGCTTTGTTGGGCACAGATGTGCCCAATTCTGCATAAGCCAGTCTACACCGGTTCAGGGACCCCTTAGCCCCTGCTCTGGCGCGAAACTGGACAAAGGAAAGGGGAGTGACCACTCCCCTGACCTGCACCTCCCCTGGGAGGTGTCCAGAGCTCCTCCAGTGTGCTCCAGACCTCTGCCATCTTGGAAACAGAGGTGCTGCTGGCACACTGGACTGCTCTGAGTGGCCAGTGCCACCAGGTGACGTCAGAGACTCCTTGTGATAGGCTCCTTCAGGTGTTACTAGCCTTTCCTCTCTCCTAGGTAGCCAAACCCTCTTTTCTGGCTATTTAGGGTCTCTGTCTCTGGGGAAACTTTAGATAACGAATGCATGAGCTCAGCCGAGTTCCTCTGCATCTCCCTCTTCACCTTCTGATAAGGAATCGACCGCTGACCGCGCTGGAAGCCTGCAAACCTGCAACATAGTAGCAAAGACGACTACTGCAACTCTGTAACGCTGATCCTGCCGCCTTCTCGACTGTTTTCCTGCTTGTGCATGCTGTGGGGGTAGTCTGCCTCCTCTCTGCACCAGAAGCTCCGAAGAAATCTCCCGTGGGTCGACGGAATCTTCCCCCTGCAACCGCAGGCACCAAAAAGCTGCATTACCGGTCCCTTGGGTCTCCTCTCAGCACGACGAGCGAGGTCCCTCGAATCCAGCAACACCGTCCAAGTGACCCCCACAGTCCAGTGACTCTTCAGCCCAAGTTTGGTGGAGGTAAGTCCTTGCCTCACCTCGCTGGGCTGCATTGCTGGGAACCGCGACTTTGCAAGCTACTCCGGCCCCTGTGCACTTCCGGCGGAAATCCTTCGTGCACAGCCAAGCCTGGGTCCACGGCACTCTAACCTGCATTGCACGACTTTCTAAGTTGGTCTCCGGCGACGTGGGACTCCTTTGTGCAACTTCGGCGAGCACCGTTTCACGCATCCTCGTAGTGCCTGTTTCTGGCACTTCTCCGGGTGCTACCTGCTTCAGTGAGGGCTCTTTGTCTTGCTCGACGTCCCCTCTCTCTGCAGGTCCAATTTGCGACCTCCTGGTCCTTCCTGGGACCCAGCAGCGTCCAAAAACACCAAACGCACGATTTGCGTGTAGCAAGGCTTGTTGGCGTCCATCCGGCGGGAAAACACTTCTGCACGACTCTCCAAGGCGTGGGGGATCCATCCTCCAAAGGGGAAGTCTCTAGCCCTTGTCGTTCCTGCAGTATTCACAGTTCTTCAGCCTAGTAAGAGCTTCTTTGCACCAACCGCTGGCATTTCTTGGGCATCTGCCCATCTCCGAGTTGCTTGTGACTTTTGGACTTGGTCCCCTTGTTCCACAGGTACCCTCAGTCAGGAATCCATCGTTGTTGCATTGCTGATTTGTGTTTTCCTTGCATTTTCCCTCTAACACGACTATTTTGTCCTTAGGGGAACTTTAGTGCACTTTGCACTCACTTTTCAGGGTCTTGGGGAGGGTTATTTTTCTAACTCTCACTATTTTCTAATAGTCCCAGCGACCCTCTACAAGGTCACATAGGTTTGGGGTCCATTCGTGGTTCGCATTCCACTTCTGGAGTATATGGTTTGTGTTGCCCCTATCCCTATGTTTCCCCATTGCATCCTATTGTAACTATACATTGTTTGCACTGTTTTCTAAGACTATACTGCATATTTTTGCTATTGTGTATATATATCTTGTGTATATTTCCTATCCTCTCACTGAGGGTACACTCTAAGATACTTTGGCATATTGTCATAAAAATAAAGTACCTTTATTTTTAGTATAACTGTGTATTGTGTTTTCTTATGATATTGTGCATATGACACTAAGTGGTACTGTAGTAGCTTCACACGTCTCCTAGTTCAGCCTAAGCTGCTCTGCTAAGCTACCATTATCTATCAGCCTAAGCTGCTAGACACCCTATACACTAATAAGGGATAACTGGGCCTGGTGCAAGGTGCAAGTACCCCTTGGTACTCACTACAAGCCAGTCCAGCCTCCTACATTGGTTGTGCAGTGGTGGGATAAGTGCTTGAGACTACTTACCACTCTTGTCATTGTACTTTTCATAAGAGAAAAATATACAAAACAAGGTCAGTGTATATACACATAGCCAAAAAGTTTTGCATTTCCTCTTTTCACTCTTTTCTAAGTGCTGAAAAGTACTTCTAAACTTTCAAAAAGTTCTTAAAAGTTTAAAAAGTTTTTTTCTGTCTTTCCAAAAAGTTCTGAAAACTTTTTTCTCTTTTTATATCACTTTAACTCTCTCTAAAAAATGTCTGGCACAGGAAAAAATGTTGAACTGTCCAAAATTGCATATGATCACCTTAGCTAGAAAGGAGCAAGGAGTCTCTGCATAGAGAGAGGTTTGAGTGTAGGGAAGAATCCTTCCTTAGAACTGTTAATTAACATGCTTAGAGTACAGGATAAGGCCATAAGTGCCCAATCTGGTGAAAAAGTAGCTAATGGTTCTCAATCTGATCCAGGGACTCCCCCAGGAAAAGATTCAGGAAAGAAACTTCTCAGCCTGCCCATTACTAGACAGTCTAGCATAGTTGGTACAGAGGTTGAATCACACCATACTGATGGTGTGCTCTCACATTATACTGGTAGCCAAGCTGTTAGGGTGCCCTCTGTAAGGGACAGGTCTCCTTCTGTTCATTCCCATCATACCTCTGTATCTAGAAATGTCCCTCCCACCCACCCTGATGACAGATTGTTAGAAAGGGAGCTCAATAGATTGAGAGTGGAACAAACCAGACTGAAGCTCAAGAAGCAACAGCTGGATTTGGATAGACAGTCTTTAGAATTAGAGAAGGAAAGACAGAAGTTGGGTTTAGATACCCATGGTGGCAGCAGCAGTATTCCCCATAGTCATCCTGCAAAAGAGCATGATTCCAGGAATCTGCACAAGATAGTTCCCCCTTATAAGGAGGGGGGTGACATTAACAAGTGGTTTGCTGCACTTGAGAGGGCCTGTGCTGTACAGGATGTCCCTCAAAGGCAGTGGGCTGCTATCCTATGGCTATCATTTAGTGGAAAAGGTAGGGATAGGCTCCTTACTGTGAAAGAAAATGATGCCAATAATTTTACAGTTCTTAAGAATGCACTCCTGGATGGTTATGGCTTAACCACTGAACAGTACAGGATAAAGTTCAGAGAGACCAAAAAGGAGTCTTCACAAGACTGGGTTGATTTCATTGACCATTCAGTGAAGGCCTTGGAGGGGTGGTTACATGGCAGTAAAGTTACTGATTATGAAAGCCTGTATAACACAATCCTGAGAGAGCATATACTTAATAATTGTGTGTCTGATTTGTTGCACCAGTACCTGGTAGACTCTGATCTGACCTCTCCCCAAGAATTGGGAAAGAAGGCAGACAAATGGGTCAGAACAAGGGTGAACAGAAAAGTTCATACAGGGGGTGACAAAGATGGCAATAAGAAGAAAGATGGTGAAAAATCTCAAGATAAGCATGGGGATAAGGGTAAAACCAAAGATCCCACTTCAAATCTTAAACACTCTTCAGAGGGTGGGGATAAAACAAATTCTTCCTCTTCTTCCCAACCTGCACACATTAAAAAGCCTTGGTGCTTTGTGTGTAAAAATAGAGGCCATAGGCCAGGGGATAAGTCCTGTCCAGGTAAACCCCCTGAGCCTACCACCACTAATACATCAAGCTCTAGTGGCCCTAGCAGTAGTGGTACTAGTGGTGGGACTGCTGGCAACAGTCAAGCAAAGGGTGTAGTTGGGTTCACTTATGGGTCCATAGTGGAAACTGATGTAATCAGTCCCAAGACAGTTTCTGTCACACCTAGTGGCATGGGCCTTGCCACACTGGCTGCTTGTCCCCTTACAATGGATAAGTACAGGCAGACAGTTTCAATAAATGGTGTTGAGGCCTTGGCCTACAGGGACACAGGTGCCAGTTTCACTTTGGTGACTGAAAACCTAGTGCCTCCTGAACAACACATCATTGGACAACAGTATAAGATTATTGATGTCCATAACTCCACCAAGTTTCTTCCCTTAGCTATAATTCAGTTTAGTTGGGGTGGAGTTACTGGCCCTAAGCAGGTGGTGGTATCACCTAGCTTGCCTGTAGACTGTCTCTTAGGTAATGACCTAGAGGCCTCAGGTTGGGCTGATGTAGAGTTTTATGCCCATGCAGCCATGCTGGGCATCCCTGAGGAATTGTTCCCTCTCATTTCAAGTGAAATGAAAAAGCAAAGGAGAGAAGGCCTGAAAACTCAGGATCCCTCTCCATCAACAGGTAAAAAGGGTATCACAGTATCCCCTAACCACCCTACCATTCAGGATACTATTCCTGTGGTGGGAGAAACCTCTCCTGGGGTGGCACCTGTTCCAAGGGAATCATCAGCTGGCAAAGCTGGACTCCCTGAGGTGGAAGTACCTCTCTGTGGGATAACTAACATTGGTGAGAAAAAGAGCACCATTTTAGTTAACATGGAGCATCCCTCCAACCCTCCCAGAGAAACTTTAGTGCAGAAACTCTGCACTGCCTCACAACACTTAGGACAGCATCCCTGCCCTAGTGTGGAGCTGATAGGACAGCATCCCTGCCCTGCTCCAACCCAAGAGAAACAGCATCCCTGTTCTCTCTTCCAGCCATATGGACAACGTTTTTGCCCAGCTATGGCTTTTCTGAGACAGCATCCCTGTCTGGCATTTCCATCACTACAAATAGGTTCAGTGGACAATTCCCACTGCTCTAAACTAAAACTTACTGATAGAAACTCTGAAAATACATCTTCACATTGTTGCTTAGCTAAAAAACTTCAAACAGGGTGGTTTACATCCCCACAGGGAAGTAACCATATAGTGGATGATAAAGGGAGTAACCAGTCTATTGCAGAGCTACTCTCTACTTATCACCACTTAGACAATAAAGTCTCAACTGGCCAAGGTTAGCCTTATTGTCCTTCGTTTGGGGGGGGGTTGTGTGAGAAGGTAGCCTCTTTCTAGCCTTGTTACCCCCACTTTTGGCCTGTTTGTGAGTGTATGTCAGGGTGTTTGTCACTGTTCTCACTGTCTCACTGGGATCCTGATAGCCAGGCCTCAGTGCTCATAGTGAAAACACCATGTTTTCAGTATGGTTGTTATGTGTCTCTGGGATCCTGCTAGTCAGGACCCCAGTGCTCATAGGTTTGTGGCCTATATGTATGTGTCACTGGGACCCTGTCACACAGGGCCCCAGTGCTCATAGGTGTGCATGTATATGTTCCCTGTGTGGTGCCTAACTGTCTCACTGAGGCTCTGCTAACCAGAACCTCAGTGGTTATGCTCTCTCATTACTTTTAAATTGTCACTAACAGGCTAGTGACCATTTTTACCAATTTACATTGGCTTACTGGAACACCCTTATAATTCCCTAGTATATGGTACTGAGGTACCCAGGGTATTGGGGTTCCAGGAAATCCCTATGGGCTGCAGCATTTCTTTTGCCACCCATAGGGAGCTCTGACAATTCTTACACAGGCCTGCCACTGCAGCCTGAGTGAAATAACGTCCACGTTATTTCACAGCCATTTTACACTGCACTTAAGTAACTTATAAGTCACCTATATGTCTAACCTTTACCTGGTAAAGGTTGGGTGCAAAGTTACTTAGTGTGAGGGCACCCTGGCACTAGCCAAGGTGCCCCCACTTTGTTCAGAGCCAATTCCCTGAACTTTGTGAGTGCGGGGACACCATTACACGCGTGCACTACATATAGGTCACTACCTATATGTAGCTTCACCATGGTAACTCCGAATATGGCCATGTAACATGTCTATGATCATGGAATTGCCCCCTCTATGCCATCCTGGCATTGTTGGTACAATTCCATGATCCCAGTGGTCTGTAGCACAGACCCTGGTACTGCCAGACTGCCCTTCCTGGGGTTTCACTGCAGCTGCTGCTGCTGCCAACCCCTCAGACAGGCAGCTGCCCTCCTGGGGTCCAGCCAGGCCTGGCCCAGGATGGCAGAACAAAGAACTTCCTCTGAGAGAGGGTGTGACACCCTCTCCCTTTGGAAAATGGTGTGAAGGCAGGGGAGGAGTAGCCTCCCCCAGCCTCTGGAAATGCTTTGTTGGGCACAGATGTGCCCAATTCTGCATAAGCCAGTCTACACCGGTTCAGGGACCCCTTAGCCCCTGCTCTGGCGCGAAACTGGACAAAGGAAAGGGGAGTGACCACTCCCCTGACCTGCACCTCCCCTGGGAGGTGTCCAGAGCTCCTCCAGTGTGCTCCAGACCTCTGCCATGTTGGAAACAGAGGTGCTGCTGGCACACTGGACTGCTCTGAGTGGCCAGTGCCACCAGGTGACGTCAGAGACTCCTTGTGATAGGCTCCTTCAGGTGTTACTAGCCTTTCCTCTCTCCGAGGTAGCCAAACCCTCTTTTCTGGCTATTTAGGGTCTCTGTCTCTGGGGAAACTTTAGATAACGAATGCATGAGCTCAGCCGAGTTCCTCTGCATCTCCCTCTTCACCTTCTGATAAGGAATCGACCGCTGACCGCGCTGGAAGCCTGCAAACCTGCAACATAGTAGCAAAGACGACTACTGCAACTCTGTAACGCTGATCCTGCCGCCTTCTCGACTGTTTTCCTGCTTGTGCATGCTGTGGGGGTAGTCTGCCTCCTCTCTGCACCAGAAGCTCCGAAGAAATCTCCCGTGGGTCGACGGAATCTTCCCCCTGCAACTGCAGGCACCAAAAAGCTGCATTACCGGTCCCTTGGGTCTCTTCTCAGCACGACGAGCGAGGTCCCTCGAATCCAGCAACACCGTCCAAGTGACCCCCACAGTCCAGTGACTCTTCAGCCCAAGTTTGGTGGAGGTAAGTCCTTGCCTCACCTCGCTGGGCTGCATTGCTGGGAACCGCGACTTTGCAAGCTACTCCGGCCCCTGTGCACTTCCGGCGGAAATCCTTCGTGCACAGCCAAGCCTGGTTCCACGTCACTCTAACCTGCATTGCACGACTTTCTAAGTTGGTCTCCGGCGACGTGGGACTCCTTTGTGCAACTTCGGCGAGCACCGTTTCACGCATCCTCGTAGTGCCTGTTTCTGGCACTTCTCCGGGTGCTACCTGCTTCAGTGAGGGCTCTTTGTCTTGCTCGACGTCCCCTCTCTCTGCAGGTCCAATTTGCGACCTCCTGGTCCTTCCTGGGCCCCAGCAGCGTCCAAAAACGCCAAACGCACGATTTGCGTGTAGCAAGGCTTGTTGGCGTCCATCCGGCGGGAAAACACTTCTGCACGACTCTCCAAGGCGTGGGGGATCCATCCTCCAAAGGGGAAGTCTCTAGCCCTTGTCGTTCCTGCAGTATTCACAGTTCTTCAGCCTAGTAAGAGCTTCTTTGCACCAACCGCTGGCATTTCTTGGGCATCTGCCCATCTCCGAGTTGCTTGTGACTTTTGGACTTGGTCCCCTTGTTCCACAGGTACCCTCAGTCAGGAATCCATCGTTGTTGCATTGCTGATTTGTGTTTTCCTTGCATTTTCCCTCTAACACGACTATTTTGTCCTTAGGGGAACTTTAGTGCACTTTGCACTCACTTTTCAGGGTCTTGGGGAGGGTTATTTTTCTAACTCTCACTATTTTCTAATAGTCCCAGCGACCCTCTACAAGGTCACATAGGTTTGGGGTCCATTCGTGGTTCGCATTCCACTTCTGGAGTATATGGTTTGTGTGGCCCCTATCCCTATGTTTCCCCATTGCATCCTATTGTAACTATACATTGTTTGCACTGTTTTCTAAGACTATACTGCATATTTTTGCTATTGTGTATATATATCTTGTGTATATTTCCTATCCTCTCACTGAGGGTACACTCTGAGATACTTTGGCATATTGTCATAAAAATAAAGTACCTTTATTTTTAGTATAACTGTGTATTGTGTTTTCTTATGATATTGTGCATATGACACTAAGTGGTACTGTAGTAGCTTCACACGTCTCCTAGTTCAGCCTAAGCTGCTCTGCTAAGCTACCATTATCTATCAGCCTAAGCTGCTAGACACCCTATACACTAATAAGGGATAACTGGGCCTGGTGCAAGGTGCAAGTACCCCTTGGTACTCACTACAAGCCAGTCCAGCCTCCTACAAAAGGCAAGCCCACGAACCAACCAAACTCATGGGCGTGGTTACAAGCCCCGAGAGAGATAACAACAGGGACAGAGCGCCTTGCGCTCGACCCTAAAAAAGGATATTTAGGGAGGGATGGGGAAGCAATAGTGGCGGGGCAGGGGAAATGAAAATGCCAGGAAGTGGTAAGAGTTAGAGGGTGTAGCAATGAAGCAGCTGGATGATTGGGATCGAAGCTAGGAGGGTAAAAAAAGCATACAAAAAGCAAAAGCTGAGTGGGTTGGAGAGTAGCAGGGGAAGCACTGAAAGAGTTTGGGGTGGAGGAAGGTTAAAAACAAATATTTGAAAAGCTGGACTGAGCGGGCTAGAGGAAGCAACAGATGAGCTGAGGGGGAGCAACACAGAGCATTCAAGGATGATGATTTGATGGAGAGAGCATCACACAGAGGAGAAAGCAAGAAAACAAATGCAGTCCCATGGAGTGCAAAAAGCTAAAGGAAAAAAACGAGTCCCCTGAACGTGAGCTGTGGGAGGATACAAGTCATCCAATCGAAAGGATGGTAAAGAAGCTGTGCAACAGGGAAGGAACAAACAGAAGAAGAAGAAAAGCCTTTGATTAAGAAGCAAGCAAATGAGTGTGATATGAAAGCCAACCAGTGGTAACCAGAGAGCTGGCCCAAAGCCCTCTGTAAATTCTGGTATTGTCCACAATAGGTATTCCACAAAAAATAGCTAAAACATGTCTCTTGACAAAACCTAAAAATAGTTGGTGAAACTTTCAACCATTTAAATAGAGGCTCATGCAAAAAGTTTCCACTAGAGAGTAGCAGTGCACAAATAATTCTTTCCAAGGAAATTTGGTCCTGTACACGGTTACACAGATATTTGTAGGGCTGGGTTTAAGTCAGTTAGCTGTGTGCTAGAGGTGGATGTCTGTGGGGACTTCATAGGCATTCTGATGTATAATAGGCTGTAAGGTTGTTCTAGGCAGTTAATTTCTCTTGTAACGTCTAAACTGGTTTCCTAGGAATAGTATATTGGGAAGTTCCAGGGAACACTCCTCTTTCCCCAGACCAAAAAATAAGTCAACAAAATCCTCCCAGAATTCCAGCTACCTGACATTCTTCCAAAGGTTTGAAGGCGTCCCTTGTGTCGAGACAATACTTCTTCAGTTACCTCAAAACCAAGTCTCAGCATAAGCTGAAAGCATTCCAAGGAAGGAGGACAAATTCTCCTCTAAAGCTAGCACAAGTCATCTCAGTATTCTGCTGTGCATCTTCACATGCCAGTAGGCACACGGGCACACATCTTTCAGGGATTCATAGCCCCCAACCTAGAAAGTGCACTGTCCATAGCAGGGGTAACCTTAAATGCCCCAAGCAAGCTTGTCCCTGGCATGCAGAAAATAAAGTCAGAGGGAAGCTCTTCCAATGTTCCCTTGACAAGTGGTAAACAAACTATCTTTGTCAGGGTATAAATGCCTCCTTATTTCCAAACTGATTTTGAAGGGAACATCGATTGAGCAATGTTTTGAAAGACCCACAAGGATGCTGTTGGACAGTTGAAACTGACCTATTTTTCAGAAGACCTCCGCCTGTCCTCTCATATCCCGTAATTTCGAATATTAGATCTATTCTTTGCGCAGGCTTCAAAGCCACCCCATCTTTTAGAGTTCACTACATTAACTAAATCCTAAATCAAAGATTTCCGAAAACTAAGGTAAAAATGCTCAATCTTCCCTAGCTCAACCCATACCCCCTAGGTGGCATTGAAGTACATTCCTGTCTCAACTGGGATGCAAGCACAAGGGGAGCCTGACAAGCAGCAGAAATCGTCCATTGTATGCACTGCAATGCCAAGAAGGCATTTGCTAATAATGCAACATTGTTGCTCAGTTCCTATTATGGTAATAAGACTGCGTATTTTAGGGCGGCAGCACTACTGTGTGTGGGTGACTAAGACGGTCCCACACCGTCTGGAAGCTATCGGCCTGATTCCTGGCTGGCCTGCAGTGCCTCACCTAAACCTAGAAACTAAAGGTGATTTGTGGCAACATAAACATGACACTCTGACTCCTCAGCGATGTTGTGGTGAACAGATCACGCCCCTTTCGCTCAATGACTCAGAGACCCACACATGCCGAAGCAGAATAAAAGATGCAAGATGGAATTCAATATACTTCCTGAAGCAATTGCATCCTATTATAAAAATAATTCCTACCTACACCCTATGTCTAAAATCTGAGAGCATAGCTGTGGTAACCTTTCTGTCTATCGCAGTCTAAGAGAAGGACTCCCCGTACCTTAACCTCTTAAATGCGGGCGTCGGCCACTGGCCGACGCCCACACACCCTCCCTGGTGCGGGTCACGACCAGTGGCCGACACCAGGAAGGGCATTAATAAATCCTCGGGTGCGTAGCACCCGAGGATTTATTTTTTATTTTTTTTCCCCCCCCGGGAGACACGGAAGCTACCGTGTCTCCCCCCGCCCCTTTGTGACGTCAGCGCGCCGCGAGGCGCGCTGACGTTGCAAAGGTGTTTTCCCCATGAAAGCAGGAAGCAGCCTTGCGGCCGCTTCCTGCTTTCATGGGGAAAACGGCCTTTTTCACGTTCGGGAAGGCCTCGTAAGAAAGGGGAGAGTCTCCCCTTTCTTACGAGGCCTTCCTGAAAGTGTTTCCTGGCCCCCGATCGCAGCACAGCACAGCATCGCCCCCCCCCCCAGGGGATTTTTTTTTTTTTCAAAAAAAAAAAAATTTAAAAAACAAAATGAAATGACAGGGGGTCGCCCGTGGGCAGGGTGACCCCCTGTGGGGGCAATTTTTTTTTTAGATGTTGTAGGGTTTCCCTGGGGGCCATTTTGGCCCCCAAGGAAACCATACAACAACTAAAAAAAAATATATGTATATATCTATATATATATATCTATGTAGATAGATATATCTAGGTACATGGATATATCTATAGATATATCTATGTAGATATATATTTATATATATATATATAGGTAGATCTGTATCAAAGAGATTTATAAAGCGCGCTACTCACCTGTGAGGGTCTCAAGGCGCTGGGGGGGGGGGACGGGGGGGAGGGAAAGGGGCTAGGAGGTTCACTGTTCAAAAAGCCAGGTTTTGAGGCCCTTCCTGAAAAGAAGTAGGTTTTGGGTCTTGCGAATGTGGGTTGTGAGTGCGTTCCATGTTTTGGGTGCAATGTAGGAGAAGGATCTGCCCCCGGTGGTGGTGTGTTTGATGCGGGGGTCAGAGGCGAGAGAGAGGTCAGCTGAACGGACGTTTCGTGTGGGGGTGTGGAAGGTGACTCTCGTTGAGGTAGGCAGGGCCTGTGTTGTGGAGTGATTTGTGTGTGAGGATGAGGATCTTGAAGGTGATCCTTTTGTCAATGGGGAGCCAGTGGAGGGATTTGAGGTGTGGAGAGATGTGTTCGTGTCGGTGGAGGTCGAGGATGAGTCGTGCTGCTGAGTTCTGGATGCGTGTAGTTTGCACTTGAGTTTTAGAGTGGTGCCGGCGTAGAGGGCGTTTCTGTAATCAAGCCTGCTGCTGATGAGTGCGTGAGTGACAGTTTTTCTGGTCTCTGTGGGGATCCATTTTAATGTTTTTCAGTATACGGAGTTTCTTGAAGCATGAGGAGGTAAGAGCGTTGATTTGTTGGGTCATAGAGAGGGAGGAGTCTAGGATGATGCTGAGGTTGCGTGCGTAGTTGGCAGGGGTGGGTGCAGGGCCTAGCGTGGTGGGCCACCATGGGGGGTCCCAGGTTTTTTTGGTGAGGGCCAAAGAGGATTATTTCGGTTTTGCTTGAGTTGAGTTTCAGGTGGTTGGCTGTCATATATACATCACTTTTGTCAATATGTGTGTGGTTTCCCTGGGGGGAAAAGGGTCCGACTTGTCTAGTGGCAGTTTTAGTGCCATAAAGAAGCGCAGAAGGTTTATATGCCTACTGCAAAGAGCACATCTGTATTTTATGTAAATAGCTGAGTACATTAGTAAAGTCTATGGAGAGATGAAGGGCACTTTTGCTGGGTGGTAATGAGGGAATCCGAGGAGGAGGGAGTGGGAGCACCAATAATGATTGTTGGACTGGGCGCAGGAGGTGCTAAAGACTGTGACGAATGGTATGTGACAAGGTGTTTTTTGAGTGTCTTGAAAGTACGTGCTGATTGAGGGAAGAAGCGCAGGTAAGGTGGCCTCTACTGTTGCACGTATCTCACACACACCATCGATTTTGTGACTGTCTACGTAGGCTAGTGTTTTAGAGCAACAGTTTAGCCAATAGCAGAGATGGCATCTTGATGGATGACTGCTGCCTGCACTCGGGTTATAGAGGACCGCTCTGACATAGGATCAGAGACTGAGACATCAGATACTGAGACAGCATCTGAGGGATAGGACAATGGTGCAGACTCTGGGAGTGATTTTTCAGTCAGAGGAGTCCCATTCGAAAACTCCTCTTCCAGTACATTATGAGGGAGGTGATGAGGACAGTCCTGCTGTCCCTTCGCAAGCTGTTCGTGCAACTGGGTAATAGTGGGTTAGGCCAACCCAGAGAGCAGGTGAATGCGGCGGCAAGCAGAGAGAGAGTGCTCTCTTGGGAGCTCACCAATTTAGTTCAGCCCCAAATTCCACCACCCAAATCATATTGTGGAGACATCAAAATTGTCTATGGCAAAACAAACTGGTTTTGTAAGGCAGGCACCTGTGTTTTTGGTCCTGGATTCGGCGGCCATATAGAGAAACACACTAAACCCAAACATTTCTGGAAACTAGACATTCGGGGGAGTCCACAGAGGTGTGACTTGTGTGGATTCCCCAAAGTTTTCTTACCCAGAATACCCTGCAAAGCTGAAATGTTGAGAAAAAACTCTATTTTTCTCGCATTTCTGTCACACAAACTACAGGAATATGCTGGGATCCACAACATTCCTACCACCCAGTGACTCCTCACCTGTCCTGATAAAAACACTACCCCACTTGAGTGCCTACACCTAGTGCCTGTGTCAGGAATGGATCACCCCAGGGTCAACAGCTGCCTCACGTAAGGACCAACATTGACCGTTGTGTGATCTATTCCTGTCGCAGGCACCAGGCCTAACCACACAAGTGAGGTATCATATTTATCGGGAGACTTGGGGGAACGCTGGGTGGAAGGAAATTTGTGGCTCCCCTCAGATTCCAGAACTTTCTGTCACCGAAATGTGTGGAAAACGTGGTATTTTAGCCACATTTTGAGGTTTGCAAAGGATTCTGGGTAACAGAACCTGGTCCGAGCCCCACAAGTCACCTCATCTTGGATTCCCCTGGGTTTCTAGTTTACAAAAATGTGCTGGTTTGCTAGGTTTCCCCAGGTGCCGGCTGAGCTAGAGGCCAAAATCCACAGGTAGGCACTGTTTTCTATGAAAAAATGTGATGTGTCCACGTTCTGTTTTGGGGCATTTCCTGTCGCGGGCGCTAGGCCTACCCACACAAGTGAGGTATCATTTTTATCGGGAGACTTAGGGGAACGCCGGGTGGAAGGAAATTTGTGGCTCCTCTCAGATTCCAGAACTTTCTGTCACCGAAATGTGAGGAAAACTTGTTTTTTTGGCCACTTTTTGAGGTTTGCAAAGGATTCTGGGTAACAGAACCTGGTCCGAGCCCCGCAAGTCACCCCTCCTTGGATTCCCCTAGGTCTCTAGTTTTCAGAAATGCACAGGTTTGGTAGGTTTCCCTATGTGCCGGCTGAGCTAGAGGCCAAAATCTACAGGTAGGCACTTCTCAAAAAACACCTCTGTTTTCTTCCAAAAATTTGGATGTGTCCACGTTGCGCTTTGGGGCGTTTCCTGTCGCGGGCGCTAGGCCTACCCACACAAGTGAGGTATCATTTTTATCGGGAGACTTGGGGGAACGCCGGGTGGAAGAAAATTTGTGGCTCCTCTCAGATTACAGAACTTTCTGTCACCGAAATGTGAGGAAAACTTGTTTTTTTAGCCACTTTTTGAGGTTTGCAAAGGATTGTGGGTAACAGAACCTGGTCCGAGCCCCGCGAGTCACCCCTCCTTGTATTGCCCTAGGTCTCTAGTTTTCAGAAATGCACAGGTTTGGTAGGTTTCCCTAGGTGCCGGCTGAGCTAGAGGCCAAAATCTACAGGTAGGCACTTCTCAAAAAACACCTCTGTTTTCTTCCAAAAATTTTGATGTGTCCACGTTGCGCTTTGGGGCGTTTCCTGTCGCGGGCGCTAGGCCTACCCACACAAGTGAGGTATCATTTTTATCGGGAGACTTGGGGGAACGCCGGGTGGAAGGAAATTTGTGGCTCCTCTCAGATTCCAGAACTTTCTGTCACCGAAATCTGAGGAAAACTTGTTTTTTTAGCCACTTTTTGAGGTTTGCAAAGGATTCTGGGTAACAGAACCTGGTCCGAGCCCCGCGAGTCACCCCTCCTTGGATTGCCCTAGGTCTCTAGTTTTCAGAAATGCACAGGTTTGGTAGGTTTCCCTAGGTGCCGGCTGAGCTAGAGGCCAAAATCTACAGGTAGGCACTTCTCAAAAAACACCTCTGTTTTCTTCCAAAAATTTTGATGTGTCCACGTTGCGCTTTGGGGCGTTTCCTGTCGCGGGCGCTAGGCCTACCCACACAAGTGAGGTATCATTTTTATCGGGAGACTTGGGGGAACGCCGAGTGGAAGGAAATTTGTGGCTCCTCTCAGATTCCAGAACTTTCTGTCACCGAAATCTGAGGAAAACTTGTTTTTTTAGCCACTTTTTGAGGTTTGCAAAGGATTCTGGGTAACAGAACCTGGTCCGAGCCCCGCGAGTCACCCCTCCTTGGATTGCCCTAGGTCTCTAGTTTTCAGAAATGCACAGGTTTGGTAGGTTTCCCTAGGTGCCGGCTGAGCTAGAGGCCAAAATCTACAGGTAGGCACTTCTCAAAAAACACCTCTGTTTTCTTCCAAAAATTTTGATGTGTCCACGTTGCGCTTTGGGGCGTTTCCTGTCGCGGGCGCTAGGCCTACCCACACAAGTGAGGTATCATTTTTATCGGGAGACTTGGGGGAACGCCGGGTGGAAGGAAATTTGTGGCTCCTCTCAGATTCCAGAACTTTCTGTCACCGAAATCTGAGGAAAACTTGTTTTTTTAGCCACTTTTTGAGGTTTGCAAAGGATTCTGGGTAACAGAACCTGGTCCGAGCCCCGCGAGTCACCCCTCCTTGGATTGCTCTAGGTCTCTAGTTTTCAGAAATGCACAGGTTTGGTAGGTTTCCCTAGGTGCCGGCTGAGCTAGAGGCCAAAATCTACAGGTAGGCACTTCTCAAAAAACACCTCTGTTTTCTTCCAAAAATGTTGATGTGTCCACGTTGCGCTTTGGGGCGTTTCCTGTCGCGGGCGCTAGGCCTACCCACACAAGTGAGGTATCATTTTTATCGGGAGACTTGGGGGAACGCCAGGTGGAAGGAAATTTGTGGCTCCTCTCAGATTCCAGAACTTTCTGTCACCGAAATGTGAGGAAAACTTGTTTTTTTAGCCACTTTTTGAGGTTTGCAAAGGATTCTGGGTAACAGAACCTGGTCCGAGCCCCGCAAGTCACCCCTCCTTGGATTCCCCTAGGTCTCTAATTTTCAGAAATGCACAGGTTTGGTAGGTTTCCCTATGTGCCGGCTGAGCTAGAGGCCAAAATCTACAGGTAGGCACTTTGGAAAAAACAGCTGTGTTTTCTATAAAAAAAATAGGATGTGTCCATGTTGTGTTTTGGGGCATTTCCTGTCGCGGGCACTAGGCCTACCCACACAAGTGAGGTATCATTTTTATCGGGAGACTTGGGGGAACACAGAATAGCAAAACAAGTGTTATTGCCCCTTATCTTTCTCTAAATTTTTTCCTTCCAAATATAAGAGAGTGTGTAAAAAAGACGTCTATTTGAGAAATGCCCTGCAATTCACATGCTAGTATGGGCACCTCGGAATTCAGCGATGTGCAAATAACCACTGCTCCTCAAAACCTTATCTTGATCCCATTTTGGAAATGCAAAGGTTTTCTTGATACCTCTTTTTCACTCTTCATATTTCAGCAAAGGAATTGCTGTATACCCAGTATAGAATGAAAACCAACTGCAGGGTGCAGCTTATTTATTGGCTCTGGGTACCTAGGGTTCTTGAAGAACCTACAAGCCCTTTATATCCCCGCAACCAGAAGAGTCCAGCAGACAAAACGTTATATTGCTTTCAGAAATCTGACATCGCAGGAAAAAGTTACAGAGTAAAACATAAAGAACAATGGCTGTTGTTTTCAGCTCAATTTCAATATTTTTTTATTTCAGCTGTTATTTTCTGTAGGAAAACCTTGTAGGATCTACACAAATGACCCCTTGCTGAATTCAGAATTTTGTCTAGTTTTCAGAAATGTTTAGCATTCCGGGATCCAGCATTGGTTTCACACCCATTCCTGTCACTAACTGGAAGGAGGCTGAAAGCACCAAATATAGTAGAAATGGGGTATGTCCCAGTAAAATGCCAAATTTGTGTTGAAAAATTCGGTTTTCTGATTCAAGTCTGCCCGTTCCTGAAAGGTGGGTAGATAGTGATTTCAGCACCAGAAACCCTTGGTTGATGGCATTTTCAGGGAAAAAACCACAAGCCTTCTTCGGCAGCCCTTTTTTCCCATTTTTTTGGAAAAAACAAAATTTTCACTGTATTTTGGCTATTTTCTTGGTCTCCTCCAGGGGAAACCACCAACTCTGGGTACCATTAGAATCCCTAGGATGTTGGAAAAAAAGGACGCAAATTTGGCGTGGTTAGCTTATGTGGACAAAAAGTTATGAAGCCCTAAGCGCGAACTACCCCAAATAGCCAAAAAAGGGCTCAGCACTGGGGGGGGAAAGGCCCAGCAGCTAAGGGGTTAAAATGCTAGCAAGTGTCTGCTTGTTGTCTGGATGGCAATCCTCTAGGTTGGCTAAAGAGTCAGCGCCAGGATCAGCAAAGCTGTCAATGGAATGATGTACATCGCAGGGCAGCTACGACTCGAATGCCCCCTAGGGCCTATGTAGTTTTTATATAATGAATCATGCAGTGTTCTAAGAACAGGCCTGATGTGATAATACGTCTAAGAAATAGGAACTGTCTCCTTAGCTCCTGGAGCGGCAATACGAATTAGAAAATAATGTACCAAACATGACAACCTTCAACAGGGCACAAAGTGAAATGCGTGCAAAGGGCTGATAAAAGGTGTAACGCTAACAACTATTTCTTCTCAAGAAAGAAGCAATCTGATTAAAATATAAAAACAAGGAGCTTGGAGATGGCTGTGCTAAAAAATATTAAATGAATAAAACTTGTCTACATGTATAAAGCAGATCTATGGGCCTCATACTGAAGTAAGGGTGTCCAACCCAGGCATTAATGAGAACCCACAACAACAATGATGTAACTATATTGGCCTTGTCATTTGTAAGTCAACATTAGACAAAGCAAATTTTATGACAAGACCGGAGGCTCCTATATTGCTTTCTTTTATTGCTTTATTTTCAATAGCAGCTGCAGTCAATAAAAATAACCAATCCCATAAGGTTTGCGGAACGAGCAACCAATGGGAAACAAAGAAGATATGGCCAATCAGGACACAATACACATGAAGATATAGCAATCTTGACTGCAAGCAGCCCTCTTTTCTTGCTGCTCACAGTCAACATAAGTATATCTTTGTGCGCTCTGTATATTTTCACTGTTTAATATTTATCTTATGTTTACAGAATTAATTACAGGTTTCTTTATGTGTAAGCTTTATGCGCATTCGCGCACTTTGCCTAGTTCCTTCCGTTTATTTAACTATTCTCCTTTTAATGCCCCTCGGTAAACCCGACTGCTTTGCTCGCGCTGAGATTCCGATCTCAACGTTCTATTGTGGACACCTTTCACACACGTCTCATTCCTGTTCTGTTGCCGGCTTCGAGCGCGCTTCTCTTTCAACGCGCTAATGACTTAAGCTATTCTTAGCTTTTTACTGGCAACGCACTGACGATTTTCATTTATTTGTGAATTCTCACTGGCTCTTCCTCATGTCTTCCAGCCCTCGACTTGCCTTCACTGCCCTTTCCTCCCAGAGGCGCGGCTTCATTATTTCTGCCTTCTGGTTGGCAGACAGTTTGTGAGTCACCAAAATCTTGTTTTAATCCTTCCCCTTTCTAGATTAACCCTGTGTTTACCAGTTTTTCCTTGTTTCTTTTAGTAACATGGATTTTTCAGCATTTTTCACTGAAAATGAGGATTCTGAAGAGGCTTTTCAAACAACCTAAATAAATTAATTCAATCCTCTGTAGCAAAGGCAGTTTCTGCCTATATGCCCATATTTTTTAAGCAAATTGAAAATAAGGTTTCATCTTGTCTTTCACAATCACAAATGGCCCATTCTGGGGGGGAAAGCAGAAAGTGCAAAGCTACAGAGGCTTCTATTTCTAAGCAGCCCAACGCCTCTTCTGCGCTACTGAACAGTGAGTCGAACTCACAGAGGACGAAGTTCCTCACAGGCCTCCTACTGAGGAGGGGAAAAATACTTTGAGTTTAAGAAGTAAGACAAAAACAAAACATATACCAGCAACCCATAAGATTGTGATAGACAATATTAAAGACACATATGATGACATGGACGATATTGAGTCCGATAAAGATATTGATGAAATCAGTACTTCTGATTTTTGGATTGGGCCTCCCCTAAAAAAGCAAAATCAGCGTCATCCGATCAGCTTTCTACACCCCTCTTAGACGCTGAGAGCAATCCTATATTTGACCCCAAATTAATCCACCACCTTAATTCCACCGAATGGCTGCCCTCTGATCACGTAGCATAATATATCACTGCTAAATTACGTCTTCCTCTAGGTAAACAGGTACGTTCCAAACTCCATTCTGAGTGCCCGAGGCCCTCGCTTACTCTATATATTACGTCCACGCCATCAATCGACTCCTCAATGATAACCTTCTTCTCCAAATTCGGAAAAGATCCTCGCAAGAGAGTAGACAGAGCCTGGTCAGTCTGCCAGGACAAAGTCCTTGACATAGTTGGTCCCTTAGCCTGTATTTTTGATATGGCTGAATCCGCCAGGCTGAATGATGATTCTATAGATCCTGAAGAACTATCCCTCTGGATTCAACGAGCCTTCTGTCTTCTCGGCAACGCAAACTCCGCCATGACTCATGAACGTCGTAAAGGACTCCTGCTGAAATTGGACCCTAAACGGGCAAATCTGGCCGCTACGGATTCCGGGTCCTAAAGCTGACTGACTTCTCTTTGGAGATTCTTTTATTAAAGAATGAAGTAGATACGTCACAACCTTTGCTTCTTTAGACAAGGCGGAACAATCTCTTTAAAAAGTGTTTAATGTGCAGGTTTTTGCCAGGGCTGGTAGAGGAAGGGGTCGCTTTACCGGCCGGTTCGCCAGAAATCAAGACTTCAGAGGCTCCTTTAATTCACAGTAGCAAGACTTCCGTCCGCAATTCTATCCCCAACGATCCAGAGGATTCAGGGGCAGGAATCAGCAAAACTCCAAAGCATATAATACCACAGGTAAGCCAATTTTCTGGCCATCTTTCTATAGGGGGTCGTCTAAACATTTTACTCCACAGGTGGAAAGAGATCACTTTAGACCCTTGGGTTCTCAACACCGTCCAAGGTTATCTAATAGAACTTTACGAAACACCTTTTCAACTGTCTCGTCCTCCCCCTCTCAAATTCTCATCAGAAACGTCAAATCTTATCTCCTCCGAAATCCAAGAACTTCTTCGAAAGCGTGCTATTCAACACGTCCAACCCCATCAATCAAGCTTTATAAGTTCCATATTTCTTGTAGTCAGGAAAAACAAAAAAATCAGACCAGTGATCAATCTAAAAAAATGCAATCAATTTGTTATCTATCACCATTTCAAGATGGAAACAATTCTACATCTCAGAGACTCACTTCTTTTGAACGACTGGATGGTCCGTCTGGACCTTCAACATGCGTATCTAACAGCACTCATTTACTACTCTCACAGAAAATGTCTTCAGTTTCAATGGCTCCATCAAACCTATCAGTTTACTTGCCTACCCTTCGGTCTTTCTTCAGCTCCTTGGTGCTTCACCAAGCTAATGAAACCAATTGTAGCTCATCTCAGAGCTCAAGGTTTCAGATTAATAATTTACCTGGACGATATTCTCCTTATGCACCAAAACATCTCCATTCATCGTTCTTAACTATCTTACACCATTTCTCTCCTCTCAGATCTAGGGTTCATAATCAACAACGAAAAAACGGTTTTCATTCCGTCACAAACCATGGAATTCCTAGGATTTCTAGTCAATTCTATTCAAGGCACTCTTCAACTCCCAGACTCAAAAATAAAATCCATCAAAGCAGAAATAACCCTCTCCTTACGGCAGACTTTTCTCTCCCTAAGGTCTCTTGCAAGAATTGTAGGTCTTCTTTCTTCCTCGATCCAAGCAATCTTTCCAGGTTTCCACCACTACCGAGATCTACAGAGATTAAAGATTCGTCATCTGCGCTAGGGTCTTGCTTATTCAGATTCCATCCCCCTCGATCACGAATCCCGTATAGAACTTCAATGGTGGCTAGATCATCTAGAAGCCTGGAAGGGCAGGACCATCTTTGCATCAGCTCCAGATCTTGTCTTAGAATCCGATGCAAGCCTAACAGGTTGGGGCGCAAGGTGTGGTCAAATATCGACTGGAGGCACTTGGTCACCTCAGGAGTCTTCATTGTACATCAGTTGTTTAGAGATGCTTGCAGGCTTCTTTGCAATCAGAAGCTTTACCAAAAACAAAGTTCACTGCTCAGTCCTTCTCCGTATGGACAACCTCTCTGAGGTCAAATACATAAATCACCTCGGCTGTACCAAATCCACACCTCTAACCGAATTAGCCAAAAACTTCTGGGAATTCTGCCTTCACTGAAAAAGTTCAGTTCAAGCAGAATTCTTGCCAGGTTCTCTCAATTCAGTGGCAGATTGCTATTTGCGTCATCTCTCCGACTCCAGTGACTGTAAACTTCATTCTTCTGTTTTCAAGCTGTTACACCGCAAATGGGGTCCCTTTCAAATAGACCTCTTTGCATCTCGTCTCAACTCCCAACTCCCTCATTTCTTCAGTTGGAGACCAGACCCTCAAGCTCTAGCTACCGATGCCTTTCTTCAAGAGTGGTCTCAATCAATAAATTATGCTTTCCCTCCTTTCATCATGATCAACAGAGTCCTTGCTCAACTTCGGCTCCAGAAAGCCACTGTAGTACTGGTAGTTCCGTTCCGGTAATCCCAAGTTTGGTATCCTCCACTTCTTGAATTATCTATCGACTACCCTGTCCTTCTCCCCTCCTTCCCATCTCTTCTTCTCAATCCCCAAGGTCTTCCTCACGATCTGATACTCAACAAATCCCTTCTTCTGTCAGCCTGAAAAGTGTCAGGTCTTCCTCATCTTATCCAGGAATTTCACTTGAGGCTTCAACTTATATCACCAACTCCTGGGCCCCAGGTACATACAAAGCTTATAAATCCGCTTGGGCCATCTGTTCCAGCTGGTGTCTGGGAAAAGCTAGTGATCCCTTTTCAGAAGATCTAAGCCTAATAGCTAATTTCCTTGCTTCCCAAGCTTGCTCAGGCAAATCCTACAGGACTATCAATCTGTATCGGTCAGCTGTTTCCCTCCACCATCCTTTCATAAACGGTAAACCTGTAGGCGAACATCCTATTATTTGTCGACTTTTAAAGGGAGTAAAATTTTCCAATCCTCCTCTTCCTAAATATACTGTTTTATGGGACGTTAACCTTGTTTTACAAATGTTTTTTCTTGGCAAGATAAATACTTGTTTACTCTAAAAATGCTTTCTGATAAGTTAAACATGTTACTTTGTCTCGTCTCTATTAAACGTCTTTCTGATGTCAAAGCTCTGGATATTTCTGCTCGCCATTTTACTCCTACAGACGTACTTTTCAATGTTTCTAGATGTACTAAAACTAATATCTCTTCTGTTTTCTATCCTTTTTTCCCCAATTACCCAAAGTTATGTGTGGGAAACTATTTAAAAGTATATGAGCAAAAGACTGTTGATCTCAGAACGTCTTCAGCCACCCAACTTTTAATTTCCTTTAGAAAACCCTATAAACCTGTTTCTTCCCCTACTTTAGCTCGTTGGGTCAAATGGATAATGTCACTTGCAGGCATTGATACCTCAAAATTTGGAGCTCATTCCTCTGGAGGAGCTATGGCGTCCAAAGCCTTCTGGGCTGGTTCCTGTTTGTAAGACATTCTGAGATCTGCAGATTGGTCAAATGATTTCACTTTTCGTACCTTTTATTGTAAACCTGTTAATACTGCAGCTTCATTAGTAATTAATATGCTTTAAACAAGCATAATAGGAGCCTCCGGTCTTGTCATAAAATGTAGATTTTCCAAATAATTTATGATGGAAAGTCTTAATTTTATTAAAGACACGGAGGCGAGTATTATGCCACCACACTTTAAGCTAACTTTGTTTTCCTACAGTTTCTACCATCGCTCCAACGTCTACTTCTGGCTAATACTCCTGATGCATCTATCACTCCAAACTTCTCTTCTCCTTCCCTGAAAAGGCTTCAAGACTTGTTTGCTTATATCTTAGCTACCTGTGTAATTGCCTGTATATTTTCATTGTTTAAATCCTTCCCTTGACTCTCTCGCAGAAGAAAAGAGGGCTGCTTGCAGTCAAGATTGGTATATCTTCAAGTGTATTGTGTCCTGATTGGCCATATCTTCTTCTTTGATTCCCATTGGTTGCTCCTTCCGCAAACCTTATGGGATAGGTTATTTTTATTGACTGCAGCTGCTATTGAAAAGAAAGCAAAAAAAGAAAGCATAATACTCGCCTCCATGTCTTTAATAAAATTAAGACTTTCAATTATAAATTATTTGGAAAATCTACATTTAAACCCCAAAACAACTGTTTAGCAGCTATTGGCCTGTTTCCTTGTCAGAATATCAGGCTGGCTGCAAGAGCTATAGCTCTCTTTGTCCGACCTGTAAAAGTCTGGGATAGCCAGAGAGTGGCATTACTTACATGTTACAAAGCTAATGCAGCATCTTAGGTAGGATCTTGGTGAATAATCAGCATGAGGGAATGATGTAGCAAGTCAGTTGTACTGAGTCATGAAAAGTCATGCTAAATACCAAGCACAGTCAAAGGAGGAGGAGGTAGGTGCCAGATAGACTGTATAGCCCTGGAAATCTATATCACCAGTCAAAAAGCATTTTGACTGGTGCTATTTCAGGTCCGTTGAAGGAAGGGCGTTGGTGCTTGGTGAAAACACCTTTCAACACTATATTATCCCCTTCGCTGCCAGGCCTTTCCCCCCTCCTGTGCTGAGCCTTTTGTTGGCTATTTGGGGCAGTTCTCGCTCAGGCCCTCATAACTTTTTGTTCACATAAGCTACCCACGCCAAATGTGCGTCCTTTTTTTCCAACATCCTAGGGATTCTAGAGGTACCCAGACTTTGTGGGTTCACCAGAAGGAGGCCAAGAAATTAGACAAGATACAGTGAAAAATTCGTTTTTTTTTAAAAAAAAGGGAAAAAGGGGCAGCAGAAGAAAGCTTGTGTTTTTTCCCCTGATAATGGCATCAACAAAGGGTTTGCGGTGCTAAAATCACCAGCTTCCCAGCTTTCAGGAACATGCAGACTTGAATCAGAAAACCCAATTTTTCAACACAATTTTGGCATTTTACTGGGACATACCCCATTTTTACGATTTTTTGTGCTTTCAGCCTCCTTCCAGTCAGTGACAGACATGGGCATGAAACCAATGCTGGATCCCTGAAACCGAACCATTTCTGAAAAGTAGACTAAATTCTGAATTCAGCAAGGGGTAATTTGTGTAGATCCAACAAGGGTTTCCTACAGAAAATAACAACTGAATAAAAGAAATTGAAATTGAGGTGAAAAAAAGGAAATTTTTCTCTGCGTTTTACTCTGTAACTTTTTCCTGCAATGTCAGATGTTTGAAACCAATATACCGTTACGTCTGCTGGACTCTTCTGGTTGCTGGGATATATAGCACTTGTAGGTTCATGAAAAACTCTAGGTACCCAGAGCCAATAAATGAGCTGCACCCTGCAGTGGGTTTTCATTCTATACCGGGTATACAGCAATTCATTTGCTGAAATATAAAGAGTAAAAAATAGCTATCAAGAAAACCTTTGTATTTCCAAAATGGGCACAAGATAAGGTGTTGAGGAGCAGTGGTTATTTGTACATCTCTGAATTCCGGGATGCCCATACTAACATGTGAATTACAGGGCATTTCTCAAATAGACGTCTTTTTTACACACTCCCATATATTTGGAAGGAAAAAATGTAGAGAAAGACAAGGGGCAATAACACCTGTTTTGCTATTCTATGTTCCCCCAAGTCTCCCGATATAAATGATACCTCACTTGTGTGGGTAGGCCTAGCGCCCGCGACAGGAAATGCCCCAAAACACAACGTGGACACATCCCATTTTTTGACAGAAAACAGAGGTGTTTTTTACAAAGTGCCTACCTGTAGATTTTGGCCTCTAGCTCAGACAACATCTAGGGAAACCTACCAAACCTGTGCATTTCTGAAAACTAGAGACCTAGGGGAATCCAAGATGGGGTGACTTGTGGGGCTCTGACCAGGTTCTGTTACCCAGAATCCTTAGCAAACCTCAAAATTTGGCTAAAAAAACACATTTTCCTCACATTTCGGTGACAGAAAGTTCTGGAATCTGAGAGGAGCCACAAATTTCCTTCCACCCAGCGTTCCCCCAAGTCTCCCGATAAAAATGGTACCTCACTTGTGTGGGTAGGCCTAGCGCCCGCAATAGGAAATGCCCCAAAACACAACGTGGACACATCCCATTTTTGACAGAAAACAGAGGTGTTTTTTGCAAAGTGCCTACCTGTAGATTTTGGCCTCTAGCTCAGCGGACACCTAGGGAAACCTACCAAACCTGTGCATTTCTGAAAACTAGAGACCTAGGGGAATCCAAGATGGGATGCTTTGTGGGGCTCTGACCAGGTTCTGTTACCCAGAATCCTTTGCAAACCTCAAAATGTGGCAAAAAAAACACTTTTTCCTGTCATTTCGGTGACAGAAAGTTCTGGAATCTGAGAGGAGCCACAAATTTCCTTCCACCCAGCGTTCCCCCAAGTCTCCCGATAAAAATGGTACCTCACTTGTGTGGGTAGGCCTAGCGCCCACGACAGGATATGCCCCAAAACACGACGTGGAAACATCACATTTTCAGAAAGAAAACAGACCTGTTTTTTACTTAGTGCCTACCTGGGGATTTTGGCCTCTAGCTCAGCCGGCACCTGGGGAAACCTAGCAAACGTGCGCATTTCTGAAAACTAGACACCTAGGGGAATCCAAGATGGGGTGACTTGTGGGGCTCTGACCAGGTTCTGTTACCCAGAATCCTTTGCAAACCTCAAAATTTGGCAAAAAAACAAATTTTCCTCACATTTTGGTGACAGAAAGTTCTGGAATCTGAGAGGAGCCACAAATTTCCTTCCACCCAGCGTTCCCCCAAGTCTCCCAATAAAAATTATACCTCACTTGTGTGGGTGGGCCAGGTGCCTGCAACAGAATAAGGCCAAAAACTTGTAGAGATAGAGGGGATAGCACAGCGAGTTGATAAGGACATATTCTTCTTTTATACATCTTTAGGCTGACTCTGCTTTGGGGACCCACACAAGTGAGGTGTCATTTTACTTGAGGGGAACGCTGCGGAGTAGGAATTTTGTGCTGGAGCGGTGATCGTACAAACGAAAGTCAGGAAAATATGCTTTTTTAAGCAAATTTTGAGGTTTGCAGAGGAGTCTGGGTAAGAAAATGTTGGGGGATCCATGCAAGCCACACCTCCCTGGACTCCTTGGGGTGTCTAGTTTTAGAAAATGTCTGGGTTTGGTAGGTTTCCCTAGATGAAGGCCGCACCCAGGACCAAAAACATAGGTGCCCCCTCCCCCCAAACACAGGTAGTTTTGTAATATATAATTTTGATGTGTCCACGTACGTCTGTGATGTGCCAAACACTAAAATTGTGAAAAGAAACGCACATAGGTTATGTGAAAAAGACCCCTCACCCACCAACCAATTTGGTGGCATGCTTCATCATCGGGGTCCCACCCGAGGCACCTAGCGTGTCACAGGTGTGCTGCGACGCCTGATTACAGAGGAGCAGGTTTTGTAATTTTTACCACACATACTGGTTGGATTTAGCACGAGGGTGAGTGATGGTTCAGTGGATCAAATTTTATTAACAAGAGATTTCACAAAAATGAAACGCACTGTTAATAACTGAAAGGCCAAAAAACTGAACCAATGACTCACAGCTCGTGAGATGTAGAGCCACGTCAAGGCACCAACCGCTTTACAGTCCATTCACACACCTTTCATACATGACACGCACAAGACCATTCACGCCACCAGCCACGGGCCCAGCACATTACAACACTCGCATCGACAGACAGCGCCATTCAAGGGCCCATCACTTACATACGCCCACATGCCTGATACAACAATCACACCAGCTGATGGGAGTGTGTGGGCTGGTGTTTGGCTGGCAGTGTGTTGCAGTAGCCAACAGCAAGTCAATATGTACACTATGTACACACTCAGCCAAGCCCCACTCCACACACAATGACATCACTTTTTTTTTTTAAACAAAGAAACCCCTAACTAATTAGAAATAATTACAAAACTACAAACACAAAAGCTCTAACTAAGTACATGACAGAAATGCTAACCATGAAACTGAACACATGAAAATACAAAACAGACACAAGTTTACACTCATGGTTGTTCCCAGTAATTCTTCTGGGTGTGGTAATTCTTAAAACAACCACCCACACACAGCCCAGGCTTTGAAGGACAGTCTGAGCAGTACATTCGAGTCTCCCTCCGGATACCTCTTAAAAAACACACTCTACATTTCTTAGCTGGAAAGTCTTTTTTGGGTGTGGGAGGAATGTGCTCAGCAAAGTGGCGATCTTTCAATCTAGCCACATCCTCCACCACTGCTTCTCTAGGAACTCTGGCCTGTTCCACCACAATAAGGCTCTCTATCACTGACTCCTGAAATTTCACAAATGTCATCTTTGACTCTGGAGACCTATCCTTAAACACAATAAAAGCATTAAAAGTTGCTAAGTGGAAGAGGTGAATTGCTAACTTCTTATACCAAACGTAAAACTTACGAATAACAGTATAAGGTTCCAACCTCTGATCAACTCTATCTACACCTCCCATGTGCTTATTATAATCTAAAATGCACACAGGTTTGCGCACTTCAGCAACCTGGCCCCAAACAGTCACGGGGTAAGTACTCTCATCATGGATGGTACTTAGCATGTAGACATCCCTCCTGTCTGAAAACTTCAAAGCTAGCAGCTCATCATTCCACAAGGCACTGCACTGTCCCCTCTCAAGTTTTTTACAGACAAGCTCCCTTGGATAGCCTTTCCGGTTACAACGAATTGTGCCACAAGCAACAGTGTCCACTCTAAACAATTCCTTGAACGACTGCACTCCAGTGTAAAAGTTATCTACATACAAATGGTGACCTTTGTTGAACAGTCGTCTACCAAGTTCCCACACAATTTTCTCAGTAACTCCAAAAGTGGGGGGACAACCAGGGGGGTCAATACTGGAATCCCTACCAGTGTAGACACGGAAATTATACACATATCCTGTACTACTTTCAGACAGCATATACAATTTAATTCCACATTGTGCCCTCTTGCTAGGAATGTACTGCCTAGAAACCAAACGACCCTTGAAGAGGACCAAAGACTCGTCCACAGCTATTTCTTTGCCTGGAACATAGACCTCTGAAAACGGATCTACAAAATGAACAAGGACAGGCCTAATCTTAAAAAGACGGTCAGAATCAGGGTGATCTCGTGGCAAGGCTAATGCATTGTCAATAAAATGCAGCATCCTAAGAAGAAGCAAATACCGATTACGACTCATTGTTGCAGAAAATATAGCTGTTGCCATCAAGGGACTAGTAGACCAATAAGAAGCCAGTGACGGCTTCCTTATCAACCCCATCAAAAGAGTCAAACCTAAAAACCTTTTCATCTCCTCCAAATTTGTGGGAATCCACTGGGCAGCTCTAGAGTGCGGCCTAAGTCTAGCAGCGTTGTCCCTCAAATACTGCTCCACATACAAATTAGTCTGCTCAACAATCTCTTCCAAAAACACATCATCCACAAATAACTCAAAGAAATTGACAGGCAAAAAGTTCTCAGTATTGACTCTATTCCCCGGGAGACCAGTAAAGGCAGGCAACTCTGGCTGCTCCATGTTTGGGGCAACCCAGAGTTCAGATCTTCTAGTGGGAAACCTTTCAGCCCCAGGTTGCTGCACTAATGGCACATCAGTGTCCTCCTCTGAAACAGGCCCTTCATCTGCACTGAGTGTGGCTTCCTCATCAGAAGATTCCTCTCCGGCAGAAACTTCACTGCCAGAATCCCTCACTTCCTCCTCTGCCTCAGATGCAGAGTCCGTCTCATAATCATGATCAGACAATGACTCAAAAAGCATACCAACCACCTGCTGAGCGGTCATCCTGCGGCTAGCCATGATCTTTCCTATGAAAATAACTGGACAAATGCACCACCAACAACCAGCACTGTCTAAGATAAGTAATAAAGTGTAGCTTTATTAGTAAGAGTTATAAACTCAAAAACTATACCGCTCACTTGCCTGAAAAAGCTTGAATCACCAGCAACTACTCTGCACAGACACAGCAATCACCAAAGATATCCCACTAAAAAGAAAGAAAGAAAAGCAAATTAGAAATAAGACAACACAAATATCATTGTGCACAAATCTAAGGACAAATTCACACAAACCTGCATTTAGTACACCACCTACAAACATGTCATTCATGCATGGCAACAATACTCCTTTGGAATAAATTGCTTTTACTTACCTAAAACATGCAACTATGCAAACCGCAGGTCAACCACCGCCAAAACCGCAAGGAGCCACAGCAAAGAAAGCAAAAGCTTTGAACTAGAACAAAAAGGAGGAAAAAAATTATCACAAATGCAAATACTTCGTCAGTTGACAAACATCCCACCATCAAGCATTTAGAAATTGGTGCCTAAGTGGATTCTGCCATAGGGGCAGATGGGCCTACTGAAAAATAGGCCTATTTGCCCCAAGGAGGACAGAAAATACCTTTAGTAGTGTGTCCCCAGGGGGAACGACCCTTGCCCAAGGGCCCACCCCCAAACAAAAAACAAACCACATACACACACTATCCCTGGTGCCTACGTGGCTTCTGCCCCCCTTGGGGGCAGATGGGCCTAGAAAAAATAGGCCCATCTGCCCCCAAGGGGGGCAGAAATGGCCAACAGTTCAATGCCTCCCTTGGGGGGGGGGAGCCCCTTGCCCAAGGGGACACCCCCCACATAAATAAACATATTTTTAAAAATCCCTGGCGTTCTAGTGGTTTCTGCCCCCCTTGGGGGCAGATCAGCCTAAAAATAATAGGCTGATCTGTCCCCAAGGGGGGCAGAAATGGCCTTGGTACACGTGCCCGCAAAGGGGGGGGTGACCCTTGCCCATGGGGCCGCCCCCCCCTCCACTAACACACACTATCCCTGGTGTCTAAGTGGCTTCTGCCCCACATGGGGGCAGATGGGCCTAAAAACAAATATGCCCATCTGCCCACAAGGGGGGCAGAAATGGCCAACAGTTCAATGCCCCCCTTGGGGGGTGTGCCCCTTGCCCAAGGGGACGCCCCCCCCCCACATGTATAAACATAAAAAAAATCCCCTGGCGTTCTAGTGGTTTCTGCCCCCCTGGGGGGCAGATGAGCCTAAAAATAATAGGCCGATCTGTCCCCAAGGGGGGCAGAAATGGCCTTGGTACACGTGCCCCCAAAAGGGGGTGACCCTTGCCCAAGTGGTTGCCCCCCCTCCACTAACACACACTATCCCTGGTGTATAAGTGGCTTCTGCCCCCTTTGGGGGCAGATCCGCCTAAAAATAATAGGCCTATCTGCCCCCAACGGGGGCAGAAATGGCCACAATAAACATGCCCCCAAAAGGGAGCGGCCCTTGCCCAAGGGGCCGCTCCCCAACGCTAAAAATTTAAAACGTAAAACAAAATAAATAAATCCCTGGCGTCTAGTGGCTTCTGCCCCCCTTGGGGGCAGATCGGCCTAAAAATATTAGGCTGATCTGCCCCCAAGGGGGGCAGAAATGGCCATTCAAACATGCCCCCAAATGGGAGCGACCCTAGCCCAAGGGGCCGCTCCCGACACACACATCACTCTATAGTAAATAAAAAATAAAAAAATCCCTGGCGTCTAGTGGCTTCTGCCCCCCTTGGGGGCAGATCGGCCTAAAAATATTAGGCCGATCTGCTCCCAAGGGGGGCAGAAATGGCCATTTAAACATGCCCCTGAAATGGGAGCGACCCTTGCCCAAGGGGCCACTCCCCACACACAAACAGCACACTAATACAAAAAAAAGGAAAATCCCTGGCGTCTAGTGGGCATTCCTGCTGCCCGATCGCATTGCGATCGGGCAGCAGAAATGCTCAAAGAGACACCAGGGGAAAGGAAAAGCCTTTCCTTTCCCCCGGTGCCTCTTTGGCCCAAACCCCCGCCCCGCCGGAGGAGAAACTCACCTGTTTCTCCTTTTGTCGCAGGCAGTGGGTAATGAGGTCAGCGCGCTGACGTCAATACGGGGGGTTGGTGTGGAAGGGGAAGGTCTTCCCCTTCCATCCCCGCCTTGGGGGTGTGGGGGGGAACCCCACGGAGGGAGCGCTACGTGCTCCATGCCGAGGACGTAATGGTTACATCCTCGGCACAGGAGCACTGTGCCGCAGGACGTAACCATTACGTCCGCGGCACAGAAGGTGGTAATGAAAGCAGACAGTTGGAGATGGTAATGTGGACAAATGCATGATTTTGGTGTTGCATTTTTTTTGTGGTGGTGGTATGCTATTTTAATCTTTGTGCTGCTTTATGCAGTACTTTATTACATTGTTTTATTGTTGTATTGCACGGATTTGTTATGTCCTGTTATGTTTTGTTTGTTATGTTGATTTATGTTAGTGTTATTTTCTGTTGTTTACTTTGGAGAAGGGGTTGAAATCCTAGTTTATTCTGTACCATTCTTTCTTCTAAGGTTACCGAATGAGGAAGTGAACACCGGTTGTGTAAGTGAAGCACGTGTTATTTATCTAATGATGAAATGTGTAAGACAGCTCTTTGGGTAGTGCATCCACTGCAGAGGATTGTGTGACCTCCACGTTTTCTAGTGAATGATTCAGTTGATTAGTGCACTCGCTGCAGGCATGATAGTGTAAGTTGTAGTTCGGGTCCACTCAAAGTAAAATAACTGAGAGGGCTAATAAACCTGTGACTGATCATTCTGTAACCTGTTCAACCCATGATCAAACTACAGTTAGGGAACTCAGTGGATTTTCTCTGTAGATCCGTGGGTAAGCTCAGCCGACAGATTGAATTCTCAAAAGTTGACCTCTATCCTTTCAGGAGTGGATAACAATGAGAACTGTTGAACTTGAACTAGGATAATTGTAGCATCAGTTATTGAGGCCTAAACATAGTTAAATAAGTGACTCATTAAAAACCATCATAGGGCTTCAAGATATGAGCTTTTAGCTCTATTATAGCCATGGTTTAGAAGATACTTCGGCCTTTAAAGAATAATTATATCTGAAGCCATTGTTACATCCCCTTGTCTCATAGCACTAATTGATGTGTTATATAAAAATAGCAAGTGGCGGTAGGTGTGGGGCATGTCTGCAGGGAACAAGGGGCTTTACAAGATAACACTAACACACACTATTTAAAAGGCCTATAAATAGAGTCACGCGTGTCACATCTTCAGTTTCTTAATTTGGTCTGTCGCTTATGGGTTTAAATATAACACACGGCAACTGTTTAATGCTTTCCAAGAAGGGGAGACGTGAATCAGAATGACACGGTAGGAAAAGAGACCTCACTGTGCGGGGCCTGGTGGCTCTGCTCCTGACTGCGACTATTCCTGGGGCGTGAAAGGAAAGTCCGACTAGAGCCCGCTGGGCATCATCTCCAATAAGGAGGTGGGAAAGCACTAGAAATGAAGACGGATTTAGGAATCATGGGTGTCCTAGACCTCCCTGGACTATGAGCGAGAATACACACCTTACCTTTTATGCCTTTTTGGGACCCTTTGATTCTTTGCAGCTGCTCGTTGTAGAGCGCAACTCGGTGTGCACCGCGGACTAGGGTGCACAAGACACTATGCGGAGTTGTGACTTTTACTGTTCTTTTATGACACGCCTTCTGGATTGTGACGTTATTGGGCGCGTTTGATCGGACTAAATCAAGCAAAAACACAGGTGTTCCTTCAAGTCCAGGAAACGGCCTCGGCCGTGCTCGAATTCGCTTTGTGGTGTTGGAATTTTAATTAGTAATGATAGATATAACCCATTTTTCAAATATTGAGCACTCTCTAAGGGCTAATATTTAAGTTTAAATCAAATTCTTCTATATTTCTGGAATCCAGTCGCTCTCCTCATGCTCTGTACAGCATCCCAGCTCAGGTAATCCCTGCCTGGCTCATCTCCCAGCAATCTATCTTCTATTACCCTGAGGTTTTTCTCTCAGCTACTATCTCTCTTGCCCATCGCTCATAATCTCGCCATCATTTCCCTTTGTCACTTCTCCAAATCACCCTGGTACTCCCTGTTCCATCCCTGCTCAAGTAATCTCTGTCTGACCTTTCTCTAAGTAGTATTTCCTCCATTCTGTTTAGGCATTTCTGCATCCCCCAAGTACTCTCTCGCATCCATCTTCCCGAGTCACGCTCTGTACCCCACACCCACCATGTTCTTTTTCTGTTGCCCTTCCTGTAGGAGGCTGGCCTGGCTTGTAGTGGGTACCAAGGGGTACTTACACTCTGTACCAGGTCCAGTTATCCCTTATTAGTGTAGAAGAGGTGTTTATAGCAGCTTAGGCTGATAGAAGGTAGCTATAGCAGAGCAGCTTAGGCTGACCTAGGAGACATGCAAAGCTCCTACTATACCACTGGTGTCATATGCACAATATCATAAGAGAACACAATACACAGATACACTAAAAATAAAGGTACTTTATTTTTATGACAATATGCCAAAAGTATCTCAGTGAGTACCTACAGTATAAGGATACCAAATATACACAAGATATATGTACACAATACCAAAAATATGCAGTAATAGCAAAAGGAAGTAATGCAAGCAATGTAAAGTTACAGTAGATTGCAATAGGAGCACATAGGTATAGGGGCAACACAAACCATATACTCCAAAAGTGGAATGCGAACCACGAATGGACCCCAAACCTATGTGAGCTTGTAGAGGGTCGCTGGGACTGTAAGAAAACAGTGAGGGTTAGAAAAATAGCCCACCCCAAGACCCTGAAAAGTAGGTGTAAAGTGCACCTATATTCCCCAGAGGACACAGAAGTCGTGATAGGGGAATTCTGCAAGGAAGACCAACACCAGCAACGCAACCAAAGTGGATTTCCGGACTAGAGTACCTGTGGAACAAGGGGACCAAGTCCAAGAGTCGCGACAAAGTCGAGTGTGGGCAGATGCCCATGAAATGCCAGCTGAGGGTGCAAAGAAGGCGGCAGGATCAGCGATACAAGGTTACAGTAGTCGTCTTTGCTACTTTGTTGCAGTTTTGCAGGCATCCTGAGCAGTCAGCGGTCGATCCTTTGGCAGAAGGTGAAGAGAGAGATGCAGAGGAACTCGGATGAGCACTTGCATTCGTTATCTAAAGAATTCCCCAAAGCAGAGACCCTAAATAGCCAGGAAAGGAGGTTTGGCTACCTAGGAAGGAGGATAGGCTAGCAACACAGGTAAGAGCCTATCAGAAAGAGTCTCTGACGTCACCTGCTGGCCCTGGCCACTCAGAGCAGTCCAGTGTGCCAGCAGCACCTCTGTTTCCAAGATGGCAGAGGTCTGGAGCACACTGGAGGAGCTCTGGGCACCTCCCCTGGGAGGTGCAGGTCAGGGGAGTGGTCACTCCCCTTTCCTTTGTCCAGTTTCGCGCCAGAGCAGGGCTGGGGGATCCCTGAACCGGTGTAGACTGGCTTATGCAGAGATGGGCACCATCTGTGCCCATCAAAGCATTTCCAGAGGCTGGGGGAGGCTACTCCTCCCCACCCCTGACACCTTTTTCCAAAGGGAGAGGGTGTAACACCCTCTCTCTGAGGAAGTCCTTTGTTCTGCCTTCCTGGGCCAAGCCTGGCTGGACCCCAGGAGGGCAGGAACCTGTCTGAGGGGTTGGCAGCAGCAGCAGCTGCAGTGAAACCCCGGGAAAGGTAGTTTGGCAGTACCCAGGTCTGTGCTAGAGACTCAGGGGGTCATGGAATTGTCTCCCCAATGCCAGAATGCCATTGGCGTGACAATTCCATGATCTTAGACATGTTACATGGCCATGTTCGGAGTTACCATTGTGACGCTATACATAGGTAGTGAACCTATGTATAGTGCACGTGTGAAATGGTGTCCCCGCACTCACAAAGTCCTGGGAATTTGCCCTGAACAATGTGGGGGCACCTTGGCTAGTGCCAGGGTGCCCACACACTAAGTAACTTAGCACCCAACCTTCACCAGGTTTAGGTTAGACATATAGGTGACTTATAAGTTACTTAAGTGCAGTGGTAAATGGCTGTGAAATAACGTGGACGTTATTTCACTCAGGCTGCAGTGGCAGGCCTGTGTAAGAATTGTCAGAGCTCCCTATGGGTGGCAAAAGAAATGCTGCAGCCCATAGGGATCTCCTGGAACCCCATTACCTGGGTACCTCAGTACCATATACTAGGGAATTATAAGGGTGTTCCAGTATGCCAATGTGAATTGGTGAAATTGGTCACTAGCCTGTTAGTGACAATTTGGAAAGCAGAGAGAGCATAACCACTGAGGTTCTGGTTAGCAGAGCCTCAGTGAGACAGTTAGTCATCACACAGGGAACACATACAGGGCACACTTATGAGCACTGGGGCCCTGGCTGGCAGGGTCCCAGTGACACATATACTAAAACAACATATATACAGTGAAATATGGGGGTAACATGCCAGGCAAGATGGTACTTTCCTAAACAACCCCCCCCCCAAACAAAGGACAATAAGACTATCCATGACCTGATGAGTCTTCATTGTCTAAGTGGAAATATCAGGAGAGTCCATTTGCATTGGAATGGGTACTCCCAGGTCTATGTTCCACTGTATAGTCCATTCCCTGTAGAGATATGGACCACCTCAACAATTTAGGGTTTTCACCTTTCATTTGTTTTAGCCAAAGTAGAGGTTTGTGGTCTGTCTGAACAATGAAGTGAGTGCCAAACAGGTATGGCCTCAACTTCTTCAGTGCCCAGACCACAGCAAAGCCCTCCCTCTCTACGGCAGACCAACGCTTTTCTCTAGGGGTCAACCTCCTGCTGATAAAAGCAACAGGTTGATCCTGGCCCTCAGAATTGAGTTGTGATAAGACTGCCCCTACCCCTAATTCAGATGCATCAGTTTGAACAATGAATTTCTTGGAGTAACATGGGCTTTTTAGGACAGGTGCAGTGCACATGGCCTGTTTCAGCTCCTCGAAAGCTTTCTGACAGCTAGCTGTCCACAATACCTTTTTAGGCATTTTCTTGGAAGTGAGGTCATTAAGAGGGGCTGCAATGGAGCCATAGTTCTTAATGAACATCCTGTAATACCCAGTGAGGCCTAGGAAGGCTCTCACCTTGGTCTGAATTGTAGGGGGAACCCAATCCATGATAGTTTGGATTTTCCCCTGAAGTGGTGCAATCTGTTCTCCACCTACCAGGTGTCCCAGATAAACCACTTTCCCCTGCCCTATCTGGCACTTTGAAGCCTTGATAGTGAGGCCTGCCCTCTGCAGGGCCTCCAAAACTTTCCACAGGTGGACCAGGTGATCATCCCAGGTGGAGCTAAAGACAGCTGTATCATCTAGATATGCTGCACTAAAAGCCTCCAACCCTTGCAGGACTGTATTCACCAACCTCTGAAAAGTGGCAGGTGCATTTTTCAAACCAAAGGGCATTACTGTGAATTGGTAGTGCCCTCCAATAGTCGAAAATGCAGTTTTTGCTTTAGCATCCTCTGATAACTTGATCTGCCAATACCCTGCAGTCAAATCAAAGGTGCTTAGATACTTGGCAGATGCCAGTGTATCTATGAGCTCATCTGCCCTGGGTAGAGGGTGAGCATCAATTTTAGTTACCTGGTTGAGACCTCTGTAATCTACACAAAACCTATTTTCTCTTTTCCCATCTTTTGAGTGAGGCTTTGGTACAAGCACCACAGGAGAGGCCCATGGGCTTTCAGAATGTTCAACCACTCCCAGTTCAAGCATTTTCTGAACTTCTTGTTTTATGCAGTCCCTGACATGGTCGGGCTGCCTATAGATCTTACTTTTGACAGGCATGCTGTCTCCAGTATCTATAGTGTGCTCACACCAAGAAGTGGTGCCTGGCACAGTAGAAAAGAGTTCAGAAAACTGACACAGGAGATTTATGCAGTTGTCTTTTTACTCAGCAGTAAGACAGTCTGCCAAAACTACACCTTCCACTAGAGCATCTTGTTCTGTGGAGGAGAAGAGATCAGGGAGAGAGTCACTCTCTTCTTCCTGTCCTTCATCTGTTGCCATGAGCAGGGTGAGATCAGCCCTCTCATAATAGGGTTTTAGGCGATTGACATGGAGCACCCTAAGGGGACTCCTGGCAGTGCCCTCTCCCTTCTTTTCAACAATGATGTGGGGTGCACTCCATTTGTCTTAGAGTGCTCTTGGGGCCACAGGCTCCAATACCCACACCTTCTGTCTTGGTTGGTACTGAATCAGAACAGCCTTCTGGTCATGCCATTGCTTTTGGAGCTCTTGGCTGGCCTGAAGGTTTTTACTGGCCTTTTTCATGTACTCTGCCATTCTGGATCTTAGGCCGAGTACATAGTCCACTATGTCTTGCTTAGGAGCTTTTAAAGGTTGTTCCCAACCCTCCTTCACAAGTGTTAGGGGACCTCTTACAGGGTGCCCAAATAGGAGTTCAAAGGGGCTGAAGCCCACTCCTTTCTGGGGTACCTCCCTGTAAGCAAAAAGGATGCTAGGTAACAGGACATCCCATCTCCTCCTGAGTTTTTCAGGGAGTCCCATTATCATTCCTCTGAGAGTTTTATTAAACCTCTCTACCAGTCCATTTGTTTGTGGATGATAAGGTGTGGTGAATTTGTATGTTACACCACATTCCTTCCACATGGCCTTCAAGTATGCAGACATAAAGTTGCTACCCCTGTCTGATACCACCTCTTTTGGGAAACCCACCCTGGAAAAGATTCCCAGGAGGGCTTTTGCCACTGCAGGAGCTGTAGTGGTACTTAGAGGAATTGCTTCAGGATATCTTGAGGCATGGTCCACTACCACTAAGATAAACCTATTGCCTGAATCAGTAGGAGGGTCAAGGGGGCCAACTATGTCAACCCCTACCCTTTCAAAGGGAACCCCAACCACAGGCAGTGGAATAAGGGGAGCCTTTGGAGTGCCACCAGTCTTTCCAGTGGCTTGGCAGGTCACACAGGACTTACAAAAATCCTTTGTGTCCTCTGACATCCTAGGCCAGTGAAACAGGGGGACAAGCCTTTCCTATGTTTTAATCTGACCCAAATGTCCAGCCAAGGGAATGTCGTGTGCCAGAGTTAGGAGGAACTCTCTGTATTGCAGGGGAATGACCAGTCTCCTGGCTGCTCCAGGTTTTGGGTCCCTTGCCTCTGTATACAAGAGGTTGTCCTCCCAGTAAACTCTATGTGAGTCACTGACATCCCCATTTTGGTGTTTGACAGCTTGCTGTCTTAGACCCTCTAATGTGGGACAGGTTTGCTGTGCCACACTCAGCTCCTCCCTGGCAGGCCCCCCTCCACCCAAAAGCTCAGCAGTGTCTGCTGCCAGCTCCTCTGGTGAAGGTTCTGCACAGGGGGGAAATTCTTCTTCCTCAGAAGTAGAATCATCTGTAGAGGGAGGGCTAGTGGGTAGGGATTTACCCTTACTAACCCTAGCTTTACGGTGCACTTGGTCCATTGTTCCAGGATCCAAGTCACCCTGTCCTTTTTGCTTTTTGGCCTGAGCCCCTGACAAAGCAAAAATATGCCCAGGAATGCCCAGCATTGCTGCATGAGCCTCCAACTCCACTTCTGCCCAAGCTGATGTCTCTAAATCGTTCCCTAGTAGACAGTCTACAGGTAAATCTGAGGCAACCACAACTTTCTTTGGACCAGTAACCCCCCCCCCCCCCAGTTGAGATTCACAACAGCCATGGGGTGGCTAAGAGTGTTGTTATGAGCGTCTGTCACTTGGTACTGGTGACCAAGTAGGTGTTGTTCAGGGTGTACCAGTTTCTCTATTACCATGGTAACACTGGCACCTGTGTCCCTGTAGGCCTGAACCTCAACACCATTGATTAGGGGAAGTTGCTTGTACTTATCCATATTAAGGGGACAAGCAACCAAGGTGGCCAAATCAATGGCACCTTCAGAGACTAACACAGCCTCTGTGGTCTCCCTAACAAGACCAACCCCAACTAAATTACCAAAAGTGAGCCCAGCTACTCCCTTGGATTGGCTATTAGTAGGTTTGCTCCCACCACCACTGCTATTACTAGGGGCACTAGAGGCTGCAGTAGGGGTTGTGGTAGTGGGAGGCTTGGTGCTTTTCTTTGGACAACTGGCATCAGGTGTCCAATGGCCTTTTACTTTACATAAATAGCACCATGGTTTCTTTACTTGATTAGAAGAGGATTTGGACCCACTACCCCCACCAGAGTGTTTTTGTGGGCCTGATGAAGACTCATTTTTAGATTTGTCCCCACCCTTGTCTGAAGACTTACCATCCTTCTTCTTGCCATCCTTGTCACCCCCTGTATGAACTTTTCTGTTCACTCTTGTTCTGACCCGTTTGTCTGACTTCTTTCCCAATTCTTGGGGAGAGGTCAGATCTGAGTCCACTAGATATTGGTGGAACAAATCAGACACACAGTTATTCAGAATATGCTCTCTCAGGATCAGATTATACAGGCTTTCATAGTCAGAAACTTTACTGCCATGTAACCACCCCTCCAAGGCCTTCACTGAATAGTCAACAAAGTCTACCCAGTCTTGTGAGGACTCTTTTCTGGTTTCTCTGAACTTAATCCTGTATTGTTCAGTGGTTAAGCCAAATCCATCCAAGAGTGCATTCTTCAAAACTGTAAAATTATTGGCATCACTTTCCTTCACAGTAAGGAGCCTATCCCTACCCTTTCCACTGTAAGATAGCCATAGGATAGCAGCCCACTGCCTTTGAGGGACCCCCTGTACCATACAGGCCCTCTCAAGTGCAGCAAACCACTTGTTAATGTCATCCCCCTCCTTGTAAGGGGGAACTATCTTATGCAGATTCCTAGAATCATGCTCTTTCACAGGATTACTATCAGGAATACTGCTGCTGCCACCATGGGGTCCAAACCCCAACCTCTGTCTTTCTTTTTCTAAGTCCAGGGATTCCCTGTCTAGAGCCAGCTATTGCTGTTTAAGCTTCAGCCTGGACTCTTCCACTCTCAATCTATTGAGTTCCCTTTCTAACATTCTGTCATCAGGGTGGGTGGGTTGGGAATGTTTTGACACAGAAGAATGATGTGAATGAACAGAGGGAGACCTGTCCCTAACAGTTGGCACCCTAGCAACCTGGCCTGCAGGAACAAAAATATCCCTACTGTTATGGGAGCTTCCATTACTACCAGCTAAGCTAGGTGGTCTGCTAAGGGGCAGGTTAGGAAGGGCACCCTCTAACACTCTTACTGGGGGCTCCCCTGAGTCAGAGTGTGAGCTATCTCCTAACTTCTCAATTGAAGTGCCAGCTAAGGCCTTATCATTTTCAATAAGCATGTTAGACAATAATTCTCTAGAGGGGTTCTTTCCTACCACTAAACCTCTATCAATGCAGAGACTCTTTAGGCCCTTAAAGTTAATGTGGTCATAAGCTGTGCTGACCAAATTAAGAGGAGTTCCTACATCAGACATGATAGAAAAGGTTTAGGGACAGATAAGAGAGAACAAGTTTCAGGACTTTTTAAGGAAACAGAAAAAACCTTTTTCAACTTTTTTGAAACTTTTTGAAAGTTTAGAAGTACTTTTCAGCACTTAACAGATAGCGTAAGAGAAGAAAAGCAAAAGTTTTTGGTTAGGTGTACATACACTGAACTTGTTTTGTATATTATTCTCTTATGAAAAGTACACAATGACAAAGTGGTAAGTAGTTGCAAGTACTTATCCCACCGCTGCACAACCAATGTAGGAGGCTGGCCTGGCTTGTAGTGGGTACCAAGGGGTACTTACACTCTGTACCAGGTCCAGTTATCCCTTATTAGTGTAGAAGAGGTTTTTCTAGCAGCTTAGGCTGATAGAAGGTAGCTATAGCAGAGCAGCTTAGGCTGAACTAGGAGACATGCAAAGCTCCTACTATACCACTGGTGTCATATGCACAATATCATAAGAGAACACAATACACAGATATACTAAAAATAAAGGTACTTTATTTTTATGACAATATGCCAAAAGTATCTCAGTGAGTACCCTCAGTATGAGGATACCAAATATACACAAGATATATGTACACAATACCAAAAATATGCAGTAATAGCAAAAGGAAGTAATGCAAGCAATGTAAAGTTACAGTAGATTGCAATAGGAGCACAGAGGTATAGGGGCAACACAAACCATATACTCCAAAAGTGGAATGCGAACCACGAATGGACCCCAAACCTATGTGAGCTTGTAGAGGGTCGCTGGGACTGTAAGAAAACAGTGAGGGTTAGAAAAATAGCCCACCCCAAGACCCTGAAAAGTAGGTGTAAAGTGCACCTATATTCCCCAGAGGACACAGAAGTCGTGATGGGAAATTCTGCAAGGAAGTCCAACACCAGCAACGTAACCAAAGTGGATTTCTGGACTAGAGTACCTGTGGAACAAAGGGGCCAAGTCCAAGAGTCGCGACAAAGTCGAGAGTGGGCAGATGCCCAGGAAATGCCAGCGGAGGGTGCAAAGAAGCTGCCACCGGAAGGTAGAAGCTGTGGATTCTGCAAGAACGAAGAGGGCTAGAAACTCCCCCTTTGGAGGATGGATGTCCCATGTCGTGAAGAAGCTTGCAGAGGTGTTCCCACGCAGAAAGACCGCAAACAAGCCTTGCTAGCTGCAAGGGTCGCGGTTAGGGTTTTTGGATGCTGCTGTGGCCCAGGAGAGACCAGGATGTCGCCACTTGGATGAGGAGACAGAGGGGGCGCCCAGCAAGTCAGGGAGCCCTCACAGAAGCAGGCAGCACCCACAGAAGTACCTAAACAGGCACTTGGAAGAGTAGTGAACCGGAGTCCACCCGAAGACACAAAAGGGAGTCCCACGACGCCGGAGGACAACTCAGAAGGTTGCGCACTGCAGGTTAGAGTGTCGGGGACCCAGGCTTGGCTGTGCACGAAGGAAGTCCTGGAAGAGTGCACAGGAGCCGGAGCAGCTGCAAATCACACGGTACCCAGCAATGCAGTCTAGCTTGGGGAGGCAAGGACTTACCTCCACCAAACTTGGACTGAAGAGTCACTGGACTCTGGGAGTCACTTGGACAGAGTTGCTGAGTTCCAGGGACCACGCTCGTCGTGCTGAGAGGGGACCCAGAGGACCGGTGATGCAGTCTTTTGTTGCCTGCGGTTGCAGGGGGAGGGTTCCGTCGTCCTACGGGAGATTTCTTCAGAGCTCCTGGTGCAGAGAGGAGGCAGGCTACCCCCAGAGCATGCGCCACCAGGAAACAGTCGAGAAGGCGGTAGGATCAGCGATACAAGGTTGCAGTAGTCGTCTTTGCTACTTTGTTGCGGTTTTGCAGGCGTCCTGAGCAGTCAGCGGTCGATCCTTTGGCAGAAGGTGAAGAGAGAGATGCAGAGGAACTAGGATGAGCACTTGCATTCGTTATCTAAAGAATTCCCCAAAGCAGAGACCCTAAATAGCCAGGAAAGGAGGTTTGGCTACCCAGGAAGGAGGATAGGCTAGCAACACAGGTAAGAGCCTATCAGAAAGAGTCTCTAACGTCACCTGCCGGCCCTGGCCACTCAGAGCAGTCCAGTGTGCCAGCAGCACCTCTGTTTCCAAGATGGCAGAGGTCTGGAGCACACTGGAGGAGCTCTGGGCACCTCCCCTGGGAGGTGCAGGTCAGGGGAGTGCTCACTCCCCTTTCCTTTGTCCAATTTCGCGCCAGAGCAGGGCTGGGGAATCCCTGAACCAGTGTAGACTGGCTTATGCAGAGATGGGCACCATCTGTGCCCATCAAAGCATTTCCAGAGGCTGGGGGAGGCTACTCCTCCCCAGCCCTGACACCTTTTTCCAAAGGGAGAGGGTGTAACACCCTCTCTCTGAGGAAGTCCTTTGTTCTGCCTTCCTGGGCCAAGCCTGGCTGGACCCCAGGAGGGCAGAAACCTGTCTGAGGGGTTGGCAGCAGCAGCAGCTGCAGTGAAACCCCGGGAAAGGTAGTTTGGCAGTACCCGGGTCTGTGCTTGAGACTCAGGGGATCATGGAATTGTCTCCCCAATGCCAGAATGGCATTGGGGTGACAATTCCATGATCTTAGATATGTTACATGGCTATGTTCGGAGTTACCATTGTGACGCTATACATAGGTAGTGACCTATGTATAGTGCACGTGTGAAATGGTGTCCCCGCACTCACAAAGTCCTGGGAATTTGCCCTGAACAATGTGGGGGCACCTTGGCTAGTGCCAGGGTGCCCACACACTAAGTAACTTAGCACCCAACCTTCACCAGGTGAAGGTTAGACATATAGGTGACTTATAAGTTACTTAAGTGCAGAGGTAAATGGCTGTGAAATAACGTGGACATTATTTCACTCAGGCTGCAGTGGCAGGCCTGTGTAAGAATTGTCAGAGCTTCCTATGGGTGGCAAAAGAAATGTTGCAGCCCATAGTGATCTCCTGGAACCCCAATACCCTGGGTACCTGTAGGAGGCTGGACTGGCTTGTAGTGAGTACCAAGGGGTACTTGCACCTTGCACCAGGCCCAGTTATCCCTTATTAGTGTATAGGGTGTCTAGCAGCTTAGGCTGATAGATAATGGTAGCTTAGCAGAGCAGCTTAGGCTGAACTAGGAGATGTGTGAAGCTACTACAGTACCACTTAGTGTCATATGCACAATATCATAAGAAAACACAATACACAGTTATACTAAAAATAAAGGTACTTTATTTTTATGACAATATGCCAAAGTATCTTAGAGTGTACCCTCAGTGAGAGGATAGGAAATATACACAAGATATATATACACAATAGCAAAAATATGCAGTATAGTCTTAGAAAACAGTGCAAACAATGTATAGTTACAATAGGATGCAATGGGGAAACATAGGGTTAGGGGCAACACAAACCATATACTCCAAAAGTGGAATGCGAACCACGAATGGACCCCAAACCTATGTGACCTTGTAGAGGGTCGCTGGGACTATTAGAAAATAGTGAGAGTTAGAAAAATAACCCTCCCCAAGACCCTGAAAAGTGAGTGCAAAGTGCACTAAAGTTCCCCTAAGGACAAAGAAGTCGTGTTAGAGGAATAATGCAGGAAAGACACAAACCAGCAATGCAACAACTGTGGATTTCCAATCTAGGATACCTGTGGAACAAGGGGACCAAGTCCAAAAGTCACAAGCAATTCGGAAATGGGCAAATGCCCAGGAAATGCCAGCTGCGGGTGCAAAGAAGCTTATACTGGACAGAAGAAGCTGAGGTTTCTGCAGGAACGAAAAGGGATAGAGACTTCCCCTTTGGTGGACGGATCCCTCTCGCCGTGGAGAGTCGTGCAGAAGTGTTTTTCCGCCGAAAGAACAGCAACAAGCCTTGCTAGCTGCAAATCGTGCGGTTAGCGTTTTTGGGCGCTGCTGAGGTCCAGGAGGGACCAGGAGGTCGCAAATTGGACCAGCAGAGAGAGGGGACGTCAAGCAAGACAAGGAGCCCTCTCTGAAGCAGGTAGCACCCGGAGAAGTGCCAGAAACAGGCACTACGAGGATGCGTGAAACGGTGCTCGCTGAAGTTGCACAAAGGAGTCCCACGTCGCCGGAGACCAACTTAGAAAGTCGTGCAATGCAGGTTAGAGTGCCGTGGACCCAGACTTGGCTGTGCACAAAGGATTTCTGCCGGAAGTGCACAGGGGCCGGAGTAGCTACAAAAGTCGCGGTTCCCAGCAATGCAGCCCAGCGAGGTGAGGCAAGGACTTACCTCCACCAAACTTGGACTGAAGAGTCACTGGACTGTGGGGGTCACTTGGACAGAGTCGCTGGATTCGAGGGACCTCGCTCGTCGTGCTGAGAGGAGACCCAAGGGACCGGTAATGCAGCTTTTTGGTGCCTGCGGTTGCAGGGGGAAGATTCCGTCGACCCACGGGAGATTTCTTCGGAGCTTCTGGTGCAGAGAGGAGGCAGACTACCCCCACAGCATGCACAAGCAGGAAAACAGTCGAGAAGGCGGCAGGATCAGCGTTACAGAGTTGCAGTAGTCGTCTTTGCTACTATGTTGCAGGTTTGCAGGCTTCCAGCGCGGTCAGCAGTCGATTCCTTATCAGAAGGTGAAGAGAGAGATGCAGAGGAACTCGGCTGAGCTCATGCATTCGTTATCTGAAGTTTCCCCAGAGACAGAGACCCTAAATAGCCAGAAAAGAGGGTTTGGCTACCTAGGAGAGAGGATAGGCTACTAACACCTGAAGGAGCCTATCAGCAGGAGTCTCTGACGTCACCTGATGGCACTGGCCACTCAGAGCAGTCCAGTGTGCCAGCAGCACCTCTGTTTCCAAGATGGCAGAGGTCTGGAGCACACTGGAGGAGCTCTGGACACCTCCCAGGGGAGGTGCAGGTCAGGGGAGTGGTCACTCCCCTTTCCTTTGTCCAGTTTCGCGCCAGAGCAGGGGCTAAGGGGTCCCTGAACCGGTGTAGACTGGCTTATGCAGAATTGGGCACCTCTGTGCCCAACAAAGCATTTCCAGAGGCTGGGGGAGGCTACTCCTCCCCTGCCTTCACACCATTTTCCAAAGGGAGAGGGTGTCACACCCTCTCTCAGAGGAAGTTCTTTGTTCTGCCATCCTGGGCCAGGCCTGGCTGGACCCCAGGAGGGCAGATGCCTGTCTGAGGGGTTGGCAGCAGCAGCAGCTGCAGTGAAACCCCAGGAAGGGCAGTTTGGCAGTACCAGGGTCTGTGCTACAGACCACTGGGATCATGGGATTGTGCCAACTATGCCAGGATGGCATAGAGGGGGCAATTCCATGATCATAGACATGTTACATGGCCATTTTCGGAGTTACCATTGTGAAGCTACATATAGGTAGTGACCTATATGTAGTGCACGCGTGTAATGGTGTCCCCGCACTCACAAAGTTCAGGGAATTGGCTCTGAACAATGTGGGGGCACCTTGGCTAGTGCCAGGGTGCCCACACACTAAGTAACTTTGCACCTAACCTTTACCAGGTAAAGGTTAGACATATAGGTGACTTATAAGTTACTTAAGTGCAGTGTAAAATGGCTGTGAAATAACGTGGACGTTATTTCACTCAGGCTGCAGTGGCAGGCCTGTGTAAGAATTGTCAGAGCTCCCTATGGGTGGCAAAAGAAATGCTGCAGCCCATAGGGATCTCCTGGAACCCCAATACCCTGGGTACCTCAGTACCATATACTAGGGAATTATAAGGGTGTTCCAGTAAGCCAATGTAAATTGGTAAAATTGGTCACTAGCCTGTTAGTGACAATTTGAAATAAATGAGAGAGCATAACCACTGAGGTTCTGGTTAGCAGAGCCTCAGTGAGACAGTTAGGCACCACACAGGGAACACATACATATAGGCCACAAACTTATGAGCACTGGGGTCCTGACTAGCAGGGTCCCAGTGACACATAACAAACATACTGAAAACATAGGGTTTTCACTATGAGCACTGGGTCCTGGCTAGCAGGATCCCAGTGAGACAGTGAAAACACCCTGGCATACACTCACAAACAGGCCAAAAGTGGGGGTAACAAGGCTAGAAAGAGGCTACTTTCTCACAGTACCTCAGTACCATATACTAGGGAATTATAAGGGTATTCCAGTATGCCAATGTGAATTGGTGAAATTGGTAACTAACCTGTTAGTGACAATTTGGAAAGCAGAGAGAGCATAACCACTGAGGTTCTGGTTAGCAGAGCCTCAGTGAGACAGTTAGTCATCACACAGGGAACACATACAGGGCACACTTATGAGTACTGGGGCCCTGGCTGGCAGGGTCCCAGTGACACATACACTAAAACAACATATATACAGTGAAATATGGGGGTAACATGCCAGGCAAGATGGTACTTTCCTACACTTCCTTCCTCTGTATTCTCAGTTCTTGTCAGATATTCCTTTCTACATCATCACTCAGTTACCCACTGCTTCATCCCTTATCAGTTCATCTTTCTTAGCGACATATTCGAGTAATACCTATTCCATTCTCCTCTAGTAGTTTTGCATTCATTTTCCCTCAGGTACTCTTTCTCATTCATGTCCCCACACTGTTTGCCACCCCCTCTGGAACCATGTTTCCATGCAGGTTTTTTTTGCAGTTTTATATAGCACGAACTCGACCCGAAGGTATTGGAGGCTTTACGTGAGCACCGGTTACGTCACACAAGGACACATTCATTTTTGGTCGGCAGAGGACGATTAAGTGATTTATTTATTTGCTGTCTCAATAAGGTATGCCCCACCCCCTAAGGCTCCTTTTAACAGCAGCTGTTAGGCATTCTCCACCAATCTTCTGTACCTTCTATCCCCTCAGACACTTTTCTTCCCCCTCTTCTTAAGGAGCTCTCCATAGTGCTAGGGCTTCTTCTTCATTATTATCCTCAGGTTCCCTGGTTTCTCTCAAGTACTTCTGTTCGCTGACCTCAAACAGTTTTTTTTTACTTTGCACTCAGGTACCATATATAGATTGCTGTTATATCGCGATGTAATACTATGTAATGGCTGGCTCGTGTGAGTTACGCACGCGAGCCAGAGAATGTTTAGAATGGAATGTGGGGACGGATTCGAGGGCGGCAGTTGGAGTACGGGCGGATGGGAAGAGTGGCGTACTTAGGTGTTGCAGTTGGGGCTATTTTCCTGGAATAAAGCGAGTCAAAATTTACATAATTTTAGATATTACAGGACCTATACATGCAGAAGGAGAGTGGAAATACATTGTGGTGATATTTGACCATTTCTCTAAGTGGCCAGAAATTGGAATTATTGGTAAAATTGATTCTGGGTCTATTGTGGAACTTTTGGATATGATTTTCTTGAGAGAGGGTTTTCCTAAGGATATAGTTACGGACAATGGACCGCAATTCATGTCTGATAAATTGAAAACATTCTTATTGAGATGTGGTATTAAACATATGACTACTTCCAGCTATCATCCCGCAGGTAATGGGGCTGTTGAGCGCTTTAACAGAGTGTTGAAGAATAGTATACAGTTGGCAGATAGTGCGAAATTGTGTTGGGAAAAGAAAGTTTGGAGAACAGTTTGGTCGTAAAGGACAACACATTGCAGTTCCACAGGCCATAGTCCCTTTGAAATAATGAGAGGAAGGATTCCATTAAGAAAAGACAATATAGGTTGGATGATGGGTGGAAGGAAGAGCAGCTGGACAGTCAAAGATGTTAAAGAAAATATTAAAATTGCACAAACACGTTCAAAGGAATATTTTGACACAAAACACAAATGCAAGGCTGTAAATGTACAGGTTGGTGATTGGGTAAGGGTGAAAGATCCTGGTTTAAAAAAGTACGGTAAAGGAAAATGTTATCCTCCCTTAAAGATTGTGAAAGTTTTGTGTAATGCTGTGCTACTTGAGGATGAGAAAGTGTGGCATTTAAGCAGGGTCTCACCATACAAGGGTTGTGAAAACAAGGGTGTGACTAAGACCAAATGGTTAATGGATGAAGTAACTGGGAATAACATGTGCTCGCAGGGTGAAGTCGCTGTGCCAACACAAGAGCCTAATGTAGCACATAAAGATATAGACAACGGGACTCTTGTGCAAGAAGAGGGCACAGCTGGGAAAATGGAAAAACTTTGTAGATGTGGCAGGAAAATCACAAGACCTGGAAAGCTTAGTGACTATGAGGGTCATTCTGACCCTGGTGGGCGGCGGGAGCTGCCCGCCTGGCGGGAACCGCCAAATGGCCGCTCCGCGGTCAGAAGACCGCGGATGCCATTCTGGCTTTCCCCCTGGGCCGGCGGGCGACCGCCAAAAGAGCGCCCGCCGGCCCAGCGGGAAATGGCCCTGCAACAAGGAAGCCGGCTCCGAATAGAGCCGGCGGAGTTGCAGGGGTGCGACGGGTGCAGTTGCACCCGTCGCGATTTTCACTGTGTGTTAAGCAGACAGTGAAAATCTTTATGGGGCCCTGTTAGGGGGCCCCTGCCCTGCCCATGCCAGTGGCATGGGCAGTGCAGGGGCCCCCAGGGGCCCCACGACACCCGTTCCCGCCATCCTGTTCCTGGCGGTAAAAAACGCCAGAAACAGGATGGCGGAAGGGGGTCAGAATCTCCATGGCGGCGCTGCTTGCAGCGCCGCCATGGAGATTCAGCCCATGCAGGGGAAATCCGGTGGGAAACCGCCGGATCCCCTTTTCTGACCGCGGCTTTACCGCTGCGGTCAGAATGGGCTGGGAAGCACCGCCAGCCTGTTGGCGGTGCTTCCGTGGTCCCCGGCCCTGGCGGTCTTGGACCGCCAGGGTCGGAATGACCCCCTATGTGTGCAATTGATTCCATTAATTGTTGAAAGGAAAAGGGAAATTTTATAATTTTATTTAGTGTTTTTTTTAAATAATTATATGTAGTGTTTTTTTTAGAGTTATTGTGTTATAACGTAGGGTTTATTTTAATGGAAATATGTACATGTAAGAGTTCTATAAGTGTAGAGGGGAAGATGTGTTATATCGCAATCTAATACTATGTAATGGCTGGCTCCTGTGAGTTGCCCAAGCGAGTCGGAGAATGTTTAGAATGGAATGTGGGGACGGATTCGAGGGCGGCAGTTGGAGTACTGGCGGATGGGAGAAGTGGCGTACTTAGGTGTTGCAGTCGGGGCTGTTTTCCTGGAATAAAGCGAGTCAAAATGTACATCATTTTGTGGGCTCTGTTTCAACAATTGCCCTCATTCCCAACTTGTGTACACACCTTTCCCCAGTAAACCCCACCTCTGTCCTCTGAATGCATGCCTACCTGCTTTTTGTCCCCATAACACAGAGCTTGTGGTTTCTGTAGGCCTGTGCCATGCAATTGCCTTAAACAAAATATCACAAATGTGGATTCAATTGTATTTAACGTTTTTTTTCACAGCTGAACCCTTAAAGATGGAGTGGACTGTGTGTGCACTTGCAGGACAATGGATTTGTACAGATCTATGTCTTGCTTGTTCCGTTCACCTGGTTCAGTAGTAGAGGAACAAATGTCGCTGTTACCGTTTTCCTGCTTCAGGGTAGCCAACAACCAATTTTCGTAGTGCATACATAGTTGGCAAGTGGCCTCTTGTTACATGTGACATCAGATAGTCTTGTTTTTTTTAGCTTAGCCTACTTTCCATGCTGGGATTTTCCAGTTCATGCTTACTTACAATGTTAAAAGTAAAACTACACTTTCCACAACGCAACATTCGTAGGCTAAAAAGCCAGAACTAGGTAGGCTCACAACTGCCACTTGACAGCTAAGAGGTTTGCCTAAATCAGTCCCTAAGAGAGACTGTATCATTGCTGACAGCTAAAAGGATACCATAAATCAGTCTATGACAGACTGCAGAGTTATGGCTGGCCTCGCATGACTTCTGATGTGTTCCTTTTGAGTCAAAGGTGACTTTGTTTCACTTTGTCTAACAGAAATATTATGTACACCTCACTATGACTACATGTTGAATGTTGCAAAACATCTAACAGGGGAGGAAAGACATTTATAAATTATGGAATTCAATTGACTTGTTTGTCTGCATTGGGCTAGTGATGGGTCTCTGCGCATTGACTATTGTGGTGCTCGCTGGCCTGCTTCCAGTCTCTCTGCTGGCCTAACCCTAATGGTGACATACAAATTCTAAGCATTCTTCTGTAGGTGGTGACTCGACTGTCACGTCCAGGTTACATCTCTGAGGAAACAATAAGCTGGAGTGAATAAAAGGGAGAGGGGCCCCTCGATGTTGGTCACAGCTGAGATTCCTTCTGTTTGGTGCGGAGTGCTGTAGCTCTGCAGTTCACTTTAACGCCCTCTTTTACCCGTGCCTAGCACCTTAACACTAAGGAAAGGCCGGGCCCTCAACCTCCCGGTGAGCTCTAGCCTCTGGTGCCCCAGATTTGTGTGCCTATATTGCTCAGGCACTGCCTCTTTTCTCTTCGTACATCCGTGGCATAGAGAAAGTTAAATTCCTTAAGAAAATACACTGTCATCCTTGAACTCCGCAATGGTGAGAAGTCTAAGATGGTACGGAGATGAGAAAAATTCTATAGTAAGCATTACTTTAACACGAGATGCACATCACTTACCAGGGCTGGATGTTGCATGTGTTAAGTATAGAGATTCTTCCTAGTCATACACATATCATGGGATTTCATTTTCTCTCAGTGCTGCCAAGAGACTTCGGTAGGGATCCAGGTGAATTACCTAGTGTGGTTAGGACATCTAGCTGCCGTTTGGCGTGCCGTGCTAGCCAGGTTCTTTGAAGAGTGAAGCAGACACTGATGCAACATTGACACTGTAGGAGGCTGGCCTGGCTTGTAGTGGGTACCAGAGGTACTTACACCCTGTGCCAGGTCCAGTTATCCCTTATTAGTGTAGAAGAGGTGTTTCTAGCAGCCTAGACTGATAGAAGGTAGTTATGGCAAAGCAGCTTATGCTGAACTAGGAGACATGCAAAGCTCCTTCTATACCACTTATATCATATGCACAATATCATAAGAAAACACAATACACAGAGTTACTAAAAATAAAGGTACTTTATTTTTATGACAATATGCCAAAAGTATCTCAGTGAGTACCCTCAGTAAGAAGGTAAGTAATATACACAAGTTATATGTACACAAACCAAAATTAGGTAAGTAAGATCAAGAAAAGTGTAGAATTACAATAGTTTGCAATAGGCAAGCATAGGTATAGGGGCAACACAAACCATATACTCCAAAAGTGGAATGCGAACCACAAATGGACCCCAGACCTATGTGAGCTTGTAGAGGGTCGCTGGGACTGTAAGGAAACAGTGAGGGTTAGAAAAATACCGCACCCCAAGACCCTGAAAAGTAGGAGTAAAGTGCACCTACTACCCCCAGAGAGCACAATAGTCGTGATAGGGGGATTCTGCAGGAAGAACAAACACCAGTAGTGCACTGACAACGGATTTCCGGACCTGAGAACCTGTAAGAGAAGGGGACCAAGTCCAATAGTTCGGACAGTGTCCATGGGGGGCAAGAGCCCAGGAAACCCCGGATGAAGGTGCAAGGAAGCTGCCTCCGGTTGGAAGAAGCTTGGAGTTCTGCAAGAAAGAAGAGAACCAGGAACTTCTCCTTTGGAAGACGGATGTCCCACGTCGCGATGAAGGTTGCAGAGGTGTTCCCACACAGAAATACAGCAAACAAGCCTTGCTAGCTGCAAGGGTTGCAGTAGAAGTTTTTGGGTGCTGCTGAGGACCAGGAAGGACCAGGATGTCGCCTTTTGGAGGAGGAGACAGAGGGGGCGCTCAGCAACTCAGAGAGCCCTCACAGAAGCAGGCAGCACCCGCAGAAGTACTCCAACAGGCACTTGGAAGAAGAGTGAACCGGAGTCCACGTGAAGTTACAAAAGGGGGGTCCCATGACGTTGGAGGACAACTCAGAAGGTTGTGCCCTGCAGGACGGAGTGCTGGGGACCCAGGCTAGGCTGTGCACAAAGGAAATCCTGGAAGAGTGCACAGGAGCCGGAGCAGCTGCAAATCACGTGGTACACAGCTTTGCAGTCTAGGGTGGGGAGGCAAGGACTTACCTCCACCAAACTTGGACTGAAGAGTCACTGGACTGTGAGAGTCACTTGTACAGAGTTGCTGTGTTCCAGGGACCACGCTCGTCAGGATGAGAGGGGACCCAGAGGACCAGTGATGCAGTCTTTTGGTGCCTGTGTTAGCAGGGGGTAGATTCCGTAGACTCACAGGAGATTTCTTTGGAGCTTCTGGTGCAGGGTGAAGGCAGGCTACCCCCAGAGCATGCACCACCTGGAAACAGTCGAGAAAGCCGGCAGGATTAGGCGCTACAATGCTGCTGGAAGTCGTCTTGCTACTTTGTTGCGGTTTTGCATGCGTCCTGGAGCAGTCAGCGGTCGATCCTTTGGTAGAAGGTGAAGAGGGAGATGCAGAGGAACTCTGGTGAGCTCTTGCATTCGTTATCTGAACAATTCCCCAAAGCAGAGACCCTAAATAGCCAGAAAAGGCGGTTTGGCTACCAAGTTAGGAGGATTCGCTACGAAGAGAGGTAAGAGCCTATCAGAAGGAGCCTCTGACGTCACCTGCTGGCACTGGCCACTCAGAGCAGTCCAGTGTGCCCCCAACACCTCTGTTTCCAAGATGGCAGAGGTCTCAGACACACTGGAGGAGCTCTGGGCACCTCACCTGGGAGGTACTGGTCAGGGGAGTGGTCACTCCCCTTTCCTTTGTCCAGTTTCGTGCCAAAGGAGGGCTGGGGGATCCCTGAACTGGTGTAGACTGGCTTATACAGAGATAGGCACCATCTGTGCCCATCAAAGCATTTCCAGAGGCTGGGGGAGGCTACTCCTCCCCAGCCCTTCACACCTATTTCCAAAGGGAGAGGGTGTAACACCCTCTCTCAGAGGAAATTATTTGTTCTGCCTTCCTGGGCAAGGGCTGCCTGGACCCCAGGGGGGCAGAAACCTGTCTGAGGGATTGGCAGCAGCAGCAGCTGCAGTGGCGACCCCGGAAAGGCAGTTTGGCAGTACCCGGGTTCTGTGCTAGAGGCCCGGGGGATCATTGAATTGTCCCCCCAATACCAGAATGGTATTGGGGTGACAATTCCATGATCTTAGACATGTTACATGGCCATGTTCGGAGTTACCATTGTGACGCTATGCATAGGTAGTGACCTATGTATAGTGCACACGTGTAATGGTGTCCCCGCACTCACAAAGTCCGGGGAATTTGCCCTGAACGATGTGGGGGCACCTTGGCTAGTGCCAGGGTGCCCACACACTAAGTAACTTTGCACCCAACCTTCACCAGGTGAAGGTTAGACATATAGGTGACTTATAAGTTACTTATGTGCAGTGGTAAATGGCTGTGAAATAACGTGGACGTTATTTCACACAGGCTGCAGTGGCAGGCCTGTGTAAGAATTGTCAGAGCTCCCTATGGGTGGCAGAAGAAATGCTGCAGCCCATAGGGATCTCCTGGAACCCCAATACCCTGGGTGCCTCAGTACCATATACAAAGGAATTATATGGGTGTACCAGTATGCCAATGTGAATTGGTAAATTTAGTCACTAGCCTGTAGTGACAAATTTGGAAAATAGAGAGAGCATAACCACTGAGGTTCTGGTTAGCAGAGCCTCAGTGAGACAGTTAGGCACCACACAGGGAACACATATAGGCCACAAACGTATGAGCACTGGGGTCCTGGCTAGCAGGATCCCAGTGACACATAACAAACACACTGACAACATAGGGTTTTCACTACGAGCACTGGGTCCTGGCTAGCAGGATCCCAGTGAGACAGTGAAAACACCCTGACATATACTCACAAACAGGCCACAAGTGGGGGTAACAAGGCTAGAAAGAGGCTACCTTCCTACACAACCCCCCTCCACCCACCTAAACGAAGGACAATAAGGCTAACCTTGGCCAGTTGAGTCTTTATTGTCTAAGTGGTGATAAGTAGAGAGTAGCTCTGCAGTAGCTTGATTACTCCCTTTATTATCCACTATATGGTTACTTCCCTGTGGGGATGTAAACCACCCTGTTTGAAGTTTTTTTAGCTAGCCAACAATGTGAAGTTATATTTTCAGAGTTCCTATTAGTATGTTTTAGTTTAGAGCAGTGGGAATTGTCCACTGGACCTATATCTAATGATGAGAATGCCAGACAGGGATGCTGTCCCAGTAAAGCCATAGCTGGGCAAAAACTTTGTCCACATGGCTGTAAGAGAGAACAGGGTTGCTGTTTCTCTTGAGTTGGAGCAGGGCAGGAATGCTGTCCTATGAGCGCCACACTAGGGCAGGGCTGCTGTCCTAAGTGACGTGAGGTAGTGCAGGGTTTCTGCACTAAAGTTTCTCTGGGAGGGTTGGAGGGATGCTCCATGTTAACTAAAATGGTGCCCTTTTAGTTATAATATTTTTATCCCACCGAGAGGTACTTTTACCTCAGGGAGTTCAGCTGTGCTAGCTGATGGTTCCCTTGGTACAGGTGCCACCCCAGGAGAGGTTTCTCCTACCATAGAAATGGTATCCTGAATGGCACGGTGGGTAGGGGATACTGTGATGCCCTTTTTACCTGTTGTTGGAGAAGGATCCTGTGTTTTCAGGCCTTTTTCTCTCCTTTGCTTTTTCATTTCAGCTGAAATGAGAGGAAGCAATTCCTCAGGGATACCCAGCATAGCTGCATGGGTATTAAACTCTACCTCAGCCCAACCTGAGGCCTCTAGATCATTACCTAAGAGACAGTCTACAGGTAAGCTAGGTGATACTACCACCTGCTTAGGGCCAGTAACTCCACCCCAACTAAGCTGAACTATAGCTAAGGGAAGAAACTTAGTGGAGTTATTCACATCAATAATCTTGTACTGTTGTCCAATGATGCGTTGTTCAGGAGACACTAGGTTTTCAGTCACTAAAGTGATACTGGTACCTGTGTCGCTGTAGGACTGGGCCTCAACACCATTTATTGAAACTGTCTGCCTGTACTTATCCATTGTAAGGGGACAAGCAGCCAGTGTGGCAAGGCCAATGCCACCAGGTGTGACAGAAACTGGCTTGGGACTGACTACCCCAGTTTCTATGATGGACCCATAATTGAACCCAACTACACCCTTATTTTGACTGTTGCCAGCAGTCCCACCACTATTACCACTACTGCTAGGGGCACTAGAGTTTGATGTATTAGTGGTGGTAGGCTCAGGGGGTTTACCTGGACAGGACTTATCCCCTGGCCTATGGCCTTTATTTTTACACACAAAGCACCAAGGCTTTTTAATATTTGTATGTTGTGAAGAAGAGGAAGAATTTGATTTATCCCCACCCCCTGAAGAGTGTTTAGGATTTGAAGAAGGATCTTTGGTTTTACCCTTATCCCCATGCTTATCCTGAGATTTCTCACCATCTTTCTTCTTGCCATCCTTGTCAACTCCTGTATGAACTTTTCTGTTCACCCTTGTTCTGACCCACCTGTCTGCCTTCTTTCCCAGTTCTTGGGGAGAGGTCAGATCCGAGTCCACTAGGTATTGGTGTAACAAGTCAGACACACAGTTATTCAGAATATGCTCTCTCAGAATAAGATTATACAGGCTTTCATAGTCAGATACCTTACTGCCATGTAACCACCCTTCCAAGGCCTTCACTGAACAGTCCACAAAATCTGTCCAGTCTTGAGAGGATTCTTTTCTGGTGTCTCTGAACTTAATCCTGTATTGTTCAGTGGTTAAGCCAAATCCATCCAAGAGTGCATCCTTCAATACTGTGTAGTTGTTAACTTCACTTTCTCTAACAGTAAGGAGCCTATCCCTAATCTTTCCAGTGAAAGATAGCCACAACATAGCAGCCCACTGCCTTTGAGGGACCAACTGTACCATACAGGCCCTCTCAAGTGCAGTAAGCCACTTGTTGATGTCACCCCCCTCCTTGTAAGGGGGGACTATCTTGTGCAGATTCCTGGAATCATGCTAACAGGATTACTATCAGGAATACTGCTGCTGCCACCATGGGGTCCTAACCCCAACCTCTGTCTTTCCTTCTCAATGTCTAGGGATTCCCTATCTAAGGCCAGCTGTTGCTGTTTAAGCTTCAGTCTGGTCTCCTCAACCCTCAACTTTTTGAGTTCCCTTTCTAACAAGTTATCCCCAGGGTGGGTGGGTTGGGAATGCTTTGACACAGATGACAAATGGGAAACTTCAGAGGGGGATCTGTCCCTATCTGTCTGGACCCTGGTAACTTAGCCTCTAGGAATAAAGGATGCCCTACTGTGATGGGACCCTCCATTACTGCCAACATTACTAGGTGTCCTGCTAGGGGGCAGACCCTGTTCAGAACCCTCCCCACCCTTCTCAGGGAACTCTCCTGAATCAGACTGGGAAGTTTCTACATGTTCTAACCTCTTATTTGATGGGCCAGCTTGGGTCTCATCATCTACAATAAGCATGTTGGACAGAAAATCTTTTGTAGGGTTCTTTCCTATAACTAAACCTATATCTAAGCAGAGACTCCTTAAGCTCTTGTAATTCATACTGTCATAAGTAGCATTGACAGTTTTGGGAGCAGAATCTACCACAGACATGATAGCAAAAGGTTTAGAGATAGTGAGAAGAGAGAAAAAGTTTCAGAACTTTATAAAGCACAGGGAAAAAAACGTTTTCTAACTTTTAGAAAACTTTTAGAAGTTTTAAGAAACTTTTCAGAACTTTGTAAAAAGTTTTAGAGAAGAAAAGCAAACTTTTTTGGCTAAGTGTACATACACTGAACTGTTTGGTATATGATTCTCTTATGAAAAGTACACAATGACAAAGTGGTAAGTAGTTACAAGTATTTATCCCATTGCTGCTTCCAATGTAGGAGGCTGGCCTGGCTTGTAGTGGGTACCAGAGGTACTTACACCTTGTGCCATGTCCAGTTATCCCTTATTAGTGTAGAAGAGGTGTTTCTAGCAGCTTAGACTGATAGAAGGTAGCTATGGCAAAGCAGCTTAGGCTGAACTAGGAGACATGCAAAGCTCCTACTATACCACTTATATCATATGCACAATATAATAAGAAAACACAATACACAGAGTTACTAAAAATAAAGGTACTTTATTTTTATGACAATATGCCAAAAGTATCTCAGTGAGTACCCTCAGTAAGAAGGTAAGTAATATACACAAGTTATATGTACACAAACCAAAATTAGGTAAGTAAGAGCAAGAAAAGTAATGCAAACAGTGTAGAATTACAATAGGTTGCAATAGGCAAGCATAGGTATAGGGGCAACACAAACCATATACTCCAAAAGTGGAATTCGAACCACGAGTGGACCCCAGACCTATGTGAGCTTGTAGAGGGTCGCTGGGACTGTAAGAAAACAGTGAGAGGTAGAAAAATACCCCACCCCAAGACCCTGAAAAGTAGGAGTAAAGTGCACCTACTACCCCCAGAGAGCACAATAGTCGTGATAGGGGGATTCTGCAGGAAGAACAAACACCAGTAGTGCACTGACAACGGATTTCCGGACCTGAGTACCTGTAAGAAAAGGGGACCAAGTCCAATAGTCGCGACAGTGTCCAGGGGCGGCAGGAGCTCAGGAAACCCCAGATGAAGGTGCAAGGAAGCTGCCTCCGGTTGGAAGAAGCTTGGAGTTCTGCAAGAAAGAAGAGGACTAGGAACTTCTCCTTTGGAAGACGGATGTCCCACGTCGCGATGAAGATTGCAGAGGTGTTCCCACGCAGAAATACCACAAACAAGCCTTGCTAGCGGCAAGGGTCGCGGTAGAGGTTTTTGGGTGCTGCTGAGGACCAGGAAGGACCAGGATGTCGCCTTTTGGAGGAGGAGACAGAGGGGGCGCTCAGCAACTCAGAGAGCCCTCACAGAAGCATGCAGCACCCGCAGAAGTACACCATCAGGCACTTGGAAGAAGAGTGAACCGGAGTCCAAGCGAAGTTACAAAAGGGGGTCCCACGACGTCGGAGGACAACTCAGAAGGTTGTCCCTGCAGGACAGAGTGCTGGGGACCCAGGCTAGGCTGTGCATAAAGGAAATCCTGGAAGAGTGCACAGGAGCCATAGCAGCTGCAAATCATGCGGTACACAGCTTTGCAGTCTAGCGTGGGGAGGCAAGGACTTACTTCCACCAAACGTGGACTGAAGAGTCACTGGACTGTGGGAGTCACTTGGACAGAGTTGCTGTGTTCCAGGGACCACGCTCGTCAGGATGAGAGGGGACCCAGAGGACCAGTGATGCAGTCTTTTGGTGCCTGTGTTAGCAGGGGGGAGATCCCGTCGACCCATGGGAGATTTCTTCGGAGCTTCTGGTGCAGGGTGAAGGCAGACTACCCCCAGAGCATGCACCACCAGGAAACAGTTGAGAAAGCCGGCAGGATTAGGCGCTACAATGTTGCTGGTAGTCGTCTTGCTACTTTGTTGCGGTTTTGCATGCGTCCTGGAGCAGTCAGTGGTCGATCCTTTGGTAGAAGGTGAAGAGGGAGATGCAGTGGAACTCTGGTGAGCTCTTGCATTCGTTGTCTGAAGAATTCCCCAAAGCAGAGACCCTAAATAGCGAGAAAAGTCGGTTTGGCTACCAAGTTAGGAGGATTGGCTACCAAGAGAGATAAGAGCCCATCAGAAGGAGCCTCTGACGTCACCTGCTGGCACTGGCCACTCAGAGCAGTCCAGTGTGCCGCCAACACCTCTGTTTCCAAGATGGCAGAGATCTGGGACACATTGGAGGAGCCCTGGGCACCTCCCATGGGAGGTACTGGTCAGGGGAGTGGTCACTCCCCTTTCCTTTGTCCAGTTTCGCGCCAGAGCAGGGCTGGGGGATCCCTGAACCGGTGTAGACTGGCTTATGCAGAGATGGGCACCATCTGTGCCCATCAAAGCATTTCCAGAGGCTGGGGGAGGCTACTCCTCCCCAGCCCTTCACACCTATTTCCAAAGGGAGAGGGTGTAACACCCTCTCTCAGAGGAAATCCTTTGTTCTGCCTTCCTGGGCCATGGCTGCCTGGACCACAGGAGGGCAGAAACGTGTCTGAGGGGTTGGCAGCAGCAGCAGCAGCTGCAGTGGAGACCCCGGAAAGGCAGTTTGGCAGTACCCGGGTTCTGTGTTAGAGACCTGGGGGATCGTGGAATTGTCCCCCCAATACCATTGTATTGGGGTGACAATTCCATGATCTTAGACATGTTACATGGCCATGTTCGGAGTTACCATTGTGATGCTATACATAGGTAGTGACCTATGTATAGTGCATGGTGTAATGGTGTCCCCGCACTCGCAAAGTCCGGGGAATTTGTCCTGAACGATTTGGGGGCACCTTGGCTAGTGCCAGGGTGCCCACACACTAAGTAACTTTGCACCCAACCTTCACCAGGTGAAGGTTAGACATATAGGTGACTTATAAGTTACTTATGTGCAGTGGTAAATGGCTGTGAAATAACGTGGATGTTATTTCACACAGGGTGCAGTGGCAGGCCTGTGTAAGAATTGTCAGAGCTCCCTATGGGTGGCAGAAGAAATGCTGCAGCCCATAGGGATCTCCTGGAACCCCAATACCCTGGGTACCTCAGTACCATATACAAGGGAATTATATGGGTGTACCAGTATGCCATTGTGAATTGGTAAATTTAGTCACTAGCCTGTAGTGACAAATTTGGAAAGTAGAGAGAGCATAACCACTGAGGTTCTGGTTAGCAGAGCCTCAGTGAGACAGTTAGGCACCACACAGGGAACACATATAGGCCACAAACGTATGAGCACTGGGGTCCTGGATAGCAGGATCCCAGTGACACATAACAAACACAGTGACAACATAGTGTTTTCACTATGAGCACTGGGCCCTGGCTAGCAGTATCCTAGTGAGACAGTGAAAACACCCTGACATATACTCACAAACAGGCCACAAGTGGGGGTAACAAGGCTAGAAAGAGGCTACCTTCCTACAGACAAGTGGCAAACTAGGTGTGTCGCATCTCACAGAAACATTTAAGGACTGAGGAAGGGGATATTGGCAGACAGGTGTAAGGCCCAGAGCCCTCGCAGAGTATGACTCTGGCTTAGAAAGGTTTAGCATGGAGCAGACATACACTGGTTCAGCTCTAATAGAGCCTTGCCCGTATGTAGAGCTTAAGATGTTGCAGAGTGCGGAGACAGATGGTAGCGGTATGAGGGACAGGGTGCATAGAGGACTGCTTCAGTGATTCAGCAGGGCGACTTCACCACACTTCCTTTTCTGTAGTTCTCTTTTACCCTTGCCTGGTGGGTCCAGGAAGTGGAGTCACTGCAGTGGAAGTGCCAAGAAACATGAACCATGTGAGCTGCTGGTAGTTCCTGGAGCAACACTCCTTGTGACCAAAGCTGTGAGGTTCATAGTCTGTCCAATATGTGGACTGCTGCCAACTGGAGAAGGGAGCAGTAGTGTAGCATGGATGCCATAGGCCGTGGTACAAACAAAGTAAAAGGCCCCTCTGACTGCTGTTGGTATAGTAAAATACAGCAATATCAGGGTTCAGTGGGCCTGTTGGAGGTGGCATGTTCTGGTTGGCTGAGGCAAGACCCTAGCCAGGCAGAACCCGCCACTGCAGTCAAGGGTGGGTGATTACACTTACTGTAAAACCTGTGCTTACTCTTGGGTAGCTTAGTATAAAGCAGCCAGGCTTAACACTGAGGCAATGTGTAAAGCAAAAACAAACCCAGCTGCACAGCACAGAGGAGACTTCACACTCAGTGTCGTAGAATTCTTTTTTTATTTGTTAGATCTGGCTGCTCTTGGAGTGGTTTCCCTGTACTTTTTGCTACTGACCTCTTGTTTTTGGACCCTGTGCAGAAATTTGTTTTGCCTGGTTTTGATACTCTGGGCACTTTACCACTGCTAACCAGTGCTAAAGTGCAAGTGCTCTTTGTCTAAAATTGTATTGGTGATTGGTTATCCATGACTGGCATATTTGATTTACTAGTAAGTACCTAGTGAAGTACACTAGAAGTGCCCAGGGCAATGCTATTAGTGGGCCTGCAGCACTGATTGTGCCACCCACATGAGTAGCCCTGTAAGCATGTCTCAGACCTGCCACTGCAGTGTTTGTGTGTGCAGTGTTAGACTGCCAGTCGACCTGGCAAATGTACCCACTTGCCAGGCCCAAACCTTCCCTTTTTGTACATGTAAGGCACCCTTAAGATACACCCTAGGTAGCGCCCGTGGGCAGGGTGCCATGTAAGTTAAATGTAGGATATGTACTGATGTGTTTTACATGTCCTGATAGTGTAATACTGCCCAATTCGGTTTTCACTATTGCAAGGCCTACCTCTCTCATAGATTAAAATGGGGACTGCATTTAAATATATTTTAAGTGCAGTTTCCCATTGGGAGCAGATAGGGATTTGGAGTTTGGGGTCTCTGAAATCACAATTTAAAAATACATCTTTTGGTAAAGTTGTTTTTTAGATTGGCAGTTTGAAAATGCCACTTTTAGAAAGTGGGCATTTTCTTGCTTAACTATTCTGTGCCTCTGCCTGCTTGTGTATTCCACATCTGGGCCAGACTCACAGTTGGGCTGTTGTGAATTCCTCTAGGCAGTGACACAAAAGAGAGCTGGGGGTGTCCTGCATATCCTGATGGGTCTCCTGGGCTAGAGTGGGAAGGGATGAGCTGACACTTATACCTGAAAGGGCTGTGCCTGTTCTCATACAATGCAGACTCCAACCCGATGGACTGTGTCTGAGGCCAGGCCTGGGCAAGGCAGGATCTTGTGAACAACAGAGACTTTCCTTTGAAGTTAGCCTACTTCAAAGGCAGAAATTAGTATAAGTAGTGGACCCAAAACCCCATATTTTCAGATTACATCTGGATGAAGAGGAACCTCTGACAAGGGGACAAGCTTGTTGCTTGAGGAGGACCTGCCACTCTGCCTGTTGCTTTGCTGTGCTGGTCTACTGCTGCTGCTTCTGTCTGAAGAGGAAAAGAACTGGACTTTGCTTTCTGAAATCCTGCTTGTGAAGTTTCTCCAAGGGCTTGCCCTCTGTTCAGCAGTCTCAGGGACATCAAAGGCGTCATCTGCCAGTGCCTGGGCTATTCTGCTGGGAGTCCTGACATGCTAATTGGTGCCAAATCCAGTCCCTGGGCCCCTAAAAGTGGAAGCTGGTAACCTGCAGGGGAAAATCCATGCACAGAAAAATCGACGCAAGGCATGCTGAAAATTCAACGCAGTGCCTGCCTTGCGGTGGAAGAAACGGTGCAGCACCTGTTCTCACCCCTGACTCTTTGCACAGCACAACGGAAATTTCCACGCACAGATCCTGGATGTCAAAGTCTTCAACATCCCTGCACAGACCCAGTGACCCCCGTCTGGTGTGTGATGACTTGAACCACACCAGACCCTCCTGGACTCTCCCACAACAAATGTAAATCACACACCCCTTTGGGATGCACACAGTCTAGCACACAATGACTTAAGTCACACTAGGCCATCCGGTCACACTCAGAAATTGATTTCGGTACCTCTCTGGAATGAGGCACACTGTTTAGCACTGAATGACTTGTAGTCGCACCAGACTCCCTGGTCACACAGTTTGACACAAGTTCAATTGTGCCACATGAGGTCAAATACAGCAAAACTCAGGTTGCACATCCACCTCTGAGTGTTGCACCCAACGAATAGGGCACTGCACACGATGAGCATGCAGCCGAGTCTCACACAAGAGAAATGCAACACACTTGGCAGTTGCGGGTCCCACGGGGTCCTACACTGGGTGATCCTATTCACACCAACAAGATCTTTTGGTGTGCAGTGGTCCCAACTATGAAGGCCCACTCCCCTGAAGTGCCGGAAGTCCTTGGCAAGCCCCTCAATAGGAAATCCAGTCTCCAGACACAATATTTAGGCCACGCCAGTGCCCCTGCTGCCAGGTGAAATCCAGCTTACGATGTAGATGCAGCAGAGGGCAACACTCTCCAGATATTACAGGTTGTTGATGTAAGTCCCTGTCACAGGTCTTTGATGTCCCTGAGACTTCATCAGAGAACAGGGGGCAAGCCAACCTGCCCTTGGAGAGTTAACTTTCAGGATGCTATACAGCAGCAGGCAATCAGCTCCAGGCCAGTCTCTAAGCAGGAAGGGGAGTGCGGATCCCCTCATCGGACAGTTGTCCTCCTAGGCACAACAGATTCCTCTGGCAGTGTGCCCAGACGGTCCAGCAGCACCAGTCCCATGTCACCGTAAAGGTTACTCTACCTTGCAGATGTTGAGCACCCCTAGTTATACTAGATGGTTCCATTGAAGTTGGGGGTGGTTCAAAGGGTTCTCCTTTGAACTATAGATGTCTCCCCTAAATGTTCTCCCTGTCCGCCCTAAGGCTTTGAAATGCAGATTTTTATCTTTGGTGGGATTATGCTCTAGCTCCGGGGCTGTAGGAAGTTGGCTCTGTATATATTATTTCAAAGTAACAAATAGTGTGCACAGAGTCCAAGGGTTCCCCCTAGAGGTAAGATAGTGGCAAAAGTAGATAATTCTAATGCTCTATTTTGTGGTAGTGTGGTCGAGCAGTAGGCTTATCAGAGGGTAGTGTTAAGCATTTGTTGTACACACACAAGCAATAAATGAGGAATACACACTCAAAGACTTACTCCAGGCCAATAGGTTTTTATATTGAAAAATATATTTTCTTAGTTTATTTTAAGAACCACAGGTTCAAGATTTGCAGTAAACACTTTATATGCAAGGTACTTCACTTAGATACTCTAGGAACTTTGAATAAAAGCAATATCATGTACAGTCTTTGTAAAAGTGGCAATAAGCTATTTTCAAAGTGGACACTGTAAAAATTAACGGTTCCTGGGGGAGGTAAGTAAAGGTTAGATTAGGAGGTAAGTAAAGCACTTCCAAGTCTCAGTTCTGGGGCATAGGCAGCCCACCGTTGGGGGTTCAAGGCAACCCCAAAGTTACCACACCAGCAGCTCAGGGCCGGTCAGGTGCAGAGGTCAAAGAGGTGCCCAAAACACATAGGCGCCTATGGAGAACAGGGGTGCTCCGGTTCCAGTCTGCCAGCAGGTAAGTACCCGCGTCCTCGGGGGGCAGACCAGGAGGGTTTTGTAGAGCACTGGGGCTGACACAAGTAGGCACACAAAACACACCCTCAGTGGCACAGGGGCGGCCGGGTGCAGTGTGCACAGCAGGCGTCGGGTTTTAGTTAGAAAACAATGGAGGGACCCGGGGGGTCACTCTAGTGGTGCAGGCAGGCACGGGGGGCTTCTCGGGACAGCCACCACCTGGGCTAGGCAGAGGGTTGCCTGGGGGTCACTTCTGCACTGAGGTTCGGTTCCTTCAGGTTGTGGGGGCTGCACGTGCAGTGCTGGTTCCAGGCGTCGGGTCCCTTGTTACAGGCAGTCGCGGTCAGGAGGAGCCTCTGGATTATCTCTGCAGGCGTCGCTGTGGGGGCTCTGGGGGGTCGTCTCTGGTTGCTCACAGGCTCGCAGTCGCTGGGGAGTCCTCCCTGAGGTGTTGGTTCTCTGAATCTCGAGCCGGGGGCATCAGGTGCAGAGTGAGAAGTCTCACGCTTCTGGCAGGAAACGTGCAGTCTTTGGAAGTTGCTTCTTTGTTGCAAAGAAGTAGCTGGTTTTGAGCAGGGCTGCTGCTCACAGGAGTTTCTTGGTCCTTTAGTCCAGGGCAGTATTCTGAGGCTTCAGAGGTCGCTGGTCCCTGTCGGATGCGTCGCTGGTTGCAGGTTTTCGAAGTTGGAGACAGGCCGGTAGGGCTGGGGCCAAAGCAGTTGTCGTCTTCCTCCTTCTCTGCAGGCTTGTAGGTCAGCAGTCCTTCTTGTTTCTTCAAGTTGCAGGAATCTGATTTCCTGGGATCTGGGGTACCCCTAAATACTCAATTGAGGGGTGTGTTTAGGTCTGGGAGGCCAGTAGCCAATGGCTACTGTCCTTGAGGGTGGCTACACCCTCTTTGTGCCTCCTCCCGGTGGGGAGGGGGGCACATCCCTAATCCTATTGGGGGAATCCTCCAAACTCAAGATGGAGGATTTCTCAAGGCAGGGGTCACCTCAGCTCAGGACACCTTAGGGGCTGTCCTGACTGGTGGGTGACTCCTCCTTGTTTTTCTCATTATCTCCTCCAACCTTGCCGCCAAAAGTGGGGGCAGTGGCCTGAGGGGCAGGCATCTCCACTAGCTGGGATGCCCTGGGGCGCTGTAACAAAAGGGTTGAGCCTTTGAGGCTCACCACCAGGTGTTACAGTTCCTGCAGGGGGAGGTGAGAAGCACCTCCACCCAGTACAGGCTTTGTTCCTGGCCACAGAGTGACAAAGGCACTCTCCCCATGTGGCCAGCAACATGTCTGGTGTGTGGCAGGCTGGCAGAAACTGGTCAGCCTACACTAGAAGTCGGATTGGTATTCAGGGGGCATCTCTAAGATGCCCTCTGGGTGTATGTTACAATAAATTGCACACTGGCATCACTGTGCATTTATTGTGCTGAGAAGTTTGATACCAAACTTCCCAGTTTGCAGTGTAGCCATTATGGAACTGTGGAGTTTGTGTTTGACAAACTCCCAGACCATATACTCGTATGGCTACCCTGCACTTACAATGTCTAAGGTTTTGCTTAGACTCTGTAGGGGCGCAGTGCTCTTGAACATATGCCCTCACCTGTGGTATAGTGCACCCTGCCTTAGGGCTGTAAGGCCTGCTAGAGGGGTGACTTCTCTATGCCACAGGCAGTGTGAGGTTAGCATGGCACTCTAAGGAGAGTGCCATCTCGACTTATTCTTTTTCTCCCCACCAGCACACACAAGCTGTGATGCAGTGTGCATGTGCTGATTGAGGGGTCCCCAGGGTGGCATAAGACATGCTGCAGCCCTTAAAGACCTTCCCTGGCATCAGGTCCCTTGGTTCCAGGGGTACCAGTTACAAGGGACTTATCTGAGTGCCAGGGCTGTGCCAATTGTGGAAGCAAAGGTACAGTTTAGGGAAAGAACACTGGTGCTGGGGCCTGGTTAGCAGGGTCCCAGCACATTTTCAATCAAAACTTAGCATCAGCAAAGGCAAAAAGTTACGGGGTAACCATGCCAAGGAGGCATTTCTTTACAGCGTCCAAGTGTCAAAAACCTCTCCCCCCAATCTATCTGTCCAGGCCGCAAATAGCAGGGCTCTGTTGTTCTGGATGCTCACGTTTTATAGCTGCCACCTGGAGAATGCACAGATGTGCTCATTCCCAGTAACCAGTGGAATGAAGCCAGATTTACAAGACCACTTTGGAACCTAGAAATGCTCACTTTCCCGAAGTGGCATTTTTAGGGCATTGATGACAAAACCACCTTTGTCATCAGAAGGGGTTTGTCATCCTGATTCCAACGATGGTAAACATTATAAGGCTTCTCCCTGGTAATCCACTATTTCAGCCAGACTTAATAAGACTCTTTCTCCCATGTTACCTTATGGGTAGAGCAGTGCTCATAGGTAGTGCGGACCTGCATGAGTGTTCGGTACTCCCAGGGCACATATGCCTTGGCGCACAACCATGCCTGCTGGGGCATGTCAGACACTTTTATTAAAGTCACCACATTGTACAAGTCGCCAATACTGGTCCGTTCTTTGAGGCTCAGTTCCTATCCTAGATCACCCATGCATAAATTGCATACCCTGGCAAGTAATGCAAGCTCCAGTACCTATATAGGAAAGCCACCCGTGTGCAAGTGTGCATATACTGTGCCAGTCTCATTTAAGCGTAAGTCACCCTGGTGCAAGTCAGCACTTCGAGGCCAGCAATAAAAAGCTCTGCATATATATGAACTTCCATTTGCACAGGAGCACTGAGAGGCCCACTGGTACATAATCCGGTGCCCCTTGACGGGGTGCCCCTATTGGGCAGGCATAACATCCATGAGATCCTCTATTGTTTACATGTGCACCCACTGGCCTGTTATGCCAGGCTCAGTACCTCTGAAGGCCCCACGGCCTCTGTGCATACCTTGGGTCCTGCCCTGGTGGAACCCACACACATTGGTCAGTGCCACCTCCCCTCCAGGGGAAGACATGCCCGCGCACTTCCCCCCTTCCCATAGAGAAGGACAATGCCCATGGCCATTAGTAGAGGACCGGCTCACCCTTAAGGACGTGTCCGACACCGCTTATAGGTAGGGGACACCCACATGCGGATGCTCCCCTGCCCGGACAGGGTACACTTTTGTATCCCCGTCTTGCCCTCCGCCTTCCACCAGTCCTGCCGTCGGGCCCTCCAGGTAAGGCGTAAGGCAGCTCAGAGTTGACCCCTGCAACAGAACTGCCACCCGAACGCATGCACCCCAGCACCCCTGCAGGCCTTTTCAGTAGGCCTAGGACATTATTAAAGGGGGATTCTAGGGGGTGGCACACTCAATGCACGTCCCCCTAGTGGCCTGGTGGTACCCGCCCTGGGTATGTGCCATACCTGTTTCACTTATGCAGCCTCTGGCCACGCCTGGACAGAGGATGCACACATTGTGTGTCTGGGAGAAAAAGGTTATCGAGAGGAGGCAGTGTGGCTCATTACAGGGAGTAGTAAAGGAGATTAGTGACTTAATGTAAAATGATGGGCCTCCTGCCGAATGTGAGGAGGGGCTCCTGAGGCTTCTGTGTCTCACAGATATCCATAGGCTTTAGACCTCATGGAGCACCTGTGTATTCCCCCGAGCCGCAGAGGCTGTAAGGGTCTGCATTATGCACCTGCTGAGGAATGAGTCTGATTCCACCAGCAGGAGGAACCGGAGATGAGATCCTCCAGGTTCCACAGAGGCAGCTTGAAAGGAAGCTATCAAGGCAAGAAGTACAAAGAATGTAGCAGCATAGATAAATCGTCAGTGGCAGAAAAATGTCAAAAGTTAGAAAGTAGGAGGGCCATTGCAAGATCTGGGAGCTTTCCCTCCATTCACACTCTCTGTAAGTGCACTCGCCGCCTCCCCAAACCCCAGACCGACAACCTGCCCGGCCAAGCAACTTCTAACCACAAACCTCAAACCAAGGCTAATCAAACATCTGTTTTACAAATGCTATGTATTTTTCAGACTGATTAATTATCTTGCTGGGGCTGTGCCAGCTGAGGTTCAGAAGCACGTGGCAGCTTGAGGGACAAAGGCTGGCGAAATCCTGAGGCTGAGTATCTGGGGAGCCTGGGATGTCAACCTATTTGCCCTATCAGCAACATAGTGTGGAGACTGTAACCTGGAAGTGAAACCGAAGAACTTAAAGATTTAGAAGCTATTTGTATAGCATGCCGCACCAGCCGTAAGATTAACAGATCACTGCTCGGACATTCATTTAAATGCACAGCGAGACTCGCTACAAACCACTCAAACCGCCAAAAAACGTGCAAACCTTGGCCCACATTACGACTTCGGTGGTCTTTTCTAAAGACCGCCAAAGCCGATGCAGCCAGCAGACCGCCAGTGCTGGTGGTCTGCTGACTGTCATATTAGAAGTTGTGAATGGACTTCTGCCCATTCCTGGGTGGAAGTCCCACTCCGTCGTCCTGGCCGACGGAGGTGCAGAGGCGGGTGCACCACCAGCACCGCCACACCACCAAGACTCCGCCCGCTGTATTACCTGCTGGCGTAGTGGTGATGGCAGTGGAACACCCCCAGGACCCATCCCCCCCGGATGACCAGCTCGCCAGATATGGTAAGTGGATCATCCGCAAGGGGAGTGTGTGGGGGGGAGGGTTGTGGTGCTTGTCTGTGGTGTGTGCGTGTACGTCTGTGAATGGGGGTGTATGTGTGCGTGTATGTCTGTGAATGGGGGTGCTTTTGTGTGCATGTATGTCTGTGAATGGGGTATGGGTGTGTGCATGTAGGTGAATATTTGTGTGTGTGTGAATGAGGGGGGTGCGTGTTTGAATGGGTGTGCCTGAGTGTGTGTAAATGCTTGTTTGTGTGTGTACGAGTGAATGGGGTTGTATGTAGCAAGAGTGCGTGTGTGTCTGTATGTGCATGGACGTGTGTGTGTACATGTGTGCATGTGTGTGAACGTGTTGGGGTGCTTGTACCGGCAACAGGGATCCCCATTCTCTGTTCTGTATCAAAGGGTTTACCAAAAACGGCTGAAAGACATCAGACTCTGGAAGAAAGTCCAAGCATTCAGGAAGCCAATATCCCTGCCACTCTGATCCTCATATACAAAGGCATATCTTCCCTCCTAATCCTTAAATGTTCCATACCTTCTACATTGAACATCGGGTGCAAATCAGAACAGAGATTTTAACTGCATGTTGCATCCTCTGGTCGACTACAGTCTGGGAGGAGACCCTTTTCTAGTTTGTCTGTGTCCTACCCTGGAAATAGTGATGCAACTCTTAGAACGTATGAATATCTGGAGGCAAGCTAACTCCACTACAGTCACATATTAATATTCTTTTTTTATTTGGCCCACTCGAGTCCCACACTACACTAGATTGTTTTCTCATTAGCGTACAGATGACTACGGGTGTGTGACCTGCAAATATATGGGTAAAATGCTGTCAGATTATTCCCCATTGAGGTTGGGTTGTGCTTCTCAAGACATTGTCCAAGAAACCACATATGGGGCTTCCATGCTGAGACCCTACTGGATGCAGGGTTTAAATGTGACCTGAAGGCAGATCTAATCATATTTAAATATTAATTTGGGTACTTCACCCAGCCAGACTCTGCAGTGGGATGCATTGGAGTTTGTTGTGCATTGAATCCATTTTGGGAGGTGTATGGAGTACATCTGTGTTTAGAAAGAGAGGTGAACAGACTTTGGCAAAGGTTGGTGAAAGCTGAGATGGAGTAAGAAACATAAATGGTTGAGGAGAGATTTGTGCTAAGCCTTGCCTACAACAGACTTGATAAATGTGTCCATACTACATACAGACAGTGGCTAAACAGTGAGAGTGACAAATTTGACATCATGCCTGCATAGCTCCTGAAAAGAGATAATTCTAGTCTGTAGGAAAGTGTCCCTTTTTTACGTCATCACCCCCCCACCTTTTGCCTGGTATTCAATGCAATTGTGACTGAAGGTGCACTGGGTGCTGCTAACCACGTCCCAGTGCCAGATCTCTTTCCCCAAAACTGTGCAATTGTTCCCCAATTGGCAATAAACTTTACCCCTGTTCAAGCCCCCAGTAAATGGTACCCATGGTACCTATGGCATGGGTACCAAAGAGGGTCCCAAGGGTAGCAGCATGTAAAGTGGCACCCTCAGGGATCCCTCACCTAGCGCATGTTGACTGCCATTACAGGCAGCGTGTCTTGGTGCAGCTAAAAGTGAAAAAACAACATGACACACTGCCTGTCTGCCATGTCTCCTAACACTGCATACAGTATATGTAAGTCACCTCTACAGCAAACCTTCTAGCCCTAGGGCAGAGAGCAGTATATTGCATGTGAGGACATATCTGCACAGGGAGGTATGCCCCTGCTATGTCTTTGTCAATTCTTAGACATAGCGAGGGATCAGGGAAGTCATTTTAAGTAATATTATGTAGAGGAGGGGCAGCAGGCTATAGTTCCATGCACCTAACCCCTATCACCTAACATATATTTGAAATTCAATAGAAATTGGCAATTTGATGATGTGTGCACGCATTCCGACTCCTGCTGCCAAGGTGCAATCCTGAAAAGGAACTACGAACAAATCAATTGCGGAAGATGCACCACCCTAAACAGTATTAAAAAGTCCCATTTATTAGTATAAATCCATTTCAAATCTTCTCTTTATTCTTCTTTTCTTTTCACAATAGGCAAACATTCACAGTGGAAACAGCCAATGCATTTCGTCCATACAACAGGACTTCTTCAGGGCTGTAGTACAATATTTACAAATTTCTTATAGCACAAACTTAAATATATATACAACTACATAAATACATATACATAAACACTGAAAACACCACACATAAGATTTACACAATACCTATTAAAAATACAATAAAAACAAGGGAGAAGACAAAAAGAAGAACACAAACATGGAAATATACATAAATATAATATATATGGGGCCAATCTTCAACATGAGCAAGGGTGTTAATGTTGAATATATCTGCAAGAATTATTTAAATCATCCTAACTGAGTAACAAACTATGATGAATTAAATCATACATGATTAGCAACAAGTATAATATAATGGAAAAGTAACAAATATTTAAACAACCAAAGAAAAATAATAACAAAGAAATTCCTAAGAAATGTACACACAGTCATGTAACAACAACATATAAAAAAAGAACATACCCATTGATTAAATTCGTACTAATCAGCCATATCCAGAAAGTGTTCGTATTGTAAGCAGAGCATCCAATGCACTCAGTGTCAAAACCTAATTCAAGATAGAAAATTACATCATATCCCAAAACACCCTCCATTTACATTAATAATAACATAATTTAAAAGAAGAGTGACTGTTATGAATAGTGCCATGTTTTTTAATGAAATCTTTCCCAAAAAGTGAATAAAAACTCACTAATGATTAATTCAATAGCAATAATAGTATATGGTTATACTAATATGTCCAAATATCCAGAATTCGTATTCGATTTCATTGTATTCTTGTATATCTCAACCCACTAGCAGAAACATAGCTGGTCCAAATCAATGAACAGAAAAGATAGCCATCCCTAAACCTATATGGTGGCCATCTTAGACTAGAGTCCTTCAATAACGCTATCCCATTTGTTTAATGTGTATATAAGGCCCAGAAGATCAAACCTGGAGTCACATGAAATAGAAATATTAGATGGCACGCTGGAAAAAATCTCGGTAGGAGAGTCAATCATGATTGGGGGAGATTTTAATTGCAACTATGAGCCTATAATTGGTCTTGAACATCTGGCAGAAGAGGAAGACCTAGCAAGAGCAGTCCCACGCCTTTCAATCGAAGACTCAGTCCCCGGTACGGTTGCTGCGTTGCAACTCATGGGCCTCACATTAAAGCATGGATTGAGGGCGTGTAATGGTAGAGTGGGCCAAGGTGGTCTTAATATGGACACTTTTCAAAGAGGTAATATAGGTTCTAAATTAGATTATATTATGCATAGCACTAGTACATGGGAGAGAATAGTGACCTTTAAAATAGATAAGAGGAGGGAAAGTGATCATTTTCCGCTAGTAGTTGAACTCAAGGGTTACCTCACGGAATTGAATTGCATGGAAAAGGATAAGGTGGAGTTGCAACCCACTCTTAGTAATAATCGTAGGGCAGTAAAATGGCCGGTGATATTGGGCAATTTGGGTGTCATGAATAATATTTATAATACATACATAGAATTAATGGAACCCCACGCCCATAAAATTTGTACTGATATCCCTATCATGGATATTCATCAATCCATGAGTATTGCACTAAGACCTTATTTCACTAAACAGGTACAACAAAAAACTAAAAAGGGTAAGGAGCAAATTACCTCATCTAATCCTTGGTATACCATTGAATGCAGAGAGAGGAAAACACTACTGGTAGAGGACCTTAAACAGAAAAACCCAATAGCCGTGCAACAGGCAAGGGCTGGTTATGAATGTTTTTTGGCTACAGCACAAAAAAACTGGGAGGATCAAAAATGCCATGACCTCTTAGAGGCAGCCAAACGCAATGATACAGTTGCTTTCTGGAAAATAGTTACTCACTGCAGGAAAGAGGGGATATACAGCACCGAACATCATATAGATCCCAGTGCCTGGGTCAACCATTTTACGTATCTCTACTCTGACTTGCCCAACTTTGATGCATATCTTTCCTGGACCAAAGAAGTATCTTTTTGGAGTAGTTTTCCTATTATACAGTTTAGCCTGAAAGAAACGGTGGCTGCCATTGAAGCGATCAAACTAGGCAAAGCCCCAGGTTTGGACAAAATCCCTGGGGATCTGTTCAAGCATAACATAGAAATCTAGGCACCTTATGTAAACTTACTCAGTAACGCCATAGCAAGGGGGGAGCCAGTTCCTGAGACATGGAAAGGTGCAAAAATAATCCCTGTCTATAAAAAAGGATCTAGGGAGGATCCTGGGAATTATAGGCCAATTAGCCTTATTGATGTTATGCACAAATAATTTATGCTAGGCAGCTGCTGAATAGAATAGGTTGTTGGATAGAGGAAAAAAACATCTTGACAATATACCAGGCAGGCTTTAGGCAGCAGACAAGCACAATTGACCAGGTCTTCAGGCTACTAGCAATAATGTGGAAATACACAAAACTAAAGAAGGGCCATTTGTACATTGCGTTTGTGGATTTGCGTGAGGCCTTTGATCTGGTTCCAAGAGACTCTCTGTGGACTGCATTGGGGAAGCAGGGTATGCCGGGGAGTTTCCTGTTCCAGATAAAGAGGTTGCACGAAAATACTTACGCAAAAGTACGGTGGGGCCCAAATGGAGAGTTGACTGATCCAATACCTATTAAAAGGGGAGTGAGGCAGGGCTGTGTGCTTGCCCCGACTCGCTTTTCGTTTTATATCAACGACCTGGTAGAGTATTTAAAAGAGAGTAATCATGACTCACCAAGATTGAATGGAGAACCAGTTCCTGCTCTCCTCTTTGCAGATGATACTATCTTATTATCACAAACTCCCATGGGTCTACAATCCTTATTAGGAATGTTTAGCAAATACTGTAACCTGAAGGGGCTGGAGATAAACGCAAACAAAACAAAGTATTTGACTGTTAATCTTCACAAAGCACTTAAAAGGAGTATTGTGGTTAATGGGCATGAACTAGAACGTGTAAATTGTTTTAATTACCTAGGGATATTGCTGGATGCTAAGTTGTCCTGGACGCCGCAGATCAACAAGCTGCAACTTCTTTAGTCTACAGCTCTGCGGCTATAAACAGCAACTATAAAAGTTCAAGAACTGGGATTGTTTCACCAGTGTTTGAGGTCTGTAGATATAAAGCACAGGCTGCTGCCTTATATGGTGCCGAGCTTTGGGGAATTGTAAATCTAAACTCACTATTATCCCAAGAAAACAGCTTTTTGAGGGGGGTATTGGGATTGCCACCATCTACTCCGTTAATCCCTCTCATCTATGACATAAATATGAAGCAAATAGGTAAATTGGCAGTTTTGAGGCCATTACTTTACTGGTGTAGACTTTGGACAATTCCAGAACTGACTCATTACAAGCAAGCACTAATGGACATAATGGACCTTGATAAATCAGCCTCTCTCCCGTGGCTACATCATGTAAGGTACTGGTTCTATATTCTAGGGCTGAAACCCTATTGGGACGAACCCCATACACTTACGCTACAATCCAAGATTCAATTAAAGCAAGTATACTGGGAATTTTCCTCGAGTACTCTTTTTCGTAACAAGGATTTGGGTAGACTGACGTCGAGCTTTTTGGATATTAAACCAATACCAAGAGCTGAGGACTGGTTAGATACAATCCACCCTAGGCGAGCGAAAACACTATTCATGAAGTTTCGATATGGGATCCTTCAGATTAAGGCTTTTACTATTAAATGGAGTCCCCAGAGTGAGAATAATCATGAGGTGAAGTGCGGGTTATGCAATATGGAGACTATTGAAACAGTGGATCTTGCTTTGTTATTCTGCAAAGCTTATGATAAACCAAGGAAAAAATGGATTTGATCTATCTGTAGGAATGAAGGAATTAGAAATTACAATGAAGCGTCCAGATTGCTTAGGTCTACCATCACCCCATCCATTGTCTTTGGAATAAGTCGCTTTCTCTTAGCGACTTCATTTATCAGGGACAAGGAGGGCCTGAGGTTTTAATAAGCTCAGATTTAATAAACATCTATAGATAAATTGTATGAAGATCAAGCGGTTAATAGGTTCTCCTCCAAGCAAGTTAACAGACCCTGGAAAATTACCTTGCCTTAGATGTAATTTTAGTCTTTTATATGAAGGAAAATATAGGTATTTATGCATTTTAAGAATATTTCTTCTTATTTATTTATTGTCTTATATAATGGTTAAATAGCTCTCTATTAGTTAGCTAATAAAGTAATGGTAGTACTTTGGGCAGGAGATTAATTTTAGGAATTTTTATAACTCTCAATCAAAGTAATGATGAAAATGATTGTTATTTATTGATTTTAGGTGCGTCATTTGTTATTTATTTATGCAAATTGGTTTTACTATTCATGTGAATAATTGTTGTTGAAACAATGTTTTTTTTTATTGTACTTTCCTTTTATGGCTCATAGCCGAATAAAGGTGTGATGATGATGATGAAAGTTATGTATCACCCTCATTATTGATATTTGGCAGCCATCTTGAAATGGTTCCTTTCAGAGACACCTAGTTGTATATTGGTTACTCAAAATAATGGCAACTATCGTTAAGTAAGCAACTATGAATATTAGTCAAATCCTCTCAACAAAAAAACGCTGTATCGCCAAATATTGGGAAACACGAACAGCACTACAAGAATGTCCACTTACATATACAAGTTGTAACCCACTAGCGATAATATCATACATGAGTACAGTAATACAAGAAAGTTCAATATAGCACTCATTCGAGTTATCTGGCAAACATCTAGGAATCACCTGTTTCACCTGCCTAACAACCTATAGTGATTAATCATTATAATTGCAAGATTGTACACTCTATTCCTGCCCAAATCATCAGGACTACAGCCAATAAAAAATAATGGAATTCATCATCAATATTATGACCCATTTCCACAGACTGTAAATGACAAATCCATGCAGCTTCCTTATGGCGTATGTACAAATCCCTGTTTCCTCCTCTTGGATTAAGCGGTACATGATCAATTCCATTAAATCATATGTCATTACTAGTGGGATGATGTTCCAACATGTGAAATGTCATCAGTATTTCATATCCTTATTTCTTATTGCTTGGACCTGTTCTTGTATCTGAGATTTCACATAGATCTTATTACATGAGCAACCAATCACATGTTCTACAAATTTGGTCTTACAATTTATAAAATGCCTAATTTCATATCTTTTCGCAGTATTGTAAGAGAAGCTTCGCATTTTGTCTAATTCTAAACTACAGACAATGCATTCATGACAGATGAAAAATCCCTTTAATACTGTCAACAACCATGTTTGCTTCCTAGTAGTAGTAATATAGCTAAGACATAAACTGTCCCTCAGGGTCCTGTCCCGACTGTAAGTGACCTTGGATAAATTAGACACTTCATGCTCAATCCCAGGTACCTCCGTAAGCAAATGCCAATGTCGTTTTAAGATTTTATAAATATTATTACTCAACACCGAATGCTGAGACACAAAGGCCAGGTGAGTAGATCTTTTTTCCTTCCAAACAGATTTTATTTGCACTGTTTCACTTCTCAACATTCGTTCAATCTGTTTTTCTGATCTCACCAAGACATCTTCCTTATACCCCCAATTTCTAGCCAATGCTTAGCACTATTAATATGAGTGACAAATGTGTCCCTAGTACTGCAATTCCTCCTTACGTGTACCATTTCACCAAAAGGAATATTGTCAATAACCATCTTAGGGTGAGCACTAGTAGCATGTAGAATACTATTGCATGCTGTCATTTTTCAAAACATCGTACTTTGTATTTTGTTGTTTTCCACATAGAACCGGATATCCAAGCAACCTATTCTTTCACTGCTATATTGTATACTTAATTGAACTTTGTAAGGGTTATCATTCAAAAAGGCGCGATATGTCAACAGTTGGTCCACTGTCCCCTTCCACAGTATTATGATGTCATCTATATACCTCTCCCAGAAGACAATTGAATCTGTCCAGGTGGAAGCCCATAAATAGGTAGACATAGGATGGAGCAAACCTGGAGCCCATTGCAGTGCCCTGTATCTCATGAAACCACTGGCCATTATGTAGGAAATAATTCTTGGAAAGAATAATGTAAATCATTTCAATAATCATATTATTATGATTGGTCAGCAGTTCTGGTACGCAAAAAGGATTCAATGGCTCTGATGCCAAAATCTTTCCATATACATGTATATAGACTGGTCACATCCATCATTACAAACATCAGGTCCTCAGACCATATAAAATCCTCAAATTTATTCAATATATCCTTACTGTCTTGAATATACGATGGTAAGTTGTGTACAAAGGTTCGTAAAAATATGTCCACATATTCAGACAATCTCTCAGTAGGAGAGGAAATACTAGCTATAATTGGTCTCCCCAGAGGGAAATCCTCACCCTTTTGTATTTTGGGTAAGATATATGTACAAGGATATTGTGGATCCTTCACCAAAAGATAATTGTATTCCTCATCAGTAATTAAACAACTTTCACGCCAATCAGCTAGTCACATGTTAAGATATTCACACACATTTTCATAAGATTATTCGAGATCCGTTCTTAACACAAAAAATCTGAGAGTTATCTATCAATCTCCTAAATATAATTGCATTTATTCATTACAACTACATTCCCCCCCTTATCAGCTTCTCTGATCACTATTGTTTGATCATATTTGAGGGTCTGTATAGCTGTTCTCTCTCTCTTGGTGAGATTGCAGTTTTTAAATACTGAGTTGGTCAATTTTCCCAAACATTTGTGCAAATCCTACGTGACTCTAGTACAAAAAAGGTCAATATTATGATGTGTCATGGGGTAAAAATTTAGATCTGGGTTTTAGTCCACTGTTCACATACACATCCTCTTCAATCCCCAAATCAGCTCTCAAATTGTCAATATTCCCTAAGTCATTATTGGATAATGACATCACCAATTGTAAATCATACAAGTCAGAAACCAAATGTGTTGGTGTTAGTACAGTCTCAATCGGTGGAACCGGTGGCATATGCAAAGAATTAAAATGGTCCCTTAGTTTGAGTAAATGTGTAAATTTGAATAGGTCAACTAAAACATTAACTGGGTCATTGATTTGTGTGGGACAAAAGCCCAAACCTTTACTTAGTACATCAACTTCAGCTTTATTAAGGATACGATTAGACAACTTTACAATAACCAGTTTGTTGTCATGGATAGTATGGTCAGCACCGTCTTCTGGTGCCAACAGCGTTGAGTCCTTAAGTACCTGCCCACCTTGTTCTTCTTGGACCGTGTTTTACCCCTTCTGTCTCTGTTCTTTTGTTTTTGTTTCCATCGTTTGCCCCCCCTTCTAATCTTTGTTCTTTTCTCATTAACTTGGTCTTTAGACGTAATCTTTCAATTTCTGCTCAAAACAGTTGAAGGACCAAACGATGTGGAATTAGTTGAAGCCCCCTCATTCGATAGTGCACTTTCTAATGATACCATAGAACTGCTACTCGCTGATTCTGATTCAGTTGTGTCCTCACGTAGCCTTTTACCCAAACCCGGAACTTTCACATCATCATATTTCAGTGCAAAGGTGTAAATTCTACCTTCCTTGTAATCCAAATCATCCCTCTTGATTTTCTGTAATCTTTTATCATGTAAATATACCTGGTAGACATCCATTACTTTATCCAGAACTTCATAGTTCTTTTTGATTAAATCCTTGAGAGTCATAGTCTCCATATCTCTTTCTTCCTATTTAGCTCAGCCTGTAACTTGTCAGCTTTCTTATCTGCATGTTTAATCAATATATGCATCATCACAAATGAAGCATTCTGCAAATTCTCCTCCCATTCTTTTAATGATTCCTCATCTAGATCTTCAAATGTCGGGAAAATAAGAATTCTCAATCCTCTCGGGATCTTTTTATTATCTAGATATTTTTGTAACATAACGCTATCCCACCATCTGGCCGTCTCCTCTTTCTTTAATCTTTCCAATTTTTGAAGTTTATCCTTTAAGCCTTCCTGGCCTTGTCCTTTCAAGCCATCAAACTTTGAGTCCTATGATTGGAAAAAAGATCCCTTGCCGTCTCCTCCCGTTTATCCTTAAAACAAGACATATTTAAATATAATATCAAAAAAGGAATTGATAATTCAGGTGCAGTGGTGCAAACAAGCCCTAATGAACTAATATTATCTAGAAGAGGGACAGCGGGCTATAGTTCTAGGCACCTAACCCCTATCACCTAACATACATTTGAAATTCAATAGAAATTGGCAATTTGATGATGTGTGCACACATTCGAATACCTGCTGCCAAGGTGAAATCCTGAAAAGGAACTACAAACAAATCAATTGCTGATGTGTACCACCCTAAACAGTATTAAAAAGTCCCATTTATTAGTATCAATCCATTTCAAATCTTCTCTTTATTCTTCTTTTCTTTTTACTATAGGCAAACATTCACAGCGGAAACAGCCAAAGCATTTCGTCATTTTAAGTACATGTGCTGGACACTGGTCAATACAAGTTCTCCAGCTACATGATGGCTTCACAGAATATAGGGATGTTTGATATCAAACATCTCATATTAATAATCCCTCACTGATGCAGTGATGGATTTATTAATACATGCACCCAGAGGGCACCTTAGAAGTGTCCCCGAAAACTTACCGACTACCCATGTGAGGATTGACTAGTTTTAGCCTGACACAAGTCTGACCTCCTTGGGGGAGCCTTTGCTCTCAGGTAGTCAACCACAAAGCCTGCAGTGGGAAAGGTGTTTATACACCCCATCCAAAAGGATGACCTGCAAACCTGCAATCCAAGCTAGGGGGCTTCAAAGAAACCCACTGCCCTTGGCATGCAGATCTGGCTTTACTCACGGGAGGGATGCCATCCCCTGTACTCCAGGGCCCATTTGACTCCAGAACATACAGGAAATTTAGTATTCAGGGAGGTGTGTCCACCCCTCAGGTCCATCCCACCCCTAAGGAGAGTTGCCTGATATGGACACCACTTTTAGAAATCTGCCATCTTGGTGTTGGCAGATTTAGGAATTCTGGGACAGGATTATGCCCACTTCCCACAATAATTGCTCATATAGGGGTGTAGTGACCCCAGAGGTAAGTAGCTCACATTGGCTACTACCCAACACTCCTCAAATTGCCCCTAAATGCAATATTTAGGGGAGCTCCAGGCACTAGGAAAGCAGATTACTGCTGACCTTCGAAGAAGAAGGACATCCAAGAGCCACAAAAACAAAGCCAGAGGAAGAAGCCCCTGACTTGGCCCCAGCCCTGCCGGCCTGTCTGCTGTTCCTGCCAATTTGCATTAAAGTTCACTCGACCTGCAAGTTGCTGTGCCTCCAAAAGCCTGGGAGGCCTGCCTTCAACAAAGATCCAAAAACTTCCTTGGAGCTGCAGAGCTGCTTCCCTGCATCTTGCAGGCACTCCAAGACAACTGCGAGGACTCTGGGCAACAGGAAACCTTACACTGGAAAGCACCTCTGCACATGTGCTGCCTAGCTCAAGTTAAAGCTGGCCAACAGTGCCAATGTGGTCGCCCAGCCCTCCAGAGACAAAGCCAACCCTGGACTTTCCTACTGTGGACTTACCAACGCCTCTTCAACCATGATTGTTCTTGGTGGAGAAAACCGGAGACCTCAAAGCATTTCTGATCCCATCAGCCCTGGCCTGTGAAGAAGAAGACCCGCGGTGTCCCCATGTACCTGAGCATCTCAAGACTTGAATCCACCTGTTGGTTCCCTCGACTGGACTTCCTATCCAAACATGCAGCATCTTTGCAACTGAACCGATCCCCATTGACTAACACCCATCTATCCCAGTGCTTCCCGGTGTGACCTGTTGGTATGGTCCTGGCCCTTGCCCAATACTTACCTTAAGAGACTGGTCCTGTAAGTCGCTGTACTGTTCCTGTTTGCCATTGATGTTTTTCCTCCATAGGACTTTCAAAACTGTAAAGAGTTCTCTTGCTAAAGGTACTTACCTGATTGAATTAATTCTGGTGCCAAAACATATGTAATGATAATTATTATTTTTATAAATTGGTGTGGATCTCCTTGAGTCATGTGTCTCATTTGTTGACTGTGTGTGTATTTGCACACTAGCTCCTAAAAGAGCGCCTTGCGATTGCTAGACCAAGCCCCATGTCCACTAGTAAGAGAACCCCATGGACTCTTTCAATGATATATCTCATTTTGATATTTCATATAAAGAGCCAGCGTCCTACAAAGTCACAGCATTTTTAATGTTGTGACTGATACTTGAAATGGTACAATGACACAGGAAGGTATAAATAATATGTAGTAACAATTTTCCAGGAAGCAGAACTCTGTCAATGGTGAGGGGGAGAAATCTGAGAGATGCTTCTCTCCATCTTCTATGAGATGAGCTGCAAACCTGAAGGTTATATTTCCCAAAGATGAATTGCTACCGGCTGTCACAACTATTTGCACTGGAAAGACTTCTGGAAAGGATGGGCTTCTGGAAGAGTTCAATATATAATGTGCAGGGCTGCAGATAGATAAAGTTTTGGAAGTGTATGTGGAATCTCAAGAAGAAGGCATATTGCCAACCTCTTTAAAGGGGACTTTGAGTATTGTCCCTACAAAATATTGTTTTTCCTATCAAACATTTTCGATGTAGAACATAGATTCCAGGATACTGAATAGGGTGCTAACTTCAAGACTATTGATGATTGTCTAGACTCTTCTGCATCATGACAACTGCAGGCTTGTACTAGTGAGGAATATTACATTTGAGAAGGCTCATGCATGAGAAACAATTTGCAGAATCAGCAGGGGGTGAATTTACACTGACCTTTTCAGATGTGAAAAAAACATTTGGCGCAGTGGATTGTCAGTAGCTATTTTTGGTGTTGGGGCAACATAACGGTGGCCCATTGTTTGTGGCTTGGATTAAGCCGCCATACACACTTCCTAGTGTTTAGGTTAGGACCAGGGTATTGTTTCTGAGAAATAGTTACTGGGAAGCAGGAGAAAACAGGGGCCCACTCTTGCCTCTACTGTTTGCACTGGCAATTGAGCAATTAGCCTCCACTCTTCATTGTTCCTTGAAAAATTGCAGCATGAAGATAAGATCGCCATCAATGTGGTTTTCTTCTGCATTGATGGGTTATCTCATGAGAGCAAAGCTGCAGCATTTTACAAAGTTGTAGAACTTTCCTGACGTCTCAATCTAATTATAAACTTGAAAAAAATTGTATTGGTCCTGCAGGGAACGCTGGCCTGCTTGACTACTAGGTTGTCACCTGTCTAATGGCAATAGCTAGTGGACCTAGTGCAAGAAGAAACAATAATGGAGAGAGCGGGCATCAGTTGGGAAATGAAAGTAATAAAATCTGCTCCAAACCCCATTCTATCCATAGTTCGGAACAAATATCCCCATTCCACCCTATCAAAAGCTTTCTCTGCATCCAGGTATAGTATTACATTTTCTTCTACTATTTTATTACGTTGATGCCAGAGTAAATGTAGGATTGTTTGAAGATGATTTGAAGAAGAATGGGATGGGACAAAACCAACTTGAGGTGGATGAATAAGGGATGTAATAACTGAGTTAAGACGAATAGTTACAATTTTTGCCAACATTTTAACATTAGAATTTATCAATTAGATAGGTCTGTAGCTGGAACATTCCAGTGGCTCTTTACCATATTTAGGAATACAAGAAATAAGTGCTCGTAAAAATTCTGAAGAGAGGTGCCCTATTTTTAATGTTTCATTAAAGAAAGAGTATAACAATGGAATTAAATGGGTTTTAGTGATCTTATAAAATTTAGGGGGTCATTACAACATTGGCGGAAAAAGCCGCTTACCGCCATGCAGAAGACCGCCAACACACCGCCGCGGCCGCGGAATTCCGCCACAGCTATTATGACCCACAGCTCGAAATCTGCCAAAATCTAGACACCCACACAAGTCCACCACACCAAAGGTCAGTGACAAACTGGCGATAACAAAACCTCCACCGTCTCGCCAACAGGAGTACGCCCACACTATCACAACCCATGAATCCACGCAGCGGTCTTTCAACCGCAGTATTCCATTGGCAGTACACACCGCCGTGCTCAAAATACACACACATTTACAAAACACTACCACATTGGACAATTTGAAATACACACACCTGATACACATACACACACCACTCCCACACATCGAATACAATATAAAACACACACCCACATCACCCACAAACCCCATAGACAACAATTGCGACAGAAGGCCAGAGAGAGACACCACCAGAAACAACACTAGCATCCACAGGCACTCAACACCATCACTCACACAACATCCACACACCTCACACAACACACCTCTAAATATCACCCCACACATCACAACACACACCACCCCACACATCACCCACACCACCCCATGGCACCGCAAAGACACCCCAGGTTTTCTGAGGAGGAGCTCAGGGTCATGGTGGAGGAAATCATCCGGGTAGAGCCACAGCTATTCGGATCACAGGTGCAGCACACCACCATAGCTAGGAAGATGGAGCTATGGCGCAGAATCGTGGACAGGGTCAACGCAGTGGGACAGCACCCAAGAACTAGGGATGACATCAGGAAGAGGTGGAACGACCTACGGGGGAAGGTGCGTTCCGTGGTCTCAAGACACCAGATTGCGGTTCAGAGGACTGGCGCCGGACCCCCACCTCCTCCCCAAGAACTAACAACATAGGAGGAGCAGATCTTGGCTATACTGCATCCTGAGGGCCTCGCAGGAGTAGCTGGAGGAATGGACTCTGGTAAGTCAAACCTTTAACTACCATATCCCCCACCCTACCTGCATGCAATCACATACCCCCACCCTCGCCCTCACCCCCATCACTCCAACTCCTCACACATGTCCCACTATCACAAACCACACATCCCAAACCCAAGCCCTGCATGCAACACCAAAGCATGGACACCCATCACCAAAGCATGGCCACTGCACATACCCATACACCCCCCTAAACCATTATCACCGAAGGTCCCACACAAGAATGGAAGCACTGGGGTACAGGGTCACCCACCCATTGCACACCATGGCACACACAGATGCAATAATCATGCCTTTACACCCCTGCTGGACCCCTACCCAACTTCACCGGACAGGAGGATCCAGACATGTCCACTCCACCCACAGAAGAGGCCCACAGTGATGACAGCAGCTCTGTCCAACTAGATCTAGATGACCAGCCCCGCCCATCTGGGACCTCGGGACAGTTGGTTCCCCTCACACTGGCACAGGCCACTACAGAGCTTCCCCCCTCTGGAAACACCAGCACAGCACCCACCCAGCGGGCCCATCCCTCTGTCCCCAGGACACGTCAAGCAGCAGTGTGTCCACCACTACAGGGAACCCAGGCTAACCCACCACCCCAACAACACCAGGGACCTGGGGGCAGTGGTAGTGGGCACACGGTTCAGGGGACAGAGGCCCAGGAACACAGGGGAACTGGGAGGGCTGCTGTGCGACAGGGGAAGGACAGGCCCAGGGAACCCACTCTCCACGAGGCCCTCTCCAACATCATGGGAGCCTACCACCATTCCCAGGAGACGATGGCAACGGTACTGGCCAAGTTTCAGGAGACCCAACGGCTGCAGGAGGAACAGTATTTGGGGTTCAGAGAGGAACTCAAATCCATCAATTCCACCCTGGGCACCATTGTATGGGTGTTGAAGGAACTCATCAACACCAGGAGGGACACTGTGGCAAAACAAGGGGCCCCTGACACTAGCCTGGATGATGAACTGCCCACCACCTCCGCCGGCGCTAGTGGACAGGAGGCACCGCCACAGGACCACGACACCAGCACCCAACCCCCTGCAGATGGAGAACCACCCCGCAAACTGTCCCTGAGATCCAGGACAAAGACAGAGAACAATGCCAAGACCCCCGCCAAGAAATGAGGCCATCCTGATTGTCATCCTTCTGTCCCACTTTATCACCCTGTCCATACTTAAACTGCCCTAGCTCCACTTCATATGCCCCTTTGGACAATGCACCTGTGAGACTAATAGACTGGACTCTGCCATGGACATTCCTCCTCCATCACCCCTGACCATTTTGCAACCCCTCCACTATTTAGCACTTAAATAAACACCCTTAAATCACAAAACAATCTGGAGTCAGTCTGTGCTTTCGAAAATGTGTATTTGCAATAACTGTGGAAAAATGCTATATCCAATGTAATGTCAACATACCTATGTCACACAGCTCCATGCGGAAACAAAGCAGAGGTCACACAGTGGGACCCACATCTGTGAAATCGAAAGGGAAAGTGACAACTCAGTGTCCATATACTGGGTGAAAATGACAGACAGATGAGAGGTAGAAGAATTAAATCAGATGTAGCAGGCAGTGTTGTCTTCTTACCTGTGTCTCACTGGAGGTATTGCTGGACCACTGTGTTCCTGTTGTCTATGTCCTCTTGTTCTGCTTCCTCGTCTTCACTGTCCACAGGCTCCACAGCTGCCACAACACCTCCATCTGGACCATCCTCCTGCAGAAAAGGCACCTGTCGTCGCAAAGCCAAGTTGTGAAGAATACAGCAGGCCACGATGATCTGGCACACCTTCTTTGGTGAGTAGAATAGGGAACCACCTGTCATATGGAGGCACCGGAACCTGGCCTTCAGGAGGCTGAAGGTCCTCTCTATAACCCTCCTAGTTCGCCCATGGGCCTCATTGTAGCGTTCCTCTGCACTTTTCCTGGGATTCCTCACTGGGTCAGTAGCCTTAACAGGTTGGGGTATCCAGAGTCACCTGCAAATGGCGAGGGCCAACTGTTAGACACACACTAACTCTTAGGGACATACCCAGACCCAGACACCTAGTCACACTGTATTGGGTCCATGTCCTCACCTAAGAGCCACACACAGTGCCTCTGGAGTTGCCCCATCACATAAGGGATGCTGCTATTCCTTAGAATGTAAGCGTCATGCAGTGAGCCAGGAAACTTGGCATTTACACAGGAGATATATTGGTCGGCCAAACACACCATCTGCATATTCATAGAATGGTAACTCTTCCGGTTTCTGTACACCTGTTCACTCCTGCGGGGGGACCAAGGCCACATGTGTCCCATCAATGGCACCTATGATGTTGGGGAAATGTCCCAGGGCATAGAAGTCACCTTTCACTGTAGGCAAATCCTCCACCTGAGGGAAAACGATGTAGCTGCGCCTGTGTTTCAGCAGGGCAGACAACACTCTGGACAACACGTTGGAGAACATAGGCTGGGACATCCCTGATGCAATGGCCACTGTTGTTTGAAAAGACCCAATTGCTAGGAATAGGAGTACTGACAGGACCTGCACTAGAGGGGGTATTCCTGTGGGATGGCAGATAGCTGACATCAGGTCTGGCTCCAACTGGGCACACTGAGCTCCGGTTCACTCTTCTTCGTAGTGCCTGTTCTGGCACTTCTGCGGGTGCTGCCTTCTTCTGTGAGGGCTCCCTGTCTTGCTGGGTGCCCCCTCTGTCTCCTCACGCAAGTGGCGACATCGTGGTCCCTCCTGGGCCACAGCAGCATCCAAAAACCCTAACTGCGACCCTTGCAGCTAGCAAGGCTTGTATGCGGTCTTTCTGCGTGGGAACACATCTGCAAGCTTCTTCACGATGTGGGACATCCATCCTCCAAAGGGGAAGTTCCTAGTCCTCTTCGTTCTTGCAGAATCCACAGCTTCTACCATCCGGTGGCAGCTCCTTTGCACCCTTAGCTGGCATTTCCTGGGCATCTGCCCAATCTCGACTTTGTCGCGACTCTTGGACTTGGTCCCCTTGTTCCACAGGTACTCTCGTCCGGAAATCCACCTTTGTTGCATTGCTGGTGTTGGTCTTCCTTGCAGAATTCCCCTATCACGACTTCTGTGCTCTCTGGGGAATATAGGTGCACTTTACACCTACTTTTCAGGGTCTTGGGGTGGGCTATTTTTATAACCCTCACTGTTTTCTTACAGTCCCAGCGACCCTCTACAAGCTCACATAGGTTTGGGGTCCATTCGTGGTTCGCATTCCACTTCTAGAGTATATGGTTTGTGTTGGCCCCTATACCTATGGGCTCCTATTGCAAGCTACTGTAACTTTACATTGCTTGCATTACTTCCTTTTGCTGTTACTGCATATTTTTGGTATTGTGTACATATATCTTGTGTATATTTGGCATCCTCATACTGAGGGTACTCACTGAGATACTTTGGCATATTGTCATAAACATAAAGTACCTTTATTTTTAGTATATCTGTGTATTGTGTTTTCTTATGATATTGTGCATATGACACCAGTGGTATAGTAGGAGCTTTGCATGTCTCCTAGTTCAGCCTAAGCTGCTCTGCTATAGCTACCTTCTATCAGCCTAAGCTGCTAGAAACACCTCTTCTACACTAATAAGGGATAACTGGACCTGGTACAGAGTGTAAGTACCCCTTGGTACCCACTACAAGCCAGGCCAGCCTCCTACAATATAGCCGTGCAATTGATATGTTAAAAGTCTTCCAGCTTTCTCCCCCCTTTCATAGTGACGATGACGAATAAGAAAGAGGCATTTTTTGGTGTGAGAGGCATACAAATTGTTCAGTTTAAATTGTACAGAAAGTAATTTCTTTACTATCTCTGGGGATTCTGTGTTATTATAACTATCCGTAAGAGTCAAGACATCTTATTCCATGGATACCCTCTCACTGTTTAATTGTTTTTTGAGAAGGGCCAAATGTTTCATGATCATATCTCTAATTACTACTTTACCAGCACCCTATAGCATACTGGCATTCGTTACTGAGTTCTCATTTTCCTTAAGAAATTGTTCAACATGTTGGCATATGTTAAATTTTGCTTGAGGTGTTTTACATGAAGAGACATTAAGGTCCTCATTATGACAATGGCGGTAATTCCCACTTACTGCCACACTGATGGCTGCCAACTTACTGCGGCTATCCGTTCACCATATTATGACACACACACAACAATCCGTCAGTATTCAGCCACATACACAAATCCGCCAGACCAAAGGTCAGTGATAAACTGTCTGTGTCAAATCCCACACCGTTACGCCAACAGAACAACACCCACCACATTATGACTCACGAATCACCACGGCGGACATTTACTGGCGGTAAACCATTGGTGGTACATACTGCCGCGCTCAAAATGGACACCCACAGACAAAACAACACCACATTGGACAATTCAAACAACACACACCTGACACTCATACACACACCACACACACCCACCCACACCACTATAAAACACACACCCACATTACCCACAACCCTTTAGGAATACAAACCAATATCAGCAGCGAGACACCAAGACCACTCACACAACTAGAGCCACACACTACTCACACCTATACACCACTCACACACTCCACATCATACCCCAATGTTTACCTATAGGTCAGTATGTTTTTGGCTGTCTCAATAAAATTCTGCTGGTCAGGACCCCAGTGCTCATAACTTATGGCCTAATGTGTGTGTTGTCAGTAATGCTTGACTGTGTCACTGAGGCTCTGCTAACCAGAACCTCAGTGCTTATACTCTCTCTGCTTTTAAACTTGTCACTATAGGCTAGTGATTTAATTTACCAATTTCAATTGGCACACTGGACCCCCCTTATAAGTCCCTAGTATATGGTACCTGGGTACCCAGGACATTGGGGTTCCAGGAGATCCTTATGGGCTGTAGCATTTCTTTTGCCACCCAAAAGGAGCTCAGACAAACCCTTTCACAGGACTGCCACTGCAGCCTGCGTGAAATAGTGCACACATTATTTCACAGCCATTTTCACTGCACTTAAGTAACTTATAAGTCACCTATATGTCTAACCTTCATTTAATGAAGGCTAGGTGCAAAGATACTAAGTGTGAGGGCACCCTTGCACTAGCAAAGGTACCCCCACATAGATCAGGGCCAATTCCCGTGACTTTGTGAGCGCGGAGAAGCTATTACACGTGTGCACCACATATAGGTCAATACCTATATGTAGCTTCACAATGGTAACCCCGAATATGGCCATGTAAGGTGTCTAAGATCATGGAATTACCCTCCCATTCCAAATCTGGTATTGGGGAGCCAATTCCATGCATCCTGGGGGCTCCACCATGGACCCCCAGTACTGCCAAACCAGCTCTCTGAGGCTTGCAATGCAGCTACAGCTGCTGCGACCTCACAGACAGGGTTCAGTCCTCCTGGGGTCTGCGCAGCTCAGTCCCAGGAAGTCAGAACAAAGCATTTCCTTTGGAAGCAGGGTGTTACACCCTCTCCCCTTGGAAATAGGTGTTAGAGTCGGGGAGGGATAGCCTCCCCGAGCCTCTGGAAATGCTCTGAAGGGCACAGATGGTGTCCTCCGTGCATAAGCCAGTCTACACAGGTTCAGGGACCCTGAGTCACTGTTTTGGTGCGAAACTGGACAAAGGAAAGGGGAGTGAACACTCCCCTGTCCATCTCCACCCCAGGGGTGGTGCCCAGAGCTCCTTCCAGTGAGTCCCAGACCTCAGCCATCTTGTTTTCCCAGGTTTGGGGACACTTTGGAGGCCTCTGAGTGGCCAGTGCCAGCAGGTGACGTTAAAGACCCCTCCTGATAGGTCCATACCTGATAAGGTAGCCAATCCCCCTCTCAGGGCTATTTTGGGTCTCTCCTGTGGGTTTCTCTTCAGATTCTACTTGCAAGTTTCCAGCAGGAATCCTCTGCAGCTACTACTTCATCCTCTGACCTCGGATCGACCGCAGACTGCTCCAGGAACCGCTGTAACAGCAACAAAGTATCCAGAAGGGCTACTTTTCCTCTGCAACTTCAGCTCCAGACAGCAACTGCAACAGTTTTCATGGTGAGAACACTCTGGGGACTCCCTGTCTTCACTCTGCATCAGAAGGACTGAAGAAATCTCCCGTGGAGTGACAGAGTCACTTCCCTTCTCACGCAGGCACCTTCTCTGTTGATGACTGGTTCTCTTGGACCTCTCTCCTGGCGACAAGTGTGCTCCTTGGAACACAGGTGGTGGACCCCTTCGACACAGACTGTCCTGAGGTCCTGCTGTTCCAATTTGGAGGATGTAAGAGCTTGCCTTCCCTGAGTGCGACAGTACCCCTGTGCACCACGTCTTCTTCACCTCCTGAGGCCTCTGTGCACTATTTGCAAAATTCCTTCATGCACAGTCTGGCCCAGGTCCCCAGCACTCTATCCTGATGCTCAACTCGCTGAGTTGACCTCTGGCAGCGTGGGACCTTCCTTTGTAGTGCTGCACCAATCGCTTTTTGATCCTCCTTTGTTGCTGTGTCCTGGGACTCCCGTGGGCGCTGCCTGGTCGACAGAGGGCTCTCTGAAGTGCTGAGAGCCCCCTCTTCCTCCTCACACAGAGTTGAGGCCCCCAGGCCCCTCCTGGGTCAAGACAGCGCCACATTGACGCAAAAAGCCACTTTGCTGGAACCAAGGCTTGTTTGATGAACAGCTCTTCGTGGGACATCCATTGCATCATGCAGGAACCTGCTGACATCTACCTTGGGTGCATTTCTGCAGTCTACGTCCAACCAAGGACTCTTCTTTTGCACCCTCTTCTAGGTTGGCAGGGGCTCTTGTCCTTCCTGGAACTTCTTCTGAGTTCTGGACTTGGTCTCCTTCCTTTGCAGGTCTTCAGGGCCAGGAATCCACCATTTGTTGTTTGCAGTCTTGCTTGGTTCTTGCAATAACTCTAATCATGACTTGTAGTGTGTCCTAGGGAATTTTGCAGTACTTTACTCTTACTTTCCTGGGCTCTGGGGTGGGGTATTTTACCTGCCTTTGCTGTATTCTTACTCTCCCAGTGATTCTCTACACACTACACTTGTCTAGTGGGGAATTTGTGATTCGCATTCCACTTTCTTAGTATATGGTTTGTGTTGCCCCTATACCTATTTTCTCCCATTGCATTCTATTGCATTTCCTATTGTTTACACTATCCTGTGTCTAATTACTTACCTTATTTTGGTGTTTATATATTGTGTATAATATTTACCTCCAGAAGGAGTATTGCCTCTAAGATATTTTTGGCCTGGTGTCACTGTAGGAAAGTACCATCTTGCCTGGAATGTTACCCCCATATTTCACTGTATGTATGTTGTTTTAGCCCTTGTGTCACTGGGATCCTTCCAGGCAGGACCCCAGTGCTCATAGTATGTGCCCTGTATGTGTTCCCTGTGTGGTGCCTAACTGTATCACTGAGGCGCTGTTAACCAGAACCTCAGTGTTTATGCTCTCTCTGCTTTCTAAATTTGTCACTGCAGGCTAGTGACTAAATTTACCAATTCTCATTGGCACACTGGTACACCCATATAATTCCCTTGTATATGGTACTTAGGTACCCAGGGTATTGGGGTTCCAGGAGATCCCTATGGGCTGCAGCATTTCTTTTGCCACCCATAGGGAGCTCAGACAATTCTTACACAGGCCTGCCACTGCAGCCTCCGTGAAATAACGTCCACGTTATTTCACAGCCATTTTACACTGCACATAAGTAACTTATAAGTCACCTATATGTCTAACCTTCACCTGGTGAAGGTTGGGTGCCAAGTTACTTAGTATGTGGGCACCCTGGCACTAGCCAAGGTGCCTCCACATCGTTCAGGGCACATTCCCCGGACTTTGTGAGTGCGGGGACACCATTACACGCGTGCACTATACATAGGTCACTACCTATGTATAGCGTCACAATGGTAACTCCGAACATGGCCATGTAACATGTCTAAGATCATGGAATTGTCACCCCAATACCATTCTGGTATTGGGGGGACAATTCCATGATGCCCCGGGTCTCTAGCACAGAACCCGGGTACTGCCAAACTGCCTTTCCGGGGTTTCCACTGCAGCTGCTGCTGCTGCCAACCCCTCAGACAGGATTCTGCCCTCCTGGGGTCCAGGCAGCCCTGGCCCAGGAAGGCAGAACAAAGGATTTCCTCTGTTACACCCTCTCCCTTTGGAAATAGGTGTGAAGGGCTGGGGAGGAGTAGCCTCCCCCAGTCTCTGGAAATGCTTTGATGGGCACAGATGGTGCCCATCTCTCCATAAGCCAGTCTACACCGGTTCAGGGATCCCCCAGCCCTGCTCTGGCGCGAAACTGGACAAAGGAAAGGGGGGTGACCACTTTCCTGACCAGTACCTCCCAGGGGAGGTGCCCAGAGCTCCTCCAGTGTGTCCCAGACCTCTGCCATCTTGGAAACAGAGGTGTTGGGGGTACACTGGACTGCTCTGAGTGGCCAGTGCCAGCAGGTGACGTCAGACACCCCCTCTGATAAGCTCTTACCTTTCTTGGTAGCCAATCCTCCTTTCTTGGTAGCCAAACCTCCTTTTCTGTCTATTTAGGGTGTCTCCTCTGGGGAATTCTTCAGATAACGAATGCAAGAGCTGACCAGAGTTCTTCTGCATCTCCCTCTTCGACTTCCACCAAGGATCGACCGCTGACTGCTCCAGGACGCCTGCAAAACCGCAACAAAGTAGCAAGAAGACTACCAGCAACATTGTAGCACCTCATCCTGCCAGCTTTCTTGACTGTTTCCTGGTGGTGCATGCTCTGGGGGTCATCTGCCTTCACCCTGCACTGGAAGCCAAGAAGAACTCTCCTGTGGGTCGACGGAATCTTCCCCCTGCTAACGCAGGCACCAAAAGACTGCATCACTGGTCCTCTGGGTCCCCTCTCATCCTGACGAGCATGGTCCCTGGAATACAGGAACTCTATCCAAGTAACTCCCACAGTCCAGTGATCCTTCAGTCCAAGTTTGGTGGAGGTAAGTCCTTGCCTCCCCACGCTAGACTGCAAACCTGTGTACTGCGTGATTTGCAGCTGCTCCGGCTCCTGTGCTGTCTACCAGGATTTCCTTTGTGCACAGACTAGCCTGGGTCCCCATCACTCCGTCCTGCAGTGCTCAACCCTCTGAGTTGGCCTCTGACGTCATGGGACCCTCCTTTGTAACTCTGCGTGGACTCTGGTTCACAAATCTTCCCAGTGCCTGTTCAGGTACTTCTGCGGGTGCTGCCTGCTCCTGCAGGGGCTTTCTGAGTTGCTGAGCGCCCCCTCTGTCTCCTCCTCCAAGGGGCGACATCCTGGTCCTTCCTAGTCCCCAGCAGCACCCAAAAACCTTTACTGCAACCCTTGCAGCTTGCAAGGCTTGTTTGTGGTATTTCTGCATGGGAACAGTTCTGCAACCTTCATCGCGACGTGGGACATCTTCCATCCAAAGGAGAAGTTCCTAGCCCTTTTCGTTGTTGCAGAATCATTGTCTTCTTCCACCTGGAGGCAGCCTCTTTGCACCTTCATCCGGGGTTTCCTGGGCTCCTGCCCCCCCTGGACACTATCACGACTCTTGGACTTGGTCCCCTTGCCTTGCAGGTCCTCAGGTCTAGGAATCCGTCTTCAGTGCTTTGCTGGTGTTTGTGGTTCTTGCAGAATTCCCCTATCACGACTATTGTGCCCTTTTTGAGTAGTAGGGGAACTTTACTCCTACTTTTCAGGGTCTTGAGGGGGGGTATCTTGGACACCCTGACTGTTTTCTTACGGTCCCAGCGACCTCTCTACAACATCCCATAGGTCTGGGGTCCATTCGTGATTCGCATTCCACTTTTGGAGTATATGCTTTGTGTTGCCCCTAGACCTATGTTCACCTATTGCATCCTATTGTGATTCTACATTGTTTGCACTACTTTTCTTACTGTTACTTACCTGTTTTGGGTTTGTGTACATATAACTTGTGTATATTACTTACCTTCTAACTGAGGGTACTCACTGAGATACTTGTGGCATATTGTCATAAAAATAAAGTACCTTTATTTTTAGTAACTCTGAGTATTGTGTTTTCTTATGATATTGTGCTATATGATATAAGTGGTATAGTAGGAGCTTTGCATCTCTCCTAGTTCAGCCTAAGCTGCTTTGCCATAGCTACCTTCTATCAGCCTAAGCTGCTAGAAACACCTCTATTCTACTAATAAGGGATAACTGGACCTGGCACAGGGTGTAAGTACCACAAGGTACCCACTATAAGCCACGTCAGCCTCCTACAACCAGCATCCCTGCCCCTGCAGAAGGTGAACCACCCAGCAAACGTTCCCTGCGATTCAGACAGAAGCCAGAGACACTTCCCAAGACCCCCACCAGGAAATGAGACTCTCCTGTCACCCTTGTATCCCACTAAGTCAACCTTTCCACCTTGAACTGCCATTGCTCCCCTTCCTATGTCCCCTTGGACAATGTACCTGTGCTTCAAACAGACTGGAACAATGCCTTGAACTTTCCTCCATCATCACCCCTTCCCATTGCACTTTGCCCCTCTACATGTTAGCACTTCAATAAACACCCTTTGAAAAAAAATATTTTGGAGTATGTCAGTGAGACGGGTTATCTTGCGTTCACCCGCACACTTCCAGGACCTGTGCTGACTCTGCCCCTGGGGACCGTTGCCCGACCTGCCTCCCGTCCCATGATTGGTGGGACTCTCAGGAATGGCGGGCCGCTGACAGGTCAAATCGGCCTCCAGCAGCACTTGCGGTTGTCGATGGTGTGGAGGAAGCGAATGGACGACCACGAGAGGAGACGGAAATCGAGCTACCGGAGGACGAAGAGGAGGAAAAGGGGTGGCGCCTCGAGACCCGGACACAGCAACTCCCTAAAGCGACTCAGAGAACACAGCCGGAGGCATCTGACAGGTCCCGCGGAAGCAGGCAGCCGGGAGGACGAAGCGCTAATGCCCACCACGCTTCTGGAGAAGCATGGTGAACCCAGGTGCGTGGGATCACATACCTAAGAGAAAACGGGAGAGAGTGAGAGAGAAAGAGAGCGAGTGAGAGAGAGCTGTATGGGGGGGAAGGGGAAGGAAGGAGGGAATAAAGGGGGAAAGATCTCCGACACCCTCCCAATTTGAGCACACTAAAGCATTTTTATGTTTAGACTAAGGCACTTTAAAGGCACTGCATCTAAATACCCCATAGAGGCACAACGAGAAGGGAAGGAAAGACACTAAGCACTGTAAGAGACCAAAAGACTCGTTCCAGAACAGGCGCACAGGAGAGGCTGCAAGCAGAAGAGAGACAGAGATACCATAGCCATTGTTTAAAAGGAGAAAATACAGGAATAGAATAGAAAAGAGAAAAGAAAGACCCAAAAGTGATCCCTCCACTTACCATATGTCCTCTGTTCTCTTCACATGTACTTCCCGGGGCACCTGTACGCCAAGGAAACAAAAGAGAAAGAAGAGTGAAAACTACCACCACAAGAAATCACCAGTTCACCCACCGCCCAAAGAAGAAAACCTTTAAAGCATACCTGCACCATACCTCACCGACTATCATCTTCTTCTAATAAAGCACTGGTACACCGGAACAACGCGTTCGAGTATTCCTTCCACACGGGAACTGGTCACAGTCAGGAATATCAAATATGTATTTATTGTAACAGGTACAAACATTGCAAATCAACTGTACAGAGAATTAGCATAGATTAATGACCTGTAGCTGGCTGTAGTGATCACACCAGGAGTATATGTCAGGACACCAACATCTGCAAAATGAATTGCCAGAGGGAACAGTAAGTGGTCATAGAAGTTGAAAATATCAGCATGCTATTGCCACACAAATTGAAACAAAAGTAATTGAAATGTGAAGTAACGCTGTCCTACCTGTGTGTCATTGGAAGTATTGTGGGATCACATATGTTCTGTTGTCCTCATCCTCATCCTCTGCCTCCTCATCCTCACTGTCCACAGGGTGTACTGCTGCCACACGGGCATCTCCACTCTCCTCCTCCTGCAGGAATGGGACATGGCGTCTGAGGGCCAGGTTATGCAACATGCAGCATGCCACCACTATCTGGCAGACCTTCTTTGATGAGTAGCACAGGGATCCACCTGTTAAATGGAGGCACCCGAGCCTGGCATTCAGGAGGCCAAAGGTCCTTTCAATGATCCTTCTGGTTCGCCCATGTGCCTCATTATAACGTTTTTCTGCCATTGTTCTGGCATTCCTCACATGGGTCAGCAGCCATGATAGGTTTGGGTAACCAGAGTCACCTGCAAGTATTGAGGGACAACATTTAGCCACACACTATCCTAGATGGCCACACCGTACCCATACACCAACATATACTGTGTGGGAACCAGGGCTCACCTATTACTCACGCGCTGTGCCTCTGTAATTGGGCCATCACATTTGGGATGCTGCTATTCCGTAAGACAAAGGCATCATCACCGACCCTGGATACTTAGGGGGTTATTCTAACTTTGGAGGAGTGTTAATCCGTCCCAAAAGTGACGGTAAAGTGACGGATATACCACCAGCCGTATTACGAGTTCCATAGGATATAATGGACTCGTAATACGGCTGGTGGTATATCCGTCACTTTTCCGTCACTTTTGGGACGGATTAACACCTCCTCCAAAGTTAGAATAACCCCCTTAGTATTGGCGTGGGAGATGTACTGGTCCTCCAAGCACACCATCTGAACATTCATGGAGTGAAAAGTCTTATGATTCCTGAACACCTGTTCATTCTGACGGGGTGGGGGGGACAAGTGCAATATGTGTTCCATCAATCGCCCCAATTATGTTGGGGATATGTCCCATTGCATAAAACTCGGCGTTCACTGTGGCCAAATCATTAACCTGGGGGAAAACAATGTTGCTGCACATGTGTTTTATCAGGGCAGACAACACTCTTGTCAGCACTATTGAGAACATTGGCTGTGACATTCCTGCTGCCAAGCCCACTTTCACTTGGAAATAACCAGTTGCTAGGAAATTGAGTACAGATAGCACTTGCACAAGAGGGGGGTTCCCAGTGGGGTGACGGATAGCAGATATCAGGTCAGGCTCCAACTGGGCACATAGCTCTGTGAGTTTGGCCCTGTAAATTCTATAGGTGAGGATAATGTGTGTGTCCTCCAGTTTTGCCAAGCCCACAAGAGGTCTGTACACGGCGGTATGTCTCCATCTCCTATTCATCCGCAGTGGTGGGAATGTAAGGGACAAAAGAGTGAGGAGCCAGACACAAACTGAACAATGGAGCTACAACAGTACTTTGCATCCCGTAAACATGTAATGGGTCATTGTGATTTGTCCAGTATGTGCTAATAACTCCTGTGACACAGCATTATTCCATGGCCTGCCCCCCCGCCTGTCCTGTGTGGAGGGACAGGTGGAAGTGAGGTAATTCTGCTGAAGTTGTTCGCCGGTGCGGGAGGCGGTCGGGAACCACTGTGCAACTCCTCATTGGCTAGCATTGGGGTTATGGGGTACAGTGGCCAATGGTGATCTATGCCGGCGGTGACGGTATGCACTGCGGGGAACGTGACCGCTATTTTCTATTAGATTCTGTGTGGAGGGACAGGTAAAAGTGACGTAATTCTGCTGACGTTCTGCACCGGTGCGGGAGGCGGTCGGGAACCACTGTGCAACTCCTCATTGGCTAGCATTGGGGGCTATGGGGTACAGTGGCCAAGCGTGATCTATGCTGGCGGTGACGGTATGCACCGCTGTGAACATGACCGCTATTTTCTATCAGATTCCTCACTTGCTACCTGACCTTCCACAGGAGAGGACCTACACTGCATGTGCTGCTGTGTCCTGTGTCTGGAACCTACCATGGCCCGTTTGACCGGGGAAAGGGCCCCAGCCTTCACTTCAGAGGAGTTGGAGAGACTGGTGGATGGGGCCCTACCCGAGTATGGACTGCTGTATGTGTCTCCAGACCAACAGGTGAGTACACTGTGAGCATGATACAAGGGGCATGGATGCATGGAGGGGTATGTGTGAAGACCTCATGTAAGCGGGGTGGGTGGATGTTATCTTGGCGGCATACAGGTTGTGTGTGTAACTGTTGAGGGGAAGGGGTATGGTGGGCCATATGTGTAACAGGCAGGTCTGTTTTTCTGATTCTATTTTCCTGTGTGTATTGCCTCTGCAGGTCAGCGCACATCAAAAGAAGGGTATATGGCGTGCCATCGCCAAGGAGGTGCGGACCCTGGGGGTCTATGGCTGTCGCAAACGGTGGGAGGACCTGAGATGCTGGGCACGGAAAACGGCAGAGGCCCAGCTGGGGATGGCCTCCCAATGAGGAAGGGGTGCCCGTTGAACCCTGACCCCCCCTGATGGCCTGCATACTGGCGGTGGCCTATCCAGAGCTGGATGGGCGCTTCAGAGCATCACAGCAGCTACAAGGGGTTGAGTACAGTGCCCATCATTACAACTTACACATGGTAGGGTGGTATCCGGGTGGTGGATTTGTGTCAGTGGGTGCCCCTAGGCCAGGCCTGACATTGTAGCATAGGTCCCCTGGTGGCTAGGGTTCTGAAGGGATAATCTTGCTACCTAGCTTGTAGGCATCCAATACTGGTCAGGGCTCTGTGGGTCCCAGGTGTGCTGCATTTGGCGGTGTGTGCCCCTCCCCATGCCTTAGTGGCAAGCTATTTCTCTGGTAGTGCAATTCATATTGTGTAGGCCTGTTCCCTGTGTGTGAGGGTGCTGTGTACGCCAACGGTGGTGTTGGTGCCACCATTGACCCTGTCTATCATTTGTCTCTTCCCCCCCTTTTTTGTTTTATCATCCTGTCCTTATGTGCATTAGCATAATCTGGCGGAGGAGCACAGGCACTGGTGACGGAAGGAGCTGCATCCCTCAGAAGGCAGAGTCCACCAACGGTGAGGGCACCCGTGGGACGGAGGGCGAGGAGAGCACCACGGCAGAGACTAGAGGGGACAGTTCAGACAAAGATATCTCCTCGGATGGAAGCTCCCTGGTGGTGGCGGATACTTCTGTGACCACCCCAGCTACAGGTACAGCTGCCATTCCGTACCAGCACCGCCCTCCCAGCAGCCCCTCAGCAAGTTGCCTGTACCCGCTCACCCAGGAGGGTGGGCATCTCCTCAGCCCCAGGCACCTCAGGCCCTGCCCCAGTTAGCCCTCCTGCCATGAGTGAGTAGGCTATAGACCTCCAGAGATCCATCTATGTAGGGAAGTCAACCATTGTGAATGCCATCCAGGGGCTGGCAGCCCAGATGCAACAATCTAATACATTCTTGGAAGGCATTCACACTGGATTGGCGGCCCAACAGAGATCGATTCAGATTCTGGCCTCCTCTCTGATGGCAGCCATTGTCCTTGTTTCTACCGTCCCCCCTCCAACTTCCACTGCCCAGTCCCATTCCACTCAACCCCAACCTATTCCAGGCACACATACAGACGACCATGTACACCAGACAACACCCAAAAGTGTCACAGGCAAACACAAGCACCACACTTCATCCCACAGGCACTCACGCAAACACCAACCAGTTACAGACACAACAACATCCACTACTTCCACTGTCTTCCCCACCTCCCCCTCCACCATCTCCCTCCCAGCCATGTCTACACTCACACCTGCATGCACTACATCATCATCCACTACCAGCATCATCACCACACCAAGCAGAACACACACACCTCACTGGCAGACACCTCCACAAAAGCCATGCACACGTCCCCTGTGCCTTCTCCAACTGTGTTTGTCCCCCCTCCTAAAGTACACAAACGCAAGCACTCAGACACCCAATAGACATCCACCTCACAACAGCATACAGCCCATGCAACTGCACCCAAAAGCAGCAGACAGACACCTCCAAAAACCACTCTCTCATCCTCCACTCCCATTCCTTATCCTCTTCCCACCCCAATGTTCCTAAAATACTGTTCCCATCCACCACTGACCTCTTCCCTACCCTCCCCCCATCCTGCACGTATGGCCAGGGTATCACAAACCAAGCCAAGCACCTCAGCCACACAGTCCACGGGCCCAGTGTAGGAGGCTGGCCTGGCTTGTAGTGGGTACCAGAGGTACTTACACCTTGTGCCAGGTCCAGTTATCCCTTATTAGTGTAGAAGAGGTGTTTCTAGCAGCTAAGGCTGATAGAAGGTAGCTATGGCAAAGCAGCTTAGGCTGAACTAGGAGACATGTAAAGCTCCTACTATACCACTGGTGTCATATGCACAATATCATAAGAAAACACAATACACAGAAGTACTAAAAATAAAGGTACTTTATTTTTATGACAATATGCCAAAAGTATCTCAGTGAGTACCCTCAGTATGAGGATAAGATATATACACAAGATATATGTACACAAACCAAAATTATGCAGGTAATAGCGAGAAAAGTAATGCAAGCAGTGTAAAGTTACAATAGATTGCAATAGGAACACATAGGTATAGGGGAAACACAAACCATATACTCTAAAAGTGTAATGCGAACCACAAATGGACCCCAAACCTATGTGAGCTTGTAGAGAGTCGCTGGGACTGTAAGAAAACAGAGGGTTAGAAAAATAGCCCACCCCAAGACCCTGAAAGGTAGGTGTAAAGTGCACCTACTACCCCCAGAGAGCACAGTAGTCATGATAGGGGGATTCTGCAGGAAGAACAAACACCAGCAATGCAACAACAGTGGATTTCCAGACCTGAGTACCTGTAAGACAAGGGGACCACGTCCAATAGTCGCGACAGTGTTGAGAGTGGGCAGGAGCCCAGGAAATGCCAGCTGAGTGTGCAAGGAAGCTGCCACCTGTTGGAGGAAGCTTGGAGTTCTGCAAGAAAGAAGAGAGCTAGGAACTTCTCCTTTAGAGGATGGATGTCCCACGTTGTGATGAAGCTTGCAGAGGTGTTCCCATGCAGAAAGACCGCAAACAAGCCTTGCTAGCTGCAAGGGTCGCAGTAGAGGTTTTTGGGTGCTGCTGTGGCCCAGGAGGGACCAGGATATCGCCACTTGGAGGAGGAGACAGAGGAGGCGCCCAGCAAGTCAGGGAGCCCTCACAGAAGCAGGCAGCACCCGCAGAAGTACCTGAACAGGCACTTGGAAAAAGAGTGAACTGGAGTCCACGCGAAGTCACAAAAGGGAGTCCCACGACGCCGGAGGACAACTCAGAAGGTTGTGCACTGCAGGTTAGAGTGTCGGGGACCCAGGCTTGGCTGTGCACGAAGGAAATCCTGGAAGAGTGCACAGGAGCCGGAGCAGCTGCAAATCACATGGTACCCAGCAATGCAGTCTAGCGTGGGGAGGCACGGACTTACCTCCACCAAACTTGGACTGAAGAGTCACTTGGACAGAGTTGCTGAGTTACAGGGACCACGCTCGTCGTGCTGAGAGGGGACTCAGAGGACCAGTGATGCAGTCTTTTGGTGCCTGCGGTTGCAGGGGGAAGATTCCGTCGACCCATGGGAGATTTCTTCAGAGCTCCTGGTGCAGAGAGGAGGCAGGCTACCCCCAGAGCATGCACCACCTGGAAACAGTCGAGAAAGCCGCCAGGATGAAGCGATACAAGGTTGCTAGTAGTCGTCTTGTTACTTTGTTGCGGTTTTGCAGGCGTCCTGATCAGTCAGCGGTCGATCCTTTGGCAGAAGGTGAAGAGGGAGATGCAGAGGAACTCTGATGAGCTCATGCATTCGTTATCTGGTGAGATCCCCAAAGCAGAGACCCTAAATAGCCAGAAAAGGAGGTTTGGCTACCTAGGAAGGAGGATTGGCTACCAAGAGAGGTAAGAGCCTATCAGAAGGAGCCTCTGACATCACCTGCTGGCACTGGCCACTCAGAGCAGTCCAGTGTGCCACAGACACCTCTGTTTCCAAGATGGCAGAGGTCTGGGACACACTGGAGGAGCTCTGGGCACCTCCCCTGGGAGGTGCAGGTCGGGGGAGTGGTCACTCTCCTTTCCTTTGTCCAGTTTCGTGCCAGAGCAGGGCTGGGGGATCCCTGAACCGGTGTAGACTGGCTTATGCAGAGATGGGCACCATCTGTGCCCATCAAAGCATTTCCAGAGGCTGGGGGAGGCTACTCCTCCAAGCCCTCACACCTATTTCCAAAGGGAGAGGGTGTTACACCCTGTCTCAGAGGAAGTCCTTTGTTCTGCCTTCCTGGGCCAGGGCTGCCTGGACCCCAGGAGGGCAGAAACCTGTCTGAGGGGTTGGCAGCAGCAGCAGCTGCAGTGGAGACCCCGGAAAGGCAGTTTGGCAGTACCCGGGTTCTGTGCTAGAGACCCGGGGGATCATGTTACATGGCCATGTTCTGAGTTACCATTGTGACGCTGTACATAGGTAGTGCCCTATGTACAGCCAACGCGTGTAATGTTGTCCCCGCACTCACAAAGTCTGGGGAATTTTCCCTGAACGATGTGGGGGCACCTTGGCTAGTGCCAGGGTGCCTACACACTAAGTAACTTTGCACCCAACCTTCACCAGGTGAATGTTAGACATATAGGTGACTTATAAGTTACTTAAGTGCAGTGGTAAATGGCTGTGAAATAACGTGGACGTTATTTCACGCAGGCTGCAGTGGCAGGCCTGTGTAAGAATTGTCAGAGCTCCCTATGGGTGGCAAAAGAAATGTTGCAGCCCATAGGGATCTCCTGGAACCCCAATACCCTGGGTACCTCAGTACCATATACCAGGGAATTATATGGGTGTACCAGTATGCCAATGTGAATTGGTAATTTTAGTCACTTGCCTGTTAGTGACAAATTTACCCCCACTTTTGGCCTGTTTGTGAGTATATGTCAAGGTGTTTTTACTGTCTCACTGGGATCCTGCTAGCCAGGGCCCAGTGCTGATAGTGAAAGCCCTACGTTGTCAGTGTGTTTGATATGTGTCACTGGCATCCTGCTAGCCAGGACCCCAGTGCTTATAAGTTTGTGGCCTATATGTGTTCCCTATGTGGTGCCTAACTGTATCACTGAGGCTCTGCTAACCAGAACCTCAGTGTTTATGCTCTCTCTGCTTTCTAAAATTGTCACTGCAGGCTAGTGACTAATTTTACCAATTCTCATTGGCACACTGGAACACCCTTATAAATCCCTTGTATATGGTACCTAGGTACCCAGGGTATTGGGGTTCCAGGAGATCCCTAAGGGCTGCAGAATTTGTTTTGTCACCCATAGGGAGCTCAGACAATTCTTACACAGGACTGCCACTGCAGCCTGAGTGAAATAACGGCCACATTATTTCACAGCCATTTTCACTGCACATAAGTAACTTATAAGTCACCTATATGTCTAACCCTCACTTGGTGAGGGTTAGGTGCCAAGTTACTTAGTGTGTGGGCACCCTGGCACTAGCCAAGGTGCCCCCACATTGTTCAGGGCAAATTCCCCGGACTTTGTGAGTGCGGGGACACCATTACATGCGTGCACTATATATAGGTCACTACCTATATGTAGCGTCACAATGGTAACTCTGAACATGGCCATGTAACATGTCTAGGATCATGGAATTGTCCCCCCAATACCATTCTGGTAGTGGGGTGACAATTCCATGCATTCCCGGGTCTCTAGTACAGAACCCGGGTACTGCCAAACTGCCTTTCCGGGGTTTCCACTGCAACTGCTGCTACTGCCAACCCCTCAGACAGGTTTCTGCCCCCCTGGGGTCTGGGCAGCCCAGTCCCAGGAAGGCAGAACAAAGGATTTCCTCTGAGAGAGGGTGTTACACCCTCTCCATTTGGAAATAGGTGTGAAGGGCTGGGGAGGGGTAGCCTCCCCCAGCCTCTGGAAATGCTTTGATGGGCACAGATGGTGCACATCTCTGCATAAGCCAGTCTACACCGGCAGGCACCAAACTTCTGCATCACCGGTCATCTGGGTCCCCTCTCATCCTGACGAGCGTGCTCCCTGGAACACAGGAGCTGGGTCCAAGTGTCTCCCACAGTCCAGTGGCCCTTCTGTCCAAATTTGGTGGAGGTAAGTCCTTGCCTCCCCACACCAGACAGCAAACCTGTGTACTGCGTGATTTGCAGCTGCTACGGCTTCTGTGCACTTCTCCAAGGATTCCTTTGTGCACAGCCTAGCCTGGGCCCCAGCACTCTGTCCTGCAGTGCCCAACTCACTGAGTTCGACTCCGATGTTGTGGGACTCTCCTTTTGTGACTCTGAGTTCACAGATCTTCTAAGTGCCTGTTCTGGTACTTCTGCGAGTGCTGCCTGCTTCTCCGGGGGCTCTCTGAGTTGCTGAGCGCCCCCTCTATCTCCTCCTCCAAGGGGCGACATCCTGGTCCTTCCTGGTCCCCAGCAGCACCTAAATCCTCAACCGCGACTCTTGCAGCAAGCAAGGCTTGTTTGCAGTATTTCTGCCTGGAAGCACTTCTGCAACCTCCAGCACGCCGTGGGACATCTTCCATCCAAAGGAGAAGTTCCTAGCCCTTTTCGTTGTTGCAGAATGTTGTGTCTTTCTGGGGTAGTAGGGTAACTTTACTCCTACTTTTCATGGTCTTGGGGTGGGGTATCTTGGACACCCTTACTGTTTTCTTACAGTCCCAGCGACTCTCTACAACCTCCCATAGGTCTGGGGTCCATTTGTGATTCGCATTCCACTTTTGGAGTATATGGTTTGTGTTGCCCCTAGACCTATGTCTACCTATTGCATCCTATTGTGATTCTACATTGTTTGCACTACTTTTCTTACTGTTACTTACCTGTTTTGGGTTTGTGTACATATAACTTGTGTATATTACTTACCTCCTAAATGAGGGTATTCTCTGAGATACTATTGGCTTATTGTCACTAAAATAAAGTACCTTTATTTTTAGTAACTCTGAGTATTGTGTTTTCTTATGATATTGTGCTATCTGATATAAGTGGTATAGTAGGAGCTTTGCATGTCTCCTAGTCCAGCCTAAGCTGCTTTGCCATAGCTACCTTCTATCAGCCTAAGCTGCTAGAAACACCTCTATTCTACTAATAAGGGATAACTGGACCTGGCACAGGGTGTAAGTACCATAAGGTACCCACTATAAGCCAGCCCAGGCTCTTACAGTAAGGTTATTAGGGACTATACTAGCATGTATAACATGACAGATCCAATCTCTCTTCAATTTTTCGCTGTCTGACACAGTGAGTTGAGTTTCTTCCCCAATGCATTATCAGGTCTTTGTTTTCCAAGAAAATTAAGTATTTTCTTTCTCTTAATAAAATGTGTTATACCATTAACATTTCAAGAAACAATATTTAGAGGTTTCATCTTAGGAGTCGACATACCGAAAAGAATAGGGACAGTGAAATTTATGAGAAAATAGGAACTAAAAATGATAAATGTATAGAAAAAGAATGAGATAGGGAGAATATGTATAGCATTCAAAAACGGAGGAGCCCAATACTCTAGAATAAATATAACTAAGAGGAGAAAGGAAAAGATCTATATTTTAAAAAAATCAAATAAAGTATTGGAAATACATTTAAATAGGAAACAATTATATAAGCTATTGATCAGTATAAATTAAATTGTCCAACACAAAGTGATACGACAACTAGGTACACTTGACAACTAAATCTTTAAACTGAGGGAATAGACAAAATACACCGCAGAGTGAAAGACAGAGACGAGGATAGTTGTAACTTTTACAAATAATATTCAAAGAAAGTATCCGAAAACAAATAAGATTCAAAACAAAGTACCCAAAAACACATTAAAATAAGATCACATAAAGAGAGGAAAGAAAACAAAAAAGAAAATCATATAAATGTACCTATAATGTAAGAAAAGGAAGGAGATAGCATAAGGTAGCCTGAATCTAAGCATAAGGAGAACATGATACAAAAAACCTAGAGAAAAAGAAGAGAAGAGGTAGGCCAAACATTGTAGTCTCATATGTTATTACTTTTCTATCATAATCAAGATTTCAAAGGAGATCTAGATTTATCTCTTGCTTGATATTTCTTCCAATTCTTTAAGTTTACCACCATTGACCAATGTCGACGATCAGTCTCCCATTCTCCTTGATCAGCATCTTCAGGTTCTCTTGTGGGTGGTGGAGGAGAAGATTTTTGTTCCATCTCGGAATCCTTCTCATCTAAGTGATTCAAAAATGATTCTAGATCATGAGGAGCAAAGTACTTCTTAGTTTTCCCTTGAAAAGTCACAATCATAGTTGCAGGGTCCAAAAGACCATATTTAATGTCTCTCTTCTTCAGTCTAGTGCATAAAGTTAGAAATTGTTTTATTTTAAGATTAGTAGGCGCTGAGAAGTCTGCTGTGACAATAACTTGTGATTTGGCATATTTAGAATGTTTCGTTGCATCCATGATAATTTGACAAGCTTGTTGATGTAGCAAACAGCAGGCTAGAATATGTTGAGGATTTGTTGAATGATCTGAAGTACGAGAGCGGACTCGATGGACATGCTGAAACTCCAATGGAGCAGTAAAGGTTATATTCATATATTTATGTATATGTATTCTCTTTATTCGGTGTGAAAAGTATCAACCATACAAATAAAACACACAACAAAATGCAATACACTCTCAAAAATCATTATCCAAAATAAACATTCCTACACCTACCCCACCCATAAAATACTTAAGACAAAATATTAAGGACAATTCATTAAACCAGTTTCAAAATCCTATTAGCCATTATTACACATATAAAAATTGCATTTCAAAACTCGCTAAAAATTCTAAAATAATACAATAAAATCACAAATTAAGACTCAATTGAAAGAGCCTTTATATTATTCCGCCAAGTTATAGCTCCCTTAAGAAAAGACCCCACCCCGTCACACCAACGCATCCGAGGCCATACGCAACCACCGGAAGGCTGGGCAGTATTGCACAAAATCCCTATCCTTCAGTATGGGAAGTAAATACCGACACCTAAAGGGGGCATAAAAACCACAGAACAGAGTAAAATGAATTAAAGTCTGTGAAGATACTCTATCACAGGGGCATGGTTTTATAGCTTTTTCATCAAACTGACCTAGCGGGAAACACAAATTGCTTCTAATGACCCCAAAGCGGAATCGCAAGATGAGAGTCCTTTCCCTCACATTTCTTATCTCCAAGAGATAAGCCTCAGGACCCACCCCCATCTATAGCATTTTAAAGTCCCTAACTGATTTTTTCCTTAGTTCCTCCGTCTCCCTTTTAGCCCCCAAAATTTTGGAGAAAGTCTCCTCAACCAAGCGTTTCTCAGATTTGGTGAGACTTTCTGGAGCCTCTTACATAGCCGGCCGCCCCAATACGGAAGATAATTTTCTGATATACATCAGCCAGGGAATATCCTTCACACACTCACTAGCCATCCAATCCAACAGAATCTCTCTATTAAAAGAGGCAAATTCATTCATCCAGATAGAGATCCATAACATAAGGGGAGCAGTCTTAATGGTATCTTCTATCAAATCTAGGGTCAATTCGGCATGCAAGGAGAAGCTGGAAATGTTCTGACCAACTCCTAACAACCCCCTACAGAAACGATTTTCCTCTGTAGCAGGGGCCCTATTTTCTGTGTGCCCCCACAATGACACCCCATACATCAAAACTGATACACTTTCACCTATATATTTCAAGCAGGGCCTTAACAGATTTATTACCCACCCTAGTAGCAAACTCAAAAGTGGCACCTACTATTGCATTAAAAAGTGCCCCTCTCCTGGAAATACAAGATTTCCAGGAACCATTGTCATCAAAATGAATCCCTAAATACGGGAATTCCTGTACCTTACTGATCGCTTGCTCATTGATCTTCAGCCCCCCCCACCCTACTAAGTTGTTTCCCATACACCATAAAGTGTGATTTATTGCAATTTATCTCTAAATCCAGGGCTGTCATAAAAATTTCATAAGCTCTAACCGCCTCTCGAAGGCCATTCATAGTGCGAGCCGTCATCCGCATAAATCAAAACGAGACGTTCCTTCCATTTATTTTAGAGGCATCCTTACAGCTTTCCACCAAAAGGTCGAACAACCCATTTGTGTACAGAAGAAAAAGAGTAGGAGCCAGGACACATCCCTGGCGCACCCCCCTGCCAAGCTCAAAAGCATCCGAACATTCCCCATTTACCATAACCCTCATATTAGCATACGTACCTAAATGGAGGTACTAAAGCAACTCCACAATTGAGGGGTCCATTCCCAGCCGGGTAAGCTTCTCCCACAGCATAGACCGATTGACCTTGTCAAAGGAACAACTAAGATCCATAAAAGCTTGATATAAAGGGCCATATGTATGAAAACTGGAGCTTGCGACTCGCAAATAGCGATTTTTAAGAAATTGCTATTTCCGAGTCACAATTGGCCACGTAACACAATTGCGAATCGGAAATAGCGATTTCTTAAAAATCGCTATTTGTGGTTTGCGAGGCCCATTTACCGAATAGCAATTTGCATTATCGCAAATTGCGATTTTTTTGCGATTCGTAAAAATTAGCAAAATGCGAGAAAGTTCGAGAATGCATACCTGGAGGAGCCTGATGACATCACCAGCAGGAAATGAGTCATCCCAGGCAGTTTCAGGTGCCACACCCAAACCAGCATCCTGAGAGAGAGCAGCCCAGCCACACAGAGCAGCACTCAGAAGGAGCAAGAACCCCTGAGCCAGGATGGACACCCCAGGCCAAGCACAGGAGAAGGCTGAAAGGAAGCGCAAGCTGAAATTCAGCGAACAGGAGCTTGAGGTTCTAACTGAGGAGGTGGTGAGGAGCCATGACCGCCTGTTCGGAAAAAGCTCACTCCAGGTGCCTAAGTGTGAAAAGAGGAGATTATGGCTGGACATACAGTCTAAAATCTGCGCCATTGGAGTTGCACAGCGCTCCATCGAAGAGATAAAAAAAAGGTGGTACGACCTGCGCTCCCGTGCAAAGGAGAGGGTGGCAAAGAGACTTGCAGAGGCCAGTGGTACAGGTGGCGGACCACCAACAGAAGCACCATCAACACCATTGGAGGACCTAGTGGAGTCCACACTCCTCCCTGAAGCTGTGACTGGGGTCACAGACATCGACACCTCCGGCACACCGAGTAACAGCCAAGGTAGCCGCTATATTGTATATGTATATGCACAAAAGCCCCTTAGGAATTAGCATGTAATGTGAAGCAGTGTGTGAAGTAGTCCAGTCCAAATCTTAGAAGCAGCACAACAATGCATTATGGGAGTGGCAGTCCACAAACTAGTACTGAAAGTAGCACAACAATGTAATTAAGTATAGTGACACCCAAAGTAACACAACACACACAACACCATGTAGAGCAGTACCTGTACCTTTATTGCCATTGTCTGACAGATAATGTAACATACAGAACTGACATGCTGCATATTGTTGTTGCAGGTGGGCCAGGCCCAGCAGCCACACCATCTACATGTGTAGGAGAGACAGACACCCATCAGCCCTCAGATTCAAACACCAGTGGGTCCCTCCACATGCCGAATGTCCGACGCAGGCCAAGGGCACTGCCACTGCCAGAGCTCAGCAACGACTCTGATGAGCAGCAGGAAGGGCCAAGCACACCATCAGCACCAGACAGGCGCAGTCAGATTCCGGAGGGCAGGGGTCAGCCAACCACAGCACCACGCAGGATTGCAACGGAGTCCCGGGCACAACATCATGAGGCAGGTGAGGGTCCCTCCTTATTCGGGGGCCTTGAAGCTGCTATGTTGCAGTAGCAGCGTCTGCAAAATAAGCGGATCCTTAGTTTAGACTGAAACCTGCGCAAACACAACCGTAACATGATGGGCCTGCATCGCCAACTGGACGCACTCAATGGCAATATTGTACAGCTGCGTGAGGGATAGGTGCAGGCTTCAGAGGACACCAGGGACCTTACAAGTGCTGTCCGTGACCTCTGCCAGGAGCTGCGCAATGAGAGGGTTAGCCTGCGCAGACAGGAGCACAGATTCCGGACAGTGTTTGGCAGCTACTGCAGGTCCTCTAACAGGATGGCAAATTCCACTGCATTGATCGCCCGTTGTGCAGTGGCTGCGCAAGTGGAGGCTGCACATAGCAGCAGGGACGTTGTCCAGGGACTTGTTCAGATCACGAATGTTATAGAACACATAATGGGACAAAGATCAGCCACTCCAAGTGAGGTAGCACTGGGGGACACTGAGGACAATTCCGGCCTCAGCAGTGTTGCCGTACCAGCAGCAGACACCAGACAGCGCAGTGCCAGGCACAGCACTGCCACTGAAGGTGACAATAGAGGTGCCAGTGACGTAACTGGGCACCTGAGTGGTGTGCGTGGGAGAAAAAAATGACTCTTGCTGCCATTAGACTGCTGTTGCCACTATGAGGAAATAGTGCATTACTCTGGTCATTAGTTGTTTTGCATTTGTCACATCACCTGTTTCATTTATTACTCACTCATACATTAGCTGACGTAAGATAATAAATTTATATCACTACAGGTACAGTTGTCAGTGGATTTGTGTCATTCATACTCACGTCTGAAATGGTTGTGTGTGATGTCGGCACGCCTCTGCCTTCCCTCTGCTGCACTGGTCCTGTCTGCTGGCTGTAGAGGTGGTATGGGATCGTCATCCTCATCTGATTCAGTGTCACTGATTTCTACAGGTATGCCCCTGGTTGTAGCTATATTGTGCAAGATTGCACAAGTAGCCACTATTCTACATGTAGTCCCTGGACTGTACTGTAGTGCCCCTCCACTTTTGTGGAGGCATCGGAAGCGACTCTTCAGCAGTCCAAATGTGCCCTCCACCACGTTGCGGGTTGCCCTGTGTGCTGCATTGTATCTCCGTTCAGCTGGTGTTGTAGGATTGAGGTAGGGCGTCATCATGTAGGTGTGCACTGCGTAGGCACTGTCTCCTGGAAGGAACAGAGGGTATAATGAGTAAGTGAGCCATCTGATGTCACAACGGCATAAATGCGCCAGTGTACAGAGGGACAATACCTAGTAGATATCCTTCACCAAACTCCCCAGCTAGCAGTCTTGTGTGAATGCCGCTGTGGCGAAAGATGTACGAATCATGTGTGCTCCCTGGGTACCTGGCCACGAGATCTGTTATGATATAGGAGGCATTGCATATCACCTGAATATTCATGGAATGTTGGTATTTACGGTTTCGGTACACATACTCTGTGGCTGATGGTGGACATATTGCCACATGTGTGCCATCTATGGCACCTAGGACGTGGGGGAACTGTGCTATCTGGTAAAACTCTATTTTTCTCTGCTGTATTTCCTGTGGGGTGTGGGGGAATCTGATGTACTGTTGTAGTTTGCTCAGCATGGCGTTGATGAAAGAATTAAAAAATCTGGAGAGGGTACTCTGTGAGACCCCTCCAGCTGCTGCTATGACCCCATGATATCTCCCTGAGGCGAGTAGGTGTAGGGAGCATAATACCTGCACATGGGTGAGTATGCTTTGACTCCTATGTGTTGCGCGCTGCAGTATGGATAGCTCAGCTATCAGGTCAAGTATCATGGCTGAGTTCAACCTATACCTCTCATATATTTCCTCCTCTGTCAGGTCAAAAAGTGTAATGCGCACTCTGAAAATGCGCTCCTGTCTCCTCCTCCCTCTCCTCAAACCTGCCATGATCCTCATCCTCCTCGCCATGACGTAGAGTGCAGCCATTGTGGAAAAGAGTCTGAGGCATTCTGGGCCTCTTTATATAGGTTGCACCTGGTTACCACCTGGTTTCAGTTCATGGTATTTTGCCTGTGCAAAATGCCATTCTGTAAAAAATCATAATTTGCGAATTTTTTAGGCATCTCTTTGCGATTTGGATTTTGCGAATCGCATTTTGCGCCTCGCAGTTTCCTACTGGAAATACCGAATCGTTAAATGTGACTCGCAAAACCAGCTGGCAACGCAAAAAAACGCAAAAATGTCGATTTCTTTTTTTTGGTCTGCGAATGCCTTTTGTGCATCGCAGACCACGTTTTTGCACTCGCAAAAGGCCGATTTTTGCGATTCGCACCGTTTTCGAGTGCAAAAACTTTTCATACATCTGGCCCAAAGTGCCTTTCCTAGCTTGAGTATATTTCCCAATCACCATCAGCAAATTTAGGCACTGTTCCTAGGTAACCAGCCCTTCCCTAAAACCATATTGTACCTGGCTCAGAATTGCATTTTCGACCATCCAAGTCTCAATACCCCTCAAAATAATTCGGCCCAAAATTTGGGCTGTAGAATCAAGAAGAGAAATTGGACGATACGACTTGGGGTCGTTCCGATCCCCCTTTTTATAGACAGGAATAATACACACTGATCTCCAGGTGTCCGGAATACCCACACTCACTGCAGCATTAAGGACATTTAACAAGATTGGCATCCTTAGCTGAGGTCAAGATTTATAAAGATCCATTGGGATAGAGTCTGGGCCAGGAGCTTTATTACTAGCACTGTCATGCAGTGCCTCCCTAACCTCCTCGAGTGTGAACCTAATAGCTCAAATGGAGTATTCCCTCTGCCGACTTCTAAATCAGGCCCTTAGTCTTGAAGGGGTCTACCAAAGTCCTTCTTCCACGTTGCCATTGAGGGAGAAGTCTCATGTCTACCTCCCAAGAATCAATCTCTCATTTTCTGGCGCTAAAAAGCACTACACCCTCACAAGATCCTCCTATTCAGACTCTTTACACGAATGACTGACCCTCCAGAGCTTATTATCCTCAGGTGAATGCCAAGCACTCCATTCCGTCCACCTAGACAATCACATGCTTTTCCTGTGCACACTGGTAGTCCTGCCCTGTACATTCAATCGATCAAAAAGTTGTCCTGTTGGTAGTTGAATCCTGTAGGTTGCATCTGACACTGCCCACCACATGTGACATTACCACACTCACATGTAATTAACCCTCCTGTGACCCAGTGACAGGATTCAACAGAACACCCACTGTGTACAGAGAAACTCCAAGAATGATAAACAAAGAATCAGCTCTTGCTACAAGAAGGATGAGAGTGCAAGTCCTCATCCCTGGTTCCCTTGTTTTATTACCTCTTGCTGTTCCCACTACCACACCGCCCGTCTTCTTGTGTGATTGTACATTTGATACGTGTGCAATGACAGAACAGAAAATCCAACCCCCTGCACAGTGGGAAGAAGGTCCCCTGAGTCTCTGTATCTCACAAATATTCATTGGCCCTGAGTGGAATGGAGCCCCTCTGAAGGGTTGGGGGCTCCTGAAGACTTAGGGGCCCCCTTCCTCAAAGGGGCTACAGAGGCCAGTGTTACACTCCTGTTCATGTGCTCTACTTCAACACTATTTTCCATGTTTTTCTTGGATCCATTTTCACTACTGTGCAATCCCAGTTTTTCGTACATAGCCCACATGGTTGAATGGAATAAAAACACTGAAAGGCTCATCAAGCAGTAGTGCAGCAGAGACTCACAGTGACTGATTAGATTGTGCCACTGGTTCAGGTCTACAAGTTAGGTGACATGCACCAAAAACTGGAGCAACACATAATTTCCAGTCAATGTTTTTCAGTGGTTGAAGTTCTGGAAAGGGTGGAGGGCAGACATCAAAGCAGCAATGACACATAGTGGACAGCCATGGTATTGTATTACCTGAATACTAAGAAGAATTAGGCACCTTTGCAACAGTGACCAGGACAGGTTAGGCACAGTTTGGCTTGGCTGAAATCCTAAACAGATAGTGACTGAGAATTGACAAGCAGAGACTAGTCAGAGTATGTAGGGTTTAGAAGTCATGAAGCCGTAGTGGCTGCCATTGCCACAGCTGACACTCCTATTCATTGGTGTAAGGCTTGTAAAGACTGAAGGACAGAAATTGGGGCCCCAGTGAAACCTGTGAGCAAGTTAGACTAAAGCAATGACATGTGTTTTAGTGGTAGTCAACTCTTACGCCAGTCAACTTCAGATTTCAACCCCATCACTGACTTCATTGATTCCCTTTCCATTGACTCCAACAACTTTATCTTCCTCACTGACCTCAATTTCCTCTTTGATGTCCACAGCGACGCCAACACCATCCGTCCCTGTGAATGCATAAACAACATAGGACTCAACCAACTCATCCATATCCCAACACACATCACAAGACACACACTGGACCTCCTATTTACCTCCAGCAACCAAGTCACGTACAGCCACATCACTGAATCCACCTGAACCGACCACTTCATCATCCACTTTATGATCAGCAACACACAGACCACCGCCTACACTTGAGAGAGAACACCCTCCGCAGCTGTGGCAAAATAACCAAGACCTAATGGACTGATGCTCTCAATGGCTCTGACCCCAACATCCCTCGACCAGGGGGACAGGAACTTCAATGCATGGATCACGAACCGCGCCAACAATATTGCCCCCATCAAAGGCAGCCACCAAGGAAGGTCCACAAAACAGGCCAGCTGGTACACTGAAGAACTTAGAATTGCTACACACATCTGAAACAGAGGGAAAGAAGATGGCACACTATCAAGGACATCGACAAAAGAACCTCCTGTGAGACCTCCCTAAGGAGGCTTGCTATTTGGGAAGACGTTTTTAACAAACACTGTGAATAACTTAGTGATATCTTCTATAATACTGCACTGTTCACTGCTGTTCCTCACTCATTTCTTTTCTTCTTCCAAGCCGTATTGATCACCCACGATCTCAACAGTGAATTCTATGCTTTGTAGTTCTTGGGGCACTATAGCTTCAGTTTCAAAGCCTAGCACATTCTGAACATTACAAAGAGCTCTGCTAGTTGACAAACATTTGCTGGCATTGCCCCTAACTTTTGAAACCCAATTTCATGACAATCTAACTAAATGAGACCAAGATATAAGATGGCTAAAATCTTGGTACAGTATAAAACCTCTTCTGCCTGTCCTACTGAAATGTAGTTTATACAGCAAACGGGGATCAATATTAAATATACTGGTGTCACATAAGTGATTAACCATTTTCCTTGAAAAAGTAACATTTATTTAATATAAATTGGATAAATGGGTCTACCAAATATGGTTACCTTCGACAGGGAACTGGTAACGATTTACACGAACTAAAATACATTATTGTATATGAAAGTGTGCTCATTTATTTATATGGCAAAAACAACAAGTGATGGATGGAATGCTGAACATTGTCAAACATTCACCCCCAGTTCAGTGATCTGGGTCTAAATCCATCGTTTTTTTGCTGCCCCTGCCATTCCAGTTTGGACCCAGCCATATGCAAATCAGTCTTGACCCTGTTCCCCATGGGAACAGTCCAACCCGAACTGCTAGGCCAGATCTTCCCTGGACTGGAAACAAGCATCCTGGGACTGGTTTCGGGGTCTCACCCCTCATCAGCCAGGCTAGCTTGAATCCAATGGCATGGGAAGCACGGGACCCACGCATACCCTTCCCACTTAGGGCGACAAAGCAAAAACAACAAATGATGGACGGAATGCTGAACATTGTCAAACATTCACCCCCAGTACAGTGATCTGGGCCTAAATCCATCGTTTTTTTGCTGCCCATGCCATTCCAGTTTGGACCCAGCCATATGCAAATCAGTCTTGACCCTGTTCCCCATGGGAACAGTCCAGCCCGAACTGCTAGGCCAGGTCTTCCCTGGACTGGAAACAAGCATCCTGGGACCGGTTTCGGGGTTTCACCCTTCATCAGCCAGGCTAGCTTGAATCCAGTGGCATGGGAAGCACGGGACCCACGTCTGGGCATACCCTTCCCACTTAGGGCGACAAAGCAAAAACAACAAGTGATGGACGGAATGCTGAACATTGTCAAACATTCACCCCCAGTACAGTCATCTGGGCCTAAATCCATCGTTTTTTTGCTGCCCATGCCATTCCAGTTTGGACCCAGCCATATGCAAATCAGTCTTGACCCTGTTCCCCATGTTCAGCATTCCGTCCATCACTTGTTGTTTTTGCTTTGTCGCCCTAAGTGGGAAGGGTATGCCCAGACGTGGGTCCCGTGCTTCCCATGCCACTGGATTCAAGCTAGCCTGGCTGATGAGGGGTGAAACCCCGAAACCGGTCCCAGGATGCTTGTTTCCGGTCCAGTGAGGACCTGGCTTGGCAGTTCGGGCTGGACTGTTCCCATGAGGATCAGGGTCAAGACTGATTTGCATATGGCTGGGTCCAAACTGGGGTGGCATGGTGAGCAAAAGAACGATGGATTAAACCCAGATCTGTGACTGGGGGTGAGTGTTTGACAATGTTCAGCATTCCGTCCATCACTCGTTGTTTTTGCTTTGTCGCCCTAAGTGGGAAGGGTATGCCCAGACGTGGGTCCCGTGCTTCCCATGCCACTGGATTCAAGTTAGCCTGGCTGATGAGGGGTGAAACCCCGAAACCGGTCCCAGGATGCTTGTTTCCGGTCCAGTGAGGACCTGGCTTGGCAGTTCGGGCTGGACTGTTCCCATGAGGAACAGGGTCAAGACTGATTTGCATATGGCTGGGTCCAAACTGGGGTGGCATGGTGAGCAAAAGAACGATGGATTAAACCCAGATCTGTGACTGGGGGTGAGTGTTTGACAATGTTCAGCATTCCGTCCATCACTTGTTGTTTTTGCTTTGTCGCTCTAAGTGGGAAGGGTATGCCCAGTGCTTCCCATGCCACTGGATTCAAGCTAGCCTGGCTGATGAGGGGTGAAACCCCGAAACCGGTCCCAGGATGCTTGTTTCCGGTCCAGTGAGGACCTGGCTTGGCAGTTCGGGCTGGACTGTTCCCATGAGGAACAGGGTCAAGACTGATTTGCATATGGCTGGGTCCAAACTGGGGTGGCATGGTGAGCAAAAGAACGATGGATTAAACCCAGATCTGTGACTGGGGGTGAGTGTTTGACAATGTTCAGCATTCCGTCCATCACTTGTTGTTTATGTATTGATATGGGGCCAGATTTATGAAACTTTTTTGCACTCGCAAATGGTGCGAATCGCAAAATTCAGCTGTTTGCGAGTGCAAAAACGTGGTCTGTGATGCATGAAAAGCATTTGTAGACCAAAAATAAGAAATCACAAAAATTGCGATTTTTTGCGTTGCGACCTGCTTTTGCGAGTCACATTTTGCGATTGGGTATTTCCAGTAGGAAATTGCGAGGTGCAAATTGCGATTCGCAAAATCCAAGTAGCAAATCGATGCATCAAAAAATCGCAAATTGCGATTTTTCGCAGAATGGCATTTTGCACATGCAAAATACCACTTAGTGAAACCAGGTGGTAACCAGGTGCAACCTATATAAAGAGGCCCAGAATGCGTCAGACTCTTTTCCACAATGGATGCACTCTACGTCATGGCAAGGAGGATGAGGATCTTGGCAGGTTTGAGGAGAGGGAGGAGGAGACAGGAGTGCATTTTCAGAGTGCGCATTACACTTTTTAACCTACAGAGGAGGAAATATTTGAGAGGTATAGGTTGAACTCAGCCATGATACTTGATCTGATAGCTGAGCTACAACCCATACTGCAGCACAGAACACTAAGGACTCACAGCATACCCACCCATGTGCAGGTATTATGCTCCCTCCATCTACTCGCCTCAGGGAGCTATCAAGGGGCCATAGCAGCAGCTGGAGGGGTATCACAGAGTACCCTCTCTAGATTTTTCAATGCATTTATCAATGCCATGCTGAGCAAACTACACCAGTACATCAGATTCCCCCACACCCACAGGATATAGAGCAGACAAAAATGTATTTTTACCAGATAGCACAGTTCCCCCACGTCCTAGGTGCCATAGATGGGACACATGTTGCAATCTGTCCACCATCAGCTACAGAGTATGTGTACCACAACCGTAAATACAAACATTCAATGAATATACAGGTTATTTGCAATGCCTCATACATCATTACTGATCTCGTGGCCAGTTACCCAGGGAGCACACATGATTCGTACATCTTTCGCCATAGCGGCATTCACACAAGACTGCTAGCTGGGGAGTTTGGAGAAGGATATCTACTAGGTATTGTCCCTCTATACATTGGCGCTTTGATGGCGTACTTATGTCAGATGGCTCAGTTACTCATCATACCCTCTGTCCCTTCCAGGAGACAGTGCCTACGCAGTGCGCACCTACCTAATGACGCCCTACCTCAATCCTGCAACACCTGCTGAACGGAGATACATTGCAGCACACAGGGTGACCTGCAACGTGGTGGAGCGCACCTTTGGACTGCTGAAGAGTCGCTTCCGGTGCCTCCACAAAAGTGGAGGGGCACTACAGTACAGCCCAGAGACCACATGTAGAATAGTGGCTACTTGTGCAATCTTGCACAATATAGCTACCACCAGGGGCATACCAGTAGAAATATGTGAATCTGAATCTGATGAGGATGATGATCCCATACCACCCCTACAGCCAGCAGACAGGACCAGTGCAGCAGAGGGAAGGCAAAGGCGTGCTGACATCACACACAACCATTTCAGATTAAAGTATGAATAAGACAAATGCACTGACAAATGTACCTGTAGTGAATTAAATGTATTACCTTAATGTCAGGTAATGTTAGTTCAACGAATAGCAAAAGAAATGAGTTAAAAAACTAGAGACAATGTAAGTTCAGAGTAATGCACTACCATTACGTCATAGTGAACTGATTACCCCTCTGGCCGCTACAGTTACTTTTTGCGGCCACGCACACCACTCGGGTGCCCAGTTACCTCACTGGCACCTCGATTGTCCGCCTCAGTGGCAGTGCTGTGCCTGGCACTGCGCCGTCTGGTGTCCATTGCAGGTACAGCTAGACTGCTGAGGCTCGAAGTGTCCTCTGTGTCCCCCAGTGCAAGCTCACTATGTGTGGCTGACCTCTGTCCCATGATGTTATCAATCACATTAGTGATTTGGACAAGTCCGTTAGCCACATCCCTGCTGCTGTGTGCTGCCTCCACCTGTGGAGCCACTGCAAGATGTGCAATCAGTGAGGTTGCAGTAGCCATGCTGTTGACAGAGTGACAGAAGCCCCCGAACATGTTCATGAATCTGCGCTCCTGTCTGCGGTGCCTCACCCTCTCAAGGCGCAGCTCCTGGCATAGTTCACGCACAGCAGGAGTGAGCTCTCTCGTGTCCTGCAATGCCTGCACCTGTCCCTCATGCAGCAGTTCTATATTAGCATTCAGGCACTCAAGCTGGCAATGCAGGCCCCCCATGTTGGTGTTATGTTGCTGCATATTTATTTGTAAGCCAAAGATCCTTTTGTTCTGTAGGCGCTGCTGCTGCATCATCGCTGCTTCCAGCCCACCAAAGAAGGAGGGACCCTCACCTGCCTCATTCTGCTGTGCACCGGCATTTGTCGCCATCCTGTGGGGTGCTGTGGTCTGCTGAAAACTGGCCTCCTGCATCTGGGTGCGCCTGCCAGTTGGGGATGGTGTAATTGGCCCTTCCTGCTGCTCATCTGAGTCCTGACTGAGCTCTGGCAGTGGCAGTGCCCTGGGCCTGAGTCGGACTGGCGCAATGGTGAGAGACCCACTTGTGTTTGAGTCAGAGGCTGGATGGGTGTCAGTCTCGACTACGCTGGCTGATGCTGTGGCTGCTAGGCCTGGCCCACCTGCAACGACAATATGCAGCATGTCAGTTATGTTTGTTGCAAGTAAGGGCACACAATGGTAATAAAGGTACAGGTACTTCTCTTCACTGTGTTGTGGGTGTTTTGTTCCTCTGGGTGTTGCTCTACTTAATTACATTGTACGTGCTACTTTCAGCTCTGGGTTGTGGACTGCCACTCCCATAATCCATTGTTGTGCTGCTACGAAGATGTGGAATGGACTACATCTCACAATGTTTTACATTACTTGTTAATTCCTAAAGGGCTTTTGTGCATGCACATATGGGGTTACAATTCAATATTGCACTTACCTTGGCTGGTACTTGGTGTGCCGGAGGTGTCTATCTCTGTGACCCCAGTCACAGCTTCAGGGAGGAGTGTTGACTCCACTAGGTCCTCTAATGGGGTGGATGGTGCCTCTGTGGGTGGACCGCCTCCTGTGCCCCTGGCCTCCTGCAGACTTCTTGCCACCCTCTCCTTCGCACCGGACCGCAGGTCATACCACCTCTTCTTAATCTGGTCGACCGAGCGCTGTGCCACTCCAATTGCGCAGATTTTGGTTTGTATATCTGCCCAGAGTCTCCTTTTCTCACTCTCCGGCACCTGGAGTGAGCTTTTACCAAAAAGGCGGTCATGGCTCCTGATCACCTCCTCTGTCAGCACCTCCAGCTCTTGCTCGCTGAATTTGAGCTTCCTCTTTCTCTCTCCCTTCTCCTTTCCTTGGGCTGAGGTGTCCATCCTTGTTCAGGTGTGCTGCCTCCTTCAGAGTGTTGCTCAGTGTGGCTGGGCTGCTCTCTCTGGATGCTGGTTTGGGTGTGTCACCTGAAACTGCCAGGGTTGACTCACTTCCTGCTTGTGATGTCATCAGGCTCCTCCAGGTGTGCTGTCTCGAAATTTCTCGCAATTTGCGATTTTCAATTACCGAATCGCAATTTGCGAAAATGCTAATTGCGATTCAGTAAATCGGCCTCGCAAACCACAAATAGCATTTTTTAAGAAATCGCTAATTCCGATTCGCAATTATGTTACATGGCCTATTGTGACTCGGAAATAGCGATTTCTTAAAAATCGCTATTTGCGATTCGCAAGGCCATTTCTTCATACATATGGCCCATGGTTCCTAAAAGAACTGCTGTTTTTTGTGTTTTTTTGCGCAACAAACACATTGTGGGAAAAAGTAGGGAGAAAAAACATCCTGTCAAAAATATAGTTTTTTTTTAAAACACAACAGAAAAACTTGTATAATTTGGGTTTGGAACGCACCACTATTGTAATGAAATCTTGTAAGAATATTTTAAAGAAAGGCTATATGTAATTGAAATTTTGGATTGAATAGAGCACAATCAATGCATACTCTGACTTACCCCTAGGTGTCTCTCTATACGTCTCGGTCAGGTCCATTTAAGACCTCGAACAGCAACATGGATACAAGAGTTAACTGTGATTACCTTAAGCACTCGAGACTCTTCTCTATGGAAAACCTCAGCGAGTGTCATATTTGACCTGGTCACTTGGTTTTTCGGCTTTTATAAGCTCTGCTTCTTCTATCCAGTGCATCAGCCATTTCCTTCCTCTGACTGATGGCACTTAAATTATGCGACTTGAAAGTACTAAAATATGCGGCAGAGTTGGCTAAAGTATACCTCCAAAAATAAAATGATGTGGCATAATGCTCATTTTGTGACAGTATCACTGCATTTAGCACTGTAGGGATAAATGTTCCCCCTCAGTGGTACCAGTTTAACACTCAAATACAGCAATAGGCAATTGAAAGGTGACCACTTGAATTTTGCGAAGGGTCTTCCACTTCATGGCAGCATGTGTATTTTCAGTAACGTTTGAGCTACAAACATAATTTTGCCAATTATGTAGCAGATGATGTATTATGTGGCAAATGCTGCAAAATCCTAATCATGCAAAAAACATTCTGCTGCAGAATCGCATAACCATAGTGGCACTGCTGGAAATCACTGTACCATAATATGTATCTACTTCTTTTAGGACGTTAGTCGATGCCACAATATGACTGGTTTAGTGGCGTCACTGCTGCCCCGGGTCGGCTTATCCTTTTCTTGCTGCTCAGTAGGTGTCATAGTAGGTGTCACTGCTGCATCGGTATGTGTGTACTGCAGAACATTAGCATACAGTATACTGTGGATTGCCAATTAGTGTTACTTCGCCCCTAATGCCTATCTACCCCATCTCTCAGCATGTGTGATAATTTAACAGGCTATAGGCATCACTGATGCATCGGTATTGGTACTTCCTTCTTCCAGGACTTAAACAATGCATTTAACTGGTCACTGACTGTCACTACTGCACCAGTCTCTTAAACCGTGTAACTGTGTGTTACTGATTTTCTTGTGTTTATTTACTCACTTAGCGACCACAGCCCATGCCATATTTTGACCGTCCACCAAATGTACTTCTGTTGTTCATTGGCAAACTCTTAGTACTATAGTAAATAACAACATTTGACTTCTCACTATGTTTCCCTGGGACATTGTTGCCTCTCCTGGTCCCCCGGTAAGAGTCAACTACTGATTCAATCAATCAATGAATCAATTAGTCAGTCTGTACAGCATACCAGTCACCCCAGTGGGTATCCAGGAACTTGCAGTATGCGATAGGCTTAGTCGAATAGCCAGGTCTTAAGAGATTTTTGAAATTCCAGTAGAGATGGGGAGGTACAGAACTACAGGGGGAGCGGTCGTTCCAGGCTTTCACTGCAAGGTAGGAGAAGGGGTGTCCTCTGATTGAGCTTCTGTTGATGCAGGAAGTGTGGGCAAGTGCTAGGGAGGTGGAGCGTAGTTGTCTGGCTGGTTGGTGGAAGTTCAGGCGTTGTTTGATGTAGGCTGGTCCTAGGTTGTGATGGGCCTTGTATGCATGGGCCAGAAGCTTGAATTAGCATTTCTTCTGTACTGGGAACCAGTGGGGTTCCTTGAGGTGAGGGAAGATGTGGGTCTGTTGGGGGGGGTTGAGGATGAGTCTGTCTGCAGTGTTCTGGATGCCCTGCAGTCTCTGAAGGAGGTGAGTAATGATCCGGTAGTAGAGGGTGTTACCGTAGTCCAGTGTGCTTGTGATGAGGGCTTGTGTGACTGTGTGTCTAGTGTTCCTGTGGAGCCACTTGAAGATCTTTCATTGCACGCGCAGAGTGAAGAAGCCGCCTGATAAGACTGCATTGGTCTAGGTTTTCATAGTCACGGGATTCATAGTCAGCTTGCTGTTGAGGATGATGGTGAGGTTTGTGGTGTGATCGGATGGGGAGGGAGCTGTTCCCAGTTCCAGGAGGTGTGGCAGAGGGTGGAGTTTTAGCCAAGGATCAGTACTTCTGTTTTTTCAGTGTTGAGCTTCAGGCAGTTCTCTCTCATCGAGCTCGCTACGCTTGTCATGCACCTGTGGAATCTGGCTCTGGTGGTGGTAGGGTCCTTGGAGAGGGAGAGGATAAGTTGAGTGTCATCTGCATATGAGATGATGTTCAGCCTGTGGGATCTGATGATGTTGGCCATGGGTGTCATGTAGCTGTTGAAGAGGGTGGGTCTGAGTGATGAGTAGGGGTGGGCCGAACTCACTGAGTTTGACTCTGCTGAATTCCACGGAGTTACTTAAAACCTCTGTGCTATTCCACGGAGTTCCGCCCAGCTCTTTGTGCATAAGCTTGCAATCGAGCGAAAGGTCTCCCTTATCCCATATACAGTATTCTTTCTGACACCTGAGCCATACTTGGCATATGTCACAGCCTGTCACCCCCACCAGGCATAGGCCTCAGCCCCATCTCATTGTTTGTACACTCACCTGAACATGCTGAGCATCCTGTCTCCCGGGTCAGCAGCATACGAAATGAAATCCTTCCTGTTGTGCAGCCAGAAAACCCTGCTTGATGAATGTGACTTAGTAAAACATATTGAGCCTATAGTGCAGCAGCATCATCCCAGTTCCTTGCCTGCTGCTGACCCGGTGAAATATCAGTTACCCAAGGACCATTCTCGGGTGGCGCCTCCTTCTCCTTCTGCCAGCCCAGGTAGCTGATGCTGCCACCTGCATGCCAGCCATATGCACTCACTGTTGTAGCTATCAGGCATAGGTTCTAGCTCTTTTGTTTGAACTCAAAGGCTGGTTTGTGGCTAGACTGTCCCACATATACAGCATCTTCCTGCCCTTTGCTTTTTTTTGGAGGAGTGCGAACCGCCAAACCAGAGCTAGCGTGCCTAGGCATGTAGGTAAAATGTACAGAGGTCTGTGCATGACAAGAATGTCACATATTTGATTCCTAGTCAGATAGCACAGAGGACTGATGCATATTCCAGACATATCTGGGTGGAATCTGCCGGACAGAGTATTGAATCAGAAAGCTCGTTGGGTTAATGCACATCTGAGCACAAAGTGCAAGTTCCATATTTTAACAGTAATCTCATTGAGGTAATGCATCTGTTGCACAGATCTGTGTGTGATGTGCAGGTCACAGTTTACACTCTTCGAACGTCCTGATACTCTTAGTTTGGAATTCCGATCAGACAGATCGCTGGGTTTAAACAAGTGCTTCAGCAATCTGTGTGCAACATGAGGGGCACGGGGTTTAATGTTACTTTGAACGCTCTGTGGAGAGAGCTGTTCGAGATCAGCCTTCAAAGGTCTCAACTCTGATATGATCTCAGTGGCTTTAAGTGCCTCGTAATCCAGGTAAGATAGCTCAGAGAGTTAATAATGCTGCTCCAGAGATCTGTGAGTAACCAGTAGGTCACAGACTTGAATCCTGCTCAAGTTTTATTTATCAGGTATTTATTTGTTTATTATAGTTCATGTATGCAGAAGAGATCTTTGTAGAACCGCCCGGTCACCGGTTTGAATCCTTGAAAGATAGGACTGGGGTTTATGTGGCTGCTGCAATCTGTGGGCCACAGGTCTTTTTTGCAGCATAGTTGTCGTATTATCCTTTCATGACCTACAGTCTCTTGGAAATAATAAATGCTGTGTCTTAAGGACCAAGCTTAGCAGTTCGAAGTGTACTTTATACAAATAGACACATTAGAAAATAACTACAATTATTGGTATTTTATAGCAGCTAATTAGTGATTAGAGCAGCTCTGGGTTGTTTTTTTGGAAGCGTTGTGGACCCCCTCCCTGGACTTGTCACGAGGGACAGCCATCTTGTGTCGATGGATAAGGGAGGACCACTCCAATGCTATGTCTTATGTGTGTTCTGTGGGGTTTTGTGAGGCTGTAGTTTAACCTCAAGGAGCTGCCGGTCCCACGCCCCCCTGCTTGGACTGCATTGTTTGTGGGACCTACAGAAACCCACAGAAGTTCAGACAAAAGGGGGGCCCCTGGACCGGGTGCCTTGGAGCTACCCCAAACCGGCACATTCCGAAAATATCAAAGAGAAAGGAGGGAAGGGAATTGGCCAAAAACCTCATAGGCAGGCCCCGGGCGCTTGCTTTTCACCCTGGCTCTCCTGGGCACCCCCCTTACAATGAAATAGAATTGGCAATGCAGATACAATACCAGGGTCCCGACATGAGGCGAATGCACAGCAGGCGCGTTAACCTGCATGAAGTTAATTCTAGGTGTTGGCGCTGATAAACCCCGCTACGCAGTGGTTGTGGAGTTTTTGCTGAACCTTTTGCAGATTGCAGAGTGGGCAAACTCAACAAACTCAGCCAGCGTAGCAGAGTTTATTACCCACCCCTAGTGATGAGCCCTGAAGGACACCACAGATGATTTCCTTCGGTTCGAAGGTGCATGGAGGTAGGCTGCCTTTCTGGGTTCTTCTGGAGAGGAATGAGGCAATGCATCTGAGGGCACTGATATTGTGTAGCCTAGTGATCGGTGTGTGGTGGTATACTGCGTCGAACTCTGCTGAGAGGTCGAGGGTGCTCAGGGCTGCCATCTCTCCTTAGTTGATGAGGGCTTGGACATTGTCTGTAGCTGCGATGAGAGCAGTCTCAGTCCTGTGGTTGCTGCGTAATTCAGACTGGGAGGAGCTGAGAAGGTGGTTGTTGCTCAAGATGTGCGTTGACTTGTTGGCCTTTTCCAGTACTTTGGCCAGGTAGGGGAGCAGGAAGATGGGGCAGTAGTTCTTGAGTTTGCTGTGGTCAGCTGATGGTTTCTTGAGTAAAGGTTTGAACTTGACGTCCTTCCAGTCTTGTGGTAACATGGCCACGGTTATTGAGGTGTTGAGAAGGAATGTGAGGTTGTGGCTGATTTTGTCTTTTCTGAGGCTGAAGATGTGGTGTGGGCAAGGGTCATTTGGTGTTGCTGAGTAGATGGCACTCATGAAGGCGGTGGTTTCCTGGGTGGTGAGCGAGTTCCAAGTGTTTAATAGGGGTTCTCTGCAGGTTGCGGTGGGGCTGTGTAGGTTGAGGTAGTCGGTAGGCTCAGGTTAGGGTTTGAAGTTCTCTCAGATGGTGGAGGTCTTGTGGAAATTATTGGCAGGTTGTTGCAGAACTCCTGCAAAGATGTGATGCTGTTGTCAGTGGCTGCAGGGTAAGAGAACTCCCTGATGATGGTAAAGAGCTCCTTGCTGTGGCTGGAATCAATGCAGGCAGCTAAAGCCTCTCTTTTTTTCTTCCTTAGAAGCTGATGGGTTTTTCCAACTGGGAAAGGTTAATAGCCTCACAGCATCAGTCGATAAATGTGTTGTGACCAATGCCAAAATTATCAAACAAATCATATTTTGTAAATTTAGGTTCCAATCCTCCATATAAGTAGAGAGCTATGTTTAAAGGACCTCAGTGAAGCCATATTGGCAAATATAATTGCAGCAAAAACAACAAACAATGAGCACGGAAACCACGCACATACCAAACTGTTCTCCTGAAGCTTCCTTGTCTCTACTGTCTCCACATGATCTGCAAATGAGGAAGCTCGTCAGAGGAAAGTCCCAAAATTATACATCAAGACCACAGAATGGCCGGCAAAAAGATGGTTCCTGAAAAAGATAATGTTCCTCTTATGAAATCATTGTGGTTTTTATGAATAAATGCGCTGAGAAGTGTGTGTTTTTTTTCTGTTCACACACTGGTGTCAGAAGAATGTCTCGTTTTGTGTGGAAACGTTTGTCTGCGAATAGTTTACCTAACTGTAAATAATTAATTTGCACAGACAAGTGTTAGAATAATATATGTTGATCAAAAATGTACTTCTGAACAATTACACTGTAGATGTTGTTGCAAAGATGTTTGAAAATATTCTTTTCTAGTGACAAACGCTATCTGAAAACACATCATTTCAAACACGGTTCCCTCAGTTAATGTGAGAGCACGCAAAACTGCTTCGATCCAGTCACTTCTGTTTTTCATTTATAGAAATAAGTTTAATTTCACAGTTTGCCTACCTTGGCCTCTTTTGCATTTTGAGAATTATTGATGTCAAGGTTATCTGTTCTGGCATCTGTAAGTGTCATTTTGGTGCAATATAATGGCTCATGGAGCACAGCCGCTCATGCAGCACACCTCGGGACTGTAGAATACATCCCCACTATTGAAACTGCAGAACTTACTCTTCAGTCCAGTCAATCTTTTATTTGGTCGAGCGCGCAAGCGCTTTGACCTGTTGTAAGATTTGAGGGCTTTTAATCACGCCTACCGCACGCTCATCACTTTCACTTGTTCCAGGGCTTACCTTTCAAAAATCATTTGTTATTATTTCCTCCTTGGGCGGTTTTGTTACTGCCTTGTAGACTACTCCCCTTGCATGGATAATTGCACGATTTCCTATACATTTGACTGCAAGCGAACTTCTTTTTCTTTTTGTGTCTCTCCTTCGCTCTCATGCTTCTGGCGGCCATGGTCTTTGAATAGGCTTACTTATATAAACTGTTTTACTTTTCATTTTCAATTAAGTGGCAAGAAAACTCCAGTTAAGATTTTTTTGTGCTAATAGCTCTAACTCGAGCAAATGCGACCCCTATTGAATTGCAAATGCTTGTTAACATATATATGCTATAAAATATTAAAATTGCATTCTTGTTGCGAACCAGAACTTGGAACAGGTTTGTAAATCTGGTCCACAGTCCTCATGCTTCTGTGCAAGATGTGATTGAAAAATGTTTAAGCAATGGGATGAGCCATTTAGTACCCAAGTGTTTGGTTTAAGTGCAAAATAACATAAAGTGCATTATTGTCTCCAGGCTACCCATTTCACAGTCTCTAAGGTCAGAATCAACACAAGTGTCAAAGAATTTGGCAAAATACTTTACAATAGGCAGAATTTAAAATTTAAAGTGCGGCATGCGTTTGGGTTGATATTCAAGTATTGTTCCTTCCCCAGGGTGTATTTTATTTGCAAATATTTGCAGGTTGGAAATACACATGCTAACTAAACCAATGCGTGCCTTAAAAATGCTTCTTTGACCATAGCAGCCGAGGCACTGGTGATGTGAGCTGGTTCTAACTAGAGATGCTCAAGGCCAATACACTTTAGGCAATTTCTTATGTAGTATGATCAAGGAGTAAGATGGATTCCTCCTATGGCAAACACTTCAAACATTGCTCTCAGTTATGACTCTGTAACGATTATGATTTGAGCACAGCCAATACAGGACCGGAGCTAGGGCTATGAGCTCAGTAATAGGGACCCAGTTCCAGGTATAAACGAAGACGAGGTGTGCCAGGGTTCAGGTGTAGTAGCGATGTCAGAAAATAGTTTTCCATCATTTAAAGTTGTTTGCTGTTTCTATACCCCCATAATTCTACACTGTAGATCGCTGCTGCCACTACTTTTTTGCTTATTTACTTCAAGAACAACACTCAATGAGTGGCTGTTGATTGCATGCCTGAGCGTCAAAATGGCATTGGCAGACTGTGGTAGGGTGCTAGCTGCCGTGTCAACATGGTGACGCCAGCACAACTTATTAAAGGAGATCACTTGGTAGTCCTATTTCTTGAGAATTTCGAGTGCTTAGCCAGTGTTTCTTGGCTATTTTATCAGAGGTGGAGATGATCCCATTGGCATCATTTGTGGAGGTCTTAAAGGCAGCAATAGCTTTGAAAACTGCCTAGCCTCCTGTGTAGCTCATTTTGTGTGCAGGACAGTATTACTGCATCACCTGCAAACAGAAGCATTACTATTTTTTTGTTACCAAGTTTTGGTATGTCTGTGTGCCCCTTGAGTAACAATTCTTCAGAATCATTCAGAAAGAGGGAGAACAGTAATGGGGTAAGGGGACATCCATGATGCATCCCGAGTGGATGTCAAAATAGAGGGTGCTTTCCCCTCTACTTCTATAACATTGCAGGCATGTGTGTCATTGTGTAGTATTTTGATGTCTTGTAAAAGATGTTGTTCAACTCCTTGTTTGTTAAGTGTTTTCCAAAATTGCGATCCAAGTCAAAGGCTGATTTAAGGTTGAAGAAGGACAGAATAGAGGGAGCACTTGAGCATTTTTGTGTACTTGAAATACCATGTATAGTTTTATGGCTTTGTCCATGGTACTGATGTTCTTGGAAAATCGCACCTGTGTGTCTATTAGGATAGTATTTTTATCTGCCCAAGCCTGCAGCTGTTGCGGAGAACATGTCCAGATAATTTCCTGGTACTGTCCTGAAGTAATATCAACCTATAGTTGCTTGGTAGAAGCTCATTTTCATTTTTGTGGAATAGGACTATATTCCCATTACCACATTAAATATCTTGGTCAGACTATGGACCAGGTCTTGTAGTCGAAGCGAAATATGTTAACTCCTACATTCGGAGCCGGGTGCTTTGTTAGCCTTCTGTTCCAAGATTGCTTTTGGGTGCAAGATGATTAAATGCCCCATTGGCGGGGGACATTTTGTTCTACCAGGGCTGGTACACAGTTGCCACTGGGGTATACTCTTTTGTCATGATCTACCCAGGTCTGTGTTGGAATATGGTGGTTCTTGAACCTTCTCTAAGTAGTCCCGCAATTTTCCTTCAGAAAGATATACTATTTTATTATTTCGTCTGTCTTGATCAGATCTTTCTGCACCTTCCTGCTGGTAGTTCGATTTCTTACCCCTAAGTACGGCCTTGTATTCTCTCTGTGTGGCCCTAAAAGTCTGCTCTTTTCCTGGGGAGATGTGGCAGTCATTCTACGCCCTTTTCAGTATCTGTTTGGCACAGACCTGCCAACTAACATAGTGCCACCGTGTGACACATAATTTCCGCTCCCTTCACACGGTCATGTGGTGAGTAGCCAAAATAACATGGTAGAAGGCAAGGTGAGCTGGAAACCACTGTAGAGTGTGGTTTTCCAGCTTGTATTTTGAGGCTGCAAGCAAGGGATGTCTATTAAGGGGTGTGAAAACACCTCATTACCTCAACAGCAGCCTTCAAAACCTTTTGTTTTCCTTTTTTGATGGAAAAAGGAGGTTAATGCATGCAGGGGGTGGGGGGACGAAGCCCCTCTCTGGAAGTTCTTGGCATAAAGTCCCCTCCAAGATCAAACCCCCTTCCCACACAGCAAATGTTGTTCTCAACTTGGCAGGTCTGTTGGCAGCTCTGCATTCTTTGTCATACCACCCTTTGTCAGGTTTCCTGCTTTTATTCCTTGTTGCCCATGGTGCAGACCAATGGCAGGTAAGCTATCTTGATAGTTTATAATAATTTGTTAATATTGCCCCACGTTCATCGCTGTCCACTATACTGGTCAGAAAGTGCTCCAGGTACTCCATTAGCAAAATGTTGTCATTCAAAAAGTTCTCTCTGCTCCATTTTACCGCTCTTCTGCTGTTGCTTGAAATTATACTAGTGGCAAAACGTTTGCCATTTTCCTGCTCAGTCAGGACTTGCACTTTAAGCATAAGGGATAATGGTCACTCTCTTGTTCTTTGAATTACTCTTCAGTCCAAATGTCCTCTCAAAAGTGATTCTGTCCTTATGTTTACTTCATTATAACTTGTCTCGCAGGAGTGTGAGAAATGAGGACTGTTGTAAGCAACCATGCTTGAGTGGGTAATCACTGCATCCTACGAAAGACAAATTGGGAAATTAAGGGGGAAGCATACAGGAAAGAGCTTCCAGGTTCTTCAAATATTCCATACACGAAAAATATGCTAAAGAAAATTACAAGAAAATAGCTAAACCACTCTTAATGCAAGCTCTTCTGGAACACTATTTCTCAGAACAAAAGACTGGCTAGGATAATTGTTGTCACAACGAGTGAGCATAAGGTCTTCAGTACAAGTCATTTGCACATTATGGTGGTAGGCATATTACTTTTTTCTAAACATCTACTCATATGCACTAATGCAGGCAATTGTTCTGACAGCATTTGGAAACCGCGCGAGCACTAAATGAACTAAATACATTTTATACAGTGGTGAAAGCTAAAGGTGCTACACTGAAAGAGATGCGCTTTGACAAATATTTCAACGTTGCACCTAATATGTCCTGTATAATGTCAAAGACAGCAGGCTGTGAAACAACTACCATCATTGCCCCAGTTCCTGAAATTACCCTATGACAACAAAATGAAACACTGACACAACAGGTCACCAACTGAGGAACTTCAGTTCTTACTGTCTCCTTTGCCAAAGTACATTTCTGTTTTTCAGTATATAACTTGTATAGGGTTGTGTCTCTATCGAAATTCTAAACATTTTTTTATTATTTGCCTCAGACATTGCGAATAAGTTCACACATATCCTATATAATTATTCCTCATTCTTGGTTGTTGAGAAGCTGCTTCTGTAGGCAGTGGTACCGCTTGCTGATTGACTTGTATGTGTGCTTTAAATTTGCATTGGCTTGCCATAAGCAGGGCCATTGGAATTATGCGATTCTGCAGCTTTTTTCACATAATTAAGGATATGCCACATTAAGGATATTCCTGCATTTTCCACACAATCCATTATATGATGCACAATTTGCAGAAGTTAAAAAAAAAAACACAAAAAACTTGTATCTCATACGAATCAAAAGTTACTAAAAATGCAGTGATATGTTGCTGCACAGTGGAAGGGCCTTCACAAATGTTGATTAGTCACTTTTGAGTACATTGTTGTTGTATTTAAGTGTAAAAGTGTGGGTAAAAATAACAAAATAATGAAATGATACAGTCACAAATTGTGTTGCATTATGCCACATAATTTGCCTTAGCTTGCTTCATAATTTTGTCCACCAAATCAAAACGTTCCTAAAACTGCAGTGACATGTGGCTACACAGTTGAAGGTCCTTCGTGAAGGTTGATTAGTCAATTTTCAGTAGCCTATTGTATGTGAGTGTTTTTTTAGGTTCCTATTATTAGTCATTTGGTAAACAGTACCTTCCTTTGGACATAACATAATTTTACATCCAATACACATACATATAAATAGCATTCCACCAATTGTGACCTTTCATAGTTTATTAACAATGAATTAACTCATAATTGTTAACAGATACAGGGTTTTCACAACTCGAATGCTGCTGTCAGGCAATGTCAGGGAATCGGTCCTAGTCCTCCTTGCCATCTTGTTATTTTTGTTTTTCCTCCCAGTAGGTCCCCATCCATACTGTTTAGTTCGATCTCCTTGCCCTCTACTTTTCAGCTTTACACCATCTTCACTTGCTTCTTCCATCCAGTTCCTCCCTTTTCATTTTTAGGTCTCGGCTCTAGACATGCATGTGCGTCTCGAACCGAGACTGATGTCATCTACATCGTGGGCTTACGTCAGCCCACAGCCTCCCCATTTGCTGGCACCATGTCGCTCCATTTTGCAGCATCCCCATTTGTTAAGGGCAAGCATACATCAAGCCTCTTCTGGTGCATAGCCCCTCCTGAGCGCACCCCCAACTACTTTTTAACCTTTCTCAGCGGCCATTTTTTTGTCAATTTCAGGACTACTTTTTTCTTTTAAAAATGGGTGACCGGTTCACCACAGGAGCAATGGTGTGTTGAAACACTATTGCAGTTTCATATACTTTCGCATATTTACTGACCCTACTTCTTTTTTTGCTTATCTTGTCCCACTTTTCGAGCCCTCCTCAGAAGCGCTGTTTTCATTCACCCCAAGTGTTGTGTTTTCTACCTCCTACTGACCTCTTCTTCCTGTTGCTACAAGCACACTCTTCCCGCTGTTGCAGCTTGATCATCCCACCCGCCTGGCAGAAAAAATAAAGCTAAAGCACAGCGATAGCTGGTAGTGCCATGGCACTTTATATCTGCCAATGCTTTACATTTGTTTCTCTCTTTTTTTTTAACTGTGACCTTAGGGCAGCAAATACATTTATTATGAAAAGAACCCTTTCTCCATGCTGCTACGGCCATGCTCCTCCTTCTCATTGTTGCTGGATGGTCCAGGCAGGCTGCCGAAACAAGCAGTTTGTGGTAACCATGTCTGCATCTCTTGAGTGTCTTTTTTACTGAGTGCTGCTATGTAAAGTGGCTAAAAACATTGACAAAGTCAATAGATCTTATATAAGCGAGACCTATTGACTTTGCCAATACTTGTTGATGTTGGAGTCAGGGATTGAGCTCACTTCATGTTATGTGGTATGTGCGGTATCCAGCTGGTGCATGATATAGGCAGAGAGATAGAACACATTACCATTGAGAAGGCCAATAGCTCTCGCATTGCCAAGACCAATTGGCATTGTCAATGCTAGTTTGTCTATGCTGCCCGTAGCTACAGCACAATTGAGTGCTCCACCTCTCTTACGCTCCCCATGTCCTACTCTAGAGCGTCATGTACTTCCGTTTACTGTGTATGTGCCTCCCTCTCCCCATCCCTCCCAAGCTCATTTTCTCCATAAGGGCTGCCCAAACCTTCAGAACCTTCTCTAGTTTGTCGTCTCTGCGAGTATGCTGTATGTAAGTGTTAAAATAGTACTAAGGAGATGGAACCTATGCTAAGACAGCGTTAAAATCGGTAAAAATAAGAACATAATGTAGTTTTACAGTTGCAAATTATGCTCCATTGCGCCACAAAATTTGCCTTAGCGTGGTTCATAATTTAATCAAACAGATCAAAAGTTACAACTAATGCAGTAGTGTGTTGCTGTGCAGGGAAGACCCTTTGCAAAGGTTGATTAGTCAATTTGCAGCAGCGTATTGACGTATTTGAGTGTTAAAGTGGTACTTATGAGGTTAAACGTTTGCTAGGGAATTATACAATAGGTAAAAATAACAAAATAATGAAGTAATACCAATCACAAGTTGCGCTGCATTATGCCACATACTTTGCCTTAGCGTGGTACATAATTTAGTCAACACTGCCACATAATTTGCCATATAATTTAGTGCTCTCCAGCAGCATAATTCCAGTGGCACTGTTTATAAGTGGCTGATGCCTCTGCACACATATTGCTGCCATCTTCTAAAACATGGGAAAATTGCTAAATATTGTAAAGCAAATGTACCAAAATATGGCAACGCCTCGCAAAATATGTGTTTTATCTAAAGCTTGCAGACCTAGGCTGCTAGAAGATGTTGATAAAGAGACCTAATAATAAGTTGGCGGACCTGCCTCCCAAAATAGCGTAAGCCTTATTAAAAAAAACACTAAAAACAGCATGGTTAGTAGGAATACTGACAAGTTGCTATGCAACGATCGTGCATGATAACTATGGAAAATTGAACACAATAATACAATTATTCTGGCGGTATGCCGTCGGCGGTCATGATACGCGTAGACAACTGGTAGCCACGGCGGTAGTATGTTGGCGCCCATCGCCGTGGCAGTAGGCGGTAGTTACCGCCAATGTTGTAACGAGGGACTGTGTGTCCTGCTGTCCATATGTTCTGCATGGCCTCTTCTTTTAAGACTTAGTCAATATTCTGGAGTAGTTTATTGACAATTACCTGTTCTCATATGCCCTGTGTCCCAAATAAGGAATGCAAAATGTAGGAGGCTGGCCTGGTTTGCAGTGGGTACTTATGGTACTTACACCTTATACTAGGTCCAGTTATCCCTTATTAGTGAAATGTAGGCAGTGTCTAGAGGCTAGGCTGTCTAGAGGTAGCCGTAGACAGAGCAGCCAAGGCTGGACTAGGAGACATGCAAAGCTCTTGCAATACCACTGCAATCACACAGTACTTTATTTTAGTGACAAAAATACCAAAAATACCATAGAGACTATACTCCTTTAGGAGGTAAGTAATATACAAATTATATACACTAGTATGCAAAAACAGGTGAAAAAACAGTTAGAAAATTTGTGAAAATCACAATAGTTAAAAATGGGCCTGGGGGAACACAAACCATACATTAAGAAAGTGGAATGCAAATGTCGGTTTTCCACCTAGACAAGTGTAGTGTGTAGAGGGGTGCTGGGAGTATTAGAAAACACCAAAGGTAAGTAATAGAACCCACCCCAGAGCCCAGGAAAGCAGGAGTAAAACACAGTAACTTTCTGAGAGCACACAAGAACACGAGAAGGAAGATTATGCAAGGACCAGAAGAGACTGCAAGACACCAACAGTGGATTGTTGGACTTGGAGACCTGTGGAGAAGGGGACCAAGTCCAAGAGGCACAGAAGAGTCCAGGAAGAACAGGAGCCCCTGCTAACCCGGGTGAAGGTGCCAAAGAAGAACCACCGGTGAAGAACAACAGTCAGTACTGCACACAAGAAGATGGATGCGGGTTCCTGGTTGGTGCAGATGATGTCCCACGCCCGATGGAAGATTGCAGTCTGGTCGCTGGATTCTGCCAACAAGCCTTGGCACGCGTAAAGCTCGCTGTTAGCGGAAAATGGCACCCAGGACCATGCAGGACTAGGTGGACTCTACCCAGAGGGGGAGCCAGAGGGGGCTCTCAGCAACTCGGAGAGCCCACAGAAGACCAGGCAGCGTGCACAGGAGACCCACAGCATGGTGACAAAGGAGGTGCAAAAGGAGGCCCACGCAGCACTACAACAAAGGCTCCCACGCCGCCGGAGAACCACTCAGGAAGATGTGCATTGCAGGATAGAGTGCTGGGGGCGGGAGCTGCACAGTGCAGAACTTCATGGAAGGATGCCAACAAGCCTTGGCAACTGCAAAACACACGGTGCACGGGGTACTGTCTTGCGTGGGGAGGCAAGCTCTTACCTCCACCAATGTTGGACAGTAGGACCTCAGGACCGTTGGGACCACTTCAGTCCACCACCAGTGATGCAGGATCCACACAGCTGGTCGTTGATGCAGTGAGGTGCCTGCTGAAGCAGGGGAGTGAGTCCTTCACTGCAAGGGAAATTCCTTCGCTCTTCTGGTGCAGGCTGCAGACAGGCTGTCCTCTGACACAACTGGGAAACAGTTGCAGTTGCTCGCAGGAGCTGAAGATAAAATGTTGCAGAAGTCATCTTTGCTTCTTTGTTGTAGTTTGTACAGTTCCTGGAGGGACCAGATGCAGTTTCTTCAGTGAAAAGGTGAAGTAGAGGATGCAGAGGATTCCTGCTGGAGTCTTGCAATCCCAATCTGAAGCACCACCCAAGAGAAAGACCCTAAATAGCCCCAAAAGGGGGGTTGGTCAGCTAAACAGGTAAGCACCTATCAGGGGAGGGCTCTGACGTCACCTGCTGGCACTGGCCACTCAAATGCTCCCAGAGTTCCCTGCCAACTTTAAATCCAAGATGGCAAAACATGGGACACTCTGGGGTGGTGATGGACAGGGGAGTGGTCACTCCCCTTTCCTTTGTTCAGTTTCATGCCAGAGCAGGGACTGGGGGTCCCTGAACCGGTGTAGACTGGATTTTGCAAGGTAGGCACCAAATGCGCCCTTCTAAGCATTTCTAGTGGCTTGGGGAGACTACCCCTCCCAAGCCTATAACACCTATTTCCAAAGGGAGAGGGTGTAACACCCCTCTCTGTAGGAGGCTGGACTGGCTTGTAGTGAGTACCAAGGGGTACTTGCACCTTGCACCAGGCCCAGTTATCCCTTATTAGTGTATAGGGTGTCTAGCAGCTTAGGCTGATAGATAATGGTAGCTTAGCAGAGCAGCTTAGGCTGAACTAGGAGAAGTGTGAAGCTACTACAGTACCACCTAGTGTCATATGCACAATATCATAAGAAAACACAATACACAGTTATACTAAAAATAAAGGTACTTTATTTTTATGACAATATGCCAAAGTATCTTAGAGTGTACCCTCAGTGAGAGAATAGGAAATATACACAAGATATATATACACAATAGCAAAAATATGCAGTATAGTCTTAGAAAACAGTGCAAACAATGTATAGTTACAATAGGATGCAATGGGGAAACATAGGGATAGGGGCAACACAAACCATATACTCCAAAAGTGGAATGCGAACCACGAATGGACCCCAAACCTATGTGACCTTGTAGAGGGTCGCTGGGACTATTAGAAAATAGTGAGAGTTAGAAAAATAACCCTCCCCAAGACCCTGAAAAGTGAGTGCAAAGTGCACTAAAGTTCCCCTAAGGACAAAGAAGTTGTGTTAGAGGAATAATGCAGGAAAGACACAAACCAGCAATGCAACAACTGTGGATTTCCAATCTAGGGTACCTGTGGAACAAGGGGACCAAGTCCAAAAGTCACAAGCAAGTCGGAGATGGGCAGATGCCCAGGAAATGCCAGCTGCGGGTGCAAAGAAGCTTCTACTGGACAGAAGAAGCTAAGGTTTCTGCAGGAACAAAAAGGGCTAGAGACTTTCCCTTGGGTGGACGGATCCCTCTCGCCGTGGAGAGTCGTGCAGAAGTGTTTTCCCGCCGAAAAAACGCCAACAAGCCTTGCTAGCTGCAAATCGTGCGGTTAGCGTTTTTGGACGCTGCTGTGGCCCTGGAGGGACCAGGAGGTTGCAAATTGGACCAGGAGAGAGAGGGGACGTCGAGCAAGACAAGGAGCCCTCTCAGCAGCAGGTAGCACCCGGAGAAGTGCCAGAAACAGGCACTACGAGGATGCGTGAAATGGTGCTCACCCGAAGTCGCACAAAGGAGTCCCACGTCGCCGGAGACCAACTTAGAAAGTCGTGCAATGCAGGTTAGAGTGCCGTGGACCCAGGCTTGGCTGTGCACAAAGGATTTCCGCCGGAAGTGCACAGGGGCCGGAGTAGCTGCAAAAGTCACGGTTCCCAGCAATGCAGCCCAGCGAGGTGAGGCAAGGACTTACCTCCACCAACCTTGGACTGAAGAGTCACAGGACTGGGGGGGTCACTTGGACAGAGTCGCTGGATTCGAGGGACCTCGCTCGTCAAGCTGAGAGGAGACACAAGGGACCGGTAATGCAGCTTTTTGGTGCCTGCGGTTGCAGGGGGAAGATTCCGTCGACCCACGGGAGATTTCTTCGGAGCTTCTGGTGCAGAGAGGAGACAGACTACCCCCACAGCATGCACAAGCAGGAAAACAGTCGAGAAGGTGGCAGGATCAGCGTTACAGAGTTGCAGTAGTCGTCTTTGCTACTATGTTGCAGGTTTGCAGGCTTCCAGCGCGGTCAGCAGTCGATTCCTTGGCAGAAGGTGAAGAGAGAGATGCAGAGGAACTCGGATGAGCTCTTGCATTCGTTATCTAAAGTTTCCCCAGAGACAGAGACCCTAAATAGCCAGAAAAGAGGGTTTGGCTACCTAGGAGAGAGGATAGGCTACTAACACCTGAAGGAGCCTATCAGTAGGAGTCTCTGACATCACCTGGTGGCACTGGCCACTCAGAGCAGTCCAGTGTGCCAGCAGCACCTCTGTTTCCAAGATGGAAGAGGTCTGGAGCACACTGGAGGAGCTCTGGACACCTCCCAGGGGAGGAGCAGGTCAGGGGAGTGGTCACTCCCCTTTCCTTTGTCCAGTTTCGCATCTGTGCCCAACAAAGCATTTCCAGAGGCTGGGGGAGGCTACTCCTCCCCTGCCTTCACACCATTTTCCAAAGGGAGAGGGTGTAACACCCTCTCTCAGAGGAAGTCCTTTGTTCTGCCATCCTGGGCCAGGCCTGGCTGGACCCCAGGAGGGCAGATGCCTGTCTGAGGGGTTGGCAGCAGCAGCAGCTGCAGTGAAACCCCAGGAAGGGCAGTTTGGCAGTACCAGGGTCTGTGCTACAGACCACTGGGATCATGGGATTGTACCAACTATGCCAGGATGGCATAGAGGGGGCAATTCCATGATCATAGACATGTTACATGGCCATATTCGGAGTTACCATTGTGAAGCTACATATAGGTAGTGACCTATATGTAGTGCACGCGTGTAATGGTGTCCCCGCACTCACAAAGTTCAGGGAATTGGCTCTGAACAATGTGGGGGCACCTTGGCTAGTGCCAGGGTGCCCTCACACTAAGTAACTTTGCACCTAACCTTTACCAGGTAAAGGTTAGACATATAGGTGACTTATAAGTTACTTAAGTGCAGTGTAAAATGGCTGTGAAATAACGTGGACGTTATTTCACTCAGGCTGCAGTGGCAGGCCTGTGTAAGAATTGTCAGAGCTCCCTATGGGTAGCAAAAGAAATGCTGCAGCCCATAGGGATCTCCTGGAACCCCAATACCCTGGGTACCTCAGTACCATATACTAGGGAATTATAAGGGTGTTCCAGTAAGCCAATGTAAATTGGTAAAAATGGTCACTAGCCTGTTAGTGACAATTTGGAAAGAAATGAGAGAGCATAACCACTGAGGTTCTGATTAGCAGAGCCTCAGTGAGACAGTTAGTCACTACACAGGTAACACATTCAGGCACACTTATGAGCACTGGGGCCCTGGGTTACCAGGGTCCCAATGACACATACAACTAAAACAACATATATACAGTGAAAAATGGGGGTAACATGCCAGGCAAGATGGTCCTTTCCTACACAACCCCCCCCCAAACGAAGGACAATAAGACTAGCCATGACCTGATGAGTCTTCATTGTCTAAGTGGAAATATCTGGATAGTCCATCTGCATTGGAGTGGCTACTCCCAGGTCTATGTTCCACTGTATAGTCCATTCCCTGTAGGGATATGGACCACCTCAACAATTTAGGATTTTCACCTTTCATTTGTTTTAGCCAAAGTAGAGGTTTGTGGTCTGTCTGAACAATGAAGTGAGTGCCAAACAGGTATGGCCTCAACTTCTTCAGTGCCCAGACCACAGCAAAGGCCTCCCTCTCAATGGCAGACCAACACTTTTCTCTAGGGGTCAACCTCCTACTAATAAAAGCAACAGGTTGATCCTGGCCCTCAGAATTAAGTTGTGATAGGACTGCCCCTACTCCTAATTCAGATGCATCAGTTTGGACATAGAATTTTTTAGAGTAACAAGGGCTTTTCAGGACAGGTGCAGAGCACATGGCCTGCTTCAGCTCCTCAAACGCTTTCTGACAGTTTGCTGTCCATAATACCTTTTTAGGCATTTTCTTGGATGTGAGGTCATTAAGAGGGGCTGCAATGGAGCCATAGTTCTTAATGAACCTCCTGTAATACCCAGTGAGGCCTAGGAAGGCTCTCACCTGAGTCTGAGTGGTAGGGGGAACCCAATCAATAATTGTTTGGATTTTCCCCTGAAGTGGTGCAATCTGTTCCCCACCAACAAGGTGTCCCAGATAAACCACCTTACCCTGCCCTATCTGGCACTTTGAAGCCTTGATAGTGAGGCCTGCCTTTTGCAGGGCCTCCAAAACTTTCCATAGGTGGACCAGGTGATCATCCCAGCTGGAGCTAAAGACAGCTATAGCGTCCAAATATGCTGCACTGAAAGCTTCCAGCCCTTGCAGGACTGTGTTCACCAACCTCTGAAAAGTGGCAGGTGCATTTTTCAAACCAAAAGGCATTACAGTAAACTGGTAATGTCCTCCAATGGTTGAAAATGCAGTCTTAGGTTTAGCATCTTCTGACAATTTGATCTGCCAATACCCTGCAGTCAAATCAAAAGTGCTTAGATACTTGGCAGATGCCAGTGTATCTATGAGCTCATCTGCCCTGGGTATAGGGTGAGCATCTGTTTTGGTTACCAAGTTGAGACCTCTATAGTCTACACAAAACCGCATTTCCTTCTTTCCATCTTTGGAATGGGGTTTTGGTACCAGTACCACAGGAGAAGCCCATGGACTGTCAGAGTGCTCAACCACTCCTAGTTCTAACATTTTCTGGACCTCTTGCTTTATGCAGTCCCTGATATGGTCAGGCTGCCTATAGATCTTACTTTTGACAGGTAAACTGTCTCCAGTATCTATAGTGTGCTCACACCAAGAAGTGGTACCTGGCACAGTAGAGAAGAGTTCAGAGAATTGATCTAGGAGGTTTATGCAATTGTCTTTCTGCTCAGCAGTAAGACAATCAGCCAAAACTACACCTTCCACCAGAGCATCTTGTTCTGTGGAAGAGAAGAGATCAGGTAGAGGATCACTGTCTTCTTCCTGTCCCTCATCTGTTGCCATGAGCAGGGTGAGATCAGCCCTGTCATAGTAGGGTTTCAGGCGGTTGACATGGAGCACCCTAAGGGGACTCCTGGCAGTGCCTAAGTCAACTAAATAGGTGACTTCTCCCTTCTTTTCAACAATTGTGTGGGGTCCACTCCATTTATCTTGGAGTGCTCTTGGGGCCACAGGCTCCAAGACCCACACTTTCTGCCCTGGTTGGTACTGAACCAAAACAGCCTTCTGATCATGCCATTGCTTCTGGAGCTCTTGGCTGGCCTGAAGGTTTTTACTGGCCTTTTTCATGTACTCAGCCATCCTTGATCTGAGGCCAAGTACATAATCCACAATATCCTGCTTAGGAGCTTTTAAAGGTTGTTCCCAACCCTCCTTTACAAGTGTGAGTGGACCCCTAACAGGGTGTCCAAAAAGAAGTTCAAAGGGGCTGAAGCCCACTCCTTTCTGGGGTACCTCCCTGTAGGCAAAAAGGAGGCATGGTAGAAGGATATCCCATCTCCTGCGGAGTTTTTCAGGGAGACCCATAATCATGCCTTTGAGAGTTTTATTAAATCTCTCCACCAGTCCATTTGTTTGTGGATGATAGGGTGTTGTGAACTTGTACGTTACACCACACTCCTTCCACATGGCCTTTAAGTATGCAGACATTAAATTGCTTCCCCTGTCTGATACTACTTCCTTTGGGAAGCCCACCCTGGAAAATATTCCCAGGAGGGCCTTTGCCACTGCAGGTGCTGTAGTGGTCCTTAAAGGAATAGCTTCAGGATATCTTGTGGCATGGTCCACTACCACCAAGATAAATCTATTGCCTGAAGCAGTAGGAGGGTCAAGGGGGCCAACTATGTCAACCCCTACCCTTTCAAAGGGAACCCCAACCACAGGCAGTGGAATAAGGGGTGCCTTTGGGGTGCCACCTGTCTTGCCACTGGCTTGACAGGTTTCACAGGACTTACAAAATTCCTTTGTGTCCTCAGACATCCTAGGCCAATGAAACAATGGAACCAGTCTGTCCCAAGTTTTCATTTGACCCAGGTGCCCAGCTAGGGGAATGTCATGTGCCAGGGTTAGGAGGAACTTTCTGTACTCTTGAGGAATCACTAATCTCCTGGCAGCTCCAGGTTTAGGATCCCTATGCTCAGTGTACAAGAGGTTGTCCTCCCAGTAAACTCTGTGAGAGTCACTGACATCCCCATTAGCCTGTTTGACAGCTTGCTGTCTGAGACCCTCTAATGTGGGACAGGTTTGCTGTGCCACACTCAGCTCCTCTCTTGCAGGCCCCCCTTCACCCAAAAGCTCAGCAGTGTCTGCTTCCAGCTCCTCTGGTGTAGGTTCTGCACAGGGAGGGAATTCTTCTTCCTCAGAAGTTGAATCCACTGTAGAGGGAGGGATAGTAGGAAGTGGTTTCCTTCTACTAGCCCTAGCTTTAGGGAGCACTTGGTCCATTGTTCCAGGATCCAAGCTTCCCTGTCCTTTTTGCTTTTTGGCCTGAGCCCTTGTCAAAGCAAAAATATGCCCTGGGATGCCCAGCATTGCTGCATGGGCCTCCAACTCCACATCTGACCAAGCTGATGTCTCCAAATCATTCCCTAATAGACAGTCTACAGGTAAATCTGAAGCTACCACAACTTTCTTTGGACCAGTAACCCCCCCCCCCAGTTGAGATTTACAACAGCCATGGGGTGGCTTAGTGTGTTGTTGTGAGCATTGGTTACTTGGTACTGGTGACCAAGTAGGTGTTGTTCAGGGTGGACCAGTTTCTCTATGACCATAGTCACACTGGCACCAGTGTCCCTGTAGGCCTGAACCTCAACACCATTTATTAGGGGTAGCTGCTTGTACTTATCCATATTAAGGGGACAAGCAACTAAGGTGGCTAAATCAATAGCCCCCTCAGAGACTAACACAGCCTCTGTGGCCTCCCTAACAAGGCCAACCCCAACTAAGTTACCAATAGTGAGCCCAGCTACTCCCTTGGATTGGCTATTAGTAGTTTTGCTCCCACCACCACTGCTATTAGTAGGGACACTAGGGGTAGCAGTAGGGGTTGTAGTGGTAGGAGCATTGGTGCTTTTCTTTGGACAACTGGGATCTGTTGTCCAATGGCCTTTTATTTTACATAAATAGCACCATGGGTTCTTTTCCTTGTTCTGATTAAAAGAGGATTTGGGCCCACCACCCCCACCAGAGTGTTTTTGTGGGCCTGATGAAGACTCATTTTTAGATTTGTCCCCACTCTTGTCAGAAGACTTACCATCCTTCTTCTTGTTGCCATCTTTGTCACCCCCTGTATGAACTTTTCTGTTCACCCTTGTTCTGACCCATTTGTCTGCCTTCTTTCCCAATTCTTGGGGAGAGGTCAGATCAGAGTCCACCAAGTACTGGTGCAACAAATCAGACACACAATTATTAAGAATATGCTCTCTCAGGATCAAGTTATACAGGCTGTCATAATCAGTAACTTTACTGCCATGTAACCACCCCTCCAAGGCCTTCACTGAATGGTCAATGAAATCAAGCCAGTCTTGTGAAGACTCCTTTTTGGTCTCTCTGAACTTTATCCTGTACTGTTCAGTGGTTAAGCCATAACCATCCAGGAGTGCATTCTTAAGAACTTGGAAATTATTAGCATCATTTTCTTTCACAGTAAGGAGCCTATCCCTACCTTTTCCACTAAATGATAGCCATAGGATAGCAGCCCACTGCCTTTGAGGGACATCCTGTACAACACAGGCCCTCTCAAGTGCAGCAAACCACTTGTTAATGTCATCCCCCTCCTTATAAGGGGGAACTATCTTATGCAGATTCCTGGAATCATGCTCTTTTGCAGGATGACTATGGGGAATACTGCTGCTGCCACCATGGGTATCTAAACCCAACTTCTGTCTTTCTTTCTCTAGTTCAAAAGACTGTCTATCCAATCCAGTTGTTGCTTTTTAAGCTTCAGTCTGGTTTATTCCACTCTCAACTTATTGAGTTCCCTCTCTAACATTCTGTCATCAGGGTTGGTGGGAGGGACATTCTTAGACACAGAAGAATGAACAGAAGGAGACCTGTCCCTTACAGAAGCCACCCTAACAGCTTGGCTAACAGAAACATCACTACCAGTATGGTGAGAATAAATGCTTTTGCTATGATGTGAGACAACACTATTTCTATGGTGAGGCTCTCCATCATTACCAACTATGCTAGACTGTCTAGTAATGGGCAGGCTAGGAAGTTTCTTTCCTTAATCTTTTCCTGGGGGAGTCCCTGGATCAGATTGGGAACCATTTGCTACTTTTTCAACAGATGTGTCCCCTATGGCCTTATCTTGTTCTCTAAGCATGTTAAGCAATAATTCCAAAGAAGGATTCTTCCCTACACTCAAACCTCTCTCTACACAGAGACTCCTTGCTCCTTTCCAGCTAAGGTGGTCATATGCAAGTTTGGACAGATCAACATTTTGGCCTGTGCCAGTCATTTTTAGAGAGAGTTAAAGTGATAGAAAAAGAGAAAAAAGTTTCCAGAACTTTTTAGAAAGACAGAAAAAAAACTTTTAAAACTTTTAAGAACTTGTTGAAAGTTTAGAAGTACTTTTCAGCACTTAGAAAAGAGTGAAAAGAGGAAATGCAAAACTTTTTGGCTATGTGTATATACACTGACCTTGTTTTGTATATTTTTCTCTTATGAAAAGTACAATGACAAGAGTGGTAAGTAGTCTCAAAGCACTTATCCCACCGCTGCACAACCAATGTAGGAGGCTGGACTGGCTTGTAGTGAGTACCAAGGGGTACTTGCACCTTGCACCAGGCCCAGTTATCCTTTATTAGTGTATAGGGTGTCTAGCAGCTTAGGCTGATAGATAATGGTAGCTTAGCAGAGCAGCTTAGGCTGAACTAGGAGACGTGTGAAGCTACTACAGTACCACCTAGTGTCATATGCACAATATCATAAGAAAACACAATACACAGTTATACTAAAAATAAAGGTACTTTATTTTTATGACAATATGCCAAAGTATCTTAGAGTGTACCCTCAGTGAGAGGATAGGAAATATACACAAGATATATATACACAATAGCAAAAATATGCAGTATAGTCTTAGAAAACAGTGCAAACAATGTATAGTTACAATAGGATGCAATGGGGAAACATAGGGATAGGGGCAACACAAACCATATACTCCAAAAGTGGAATGCGAACCACGAATGGACCCCAAACCTATGTGACCTTGTAGAGGGTCGCTGGGACTATTAGAAAATAGTGAGAGTTAGAAAAATAACCCTCCCCAAGACCCTGAAAAGTGAGTGCAAAGTGCACTAAAGTTCCCCTAAGGACAAAGAAGTCGTGTTAGAGGAATAATGCAGGAAAGACACAAACCAGCAATGCAACAACTGTGGATTTCCAATCTAGGGTACCTGTGGAACAAGGGGACCAAGTCCAAAAGTCACAAGCAAGTCGGAGATGGGCAGATGCCCAGGAAATGCCAGCTGCGGGTGCAAAGAAGCTTCTACTGGACAGAAGAAGCTAAGGTTTCTGCAGGAACGAAAAGGGCTAGAGACTTCCCCTTTGGTGGACGGATATCTCTCGCCGTGGAGAGTTGTGCAGAAGTGTTTTCCCGCCGAAAGAACGCCAACAAGCCTTGCTAGCTGCAAATCGTGCGGTTAGCGTTTTTGGACGCTGCTGTGGCCCTGGAGGGACCAGGAGGTCGCAAATTGTACCAGGAGAGAGAGGGGACGTCGAGCAAGACAAGGAGCCCTCTCAGCAGCAGGTAGCACCCAGAGAAGTGCCAGAAACAGGCACTACGAGGATGCGTGAAATAGTGCTCACCCGAAGTCGCACAAAGGAGTCCCACGTCGCCGGAGACCAACTTAGAAAGTCGTGCAATGCAGGTTAGAGTGCCGTGGACCCAGGCTTGGCTGTGCACAAAGGATTTCCGCCGGATGTGCACAGGGGCCGGAGTAGCTGCAAAAGTCACGGTTCCCAGCAATGCAGCCCAGCGAGGTGAGGCAAGGACTTACCTCCACCAACCTTGGACTGAAGAGTCACTGGACTGGGGGGGTCACTTGGACAGAGTCGCTGGATTCGAGGGACCTCGCTCGTCGTGCTGAGAGGAGACCCAAGGGACCGGTAATGCAGCTTTTTGGTGCCTGCGGTTGCAGGGGGAAGATTCCGTCGACCCACAGGAGATTTCTTCGGAGCTTCTGGTGCAGAGAGGAGGCAGACTACCCCCACAGCATGCACAAGCAGGAAAACAGTCGAGAAGGCGGCAGGATCAGCGTTACAGAGTTGCAGTAGTTGTCTTTGCTACTATGTTGCAGGTTTGCAGGCTTCCAGCGCGGTCAGCAGTCGATTCCTTGGCAGAAGGTGAAGAGAGAGATGCAGAGGAACTCGGATGAGCTCTTGCATTCGTTATCTAAAGTTTCCCCAGAGACAGAGACCCTAAATAGCCAGAAAAGAGGGTTTGGCTACCTAGGAGAGAGGATAGGCTACTAACACCTGAAGGAGCCTATCAGAAGGAGTCTCTGACGTCACCTGGTGGCACTGGCCACTCAGAGCAGTCCAGTGTGCCAGCAGCACCTCTGTTTCCAAGATGGCAGAGGTCTGGAGCACACTGGAGGAGCTCTGGACACCTCCCAGGGGAGGTGCAGGTCAGGGGAGTGGTCACTCCCCTTTCCTTTGTCCAGTTTCGTGCCAGAGCAGGGCTAAGGGGTCCCCTGAACCGGTGTAGACTGGCTTATGCAGAATTGGGCACATCTGTGCCCAACAAAGCATTTCCAGAGGCTGGGGGAGGCTACTCCTCCCTTGCCTTCACACCATTTTCCAAAGGGAGAGGGTGTAACACCCTCTCTCAGAGGAAGTCCTTTGTTCTGCCATCCTGGGCCAGGCCTGGCTGGACCCCAGGAGGGCAGATGCCTGTCTGAGGGGTTGGCAGCAGCAGCAGCTGCAGTGAAACCCCAGGAAGGTCAGTTTGGCAGTACCAGGGTCTGTGCTACAGACCACTGGGATCATGGGATTGACCAACTATGCCAGGATGGCATAGAGGGGGCAATTCCATGATCATAGACATGTTACATGGCCATATTCGGAGTTACCATTGTGAAGCTACATATAGGTAGTGACCTATATGTAGTGCACGCGTGTAATGGTGTCCCCGCACTCACAAAGTTCAGGGAATTGGCTCTGAACAATGTGGGGGCACCTTGGCTAGTGCCAGGGTGCCCTCACACTAAGTAACTTTGCACCTAACCTTTACCAGGTAAAGGTTAGACATATAGGTGACTTATAAGTTACTTAAGTGCAGTGTAAAATGGCTGTGAAATAACATGGACGTTATTTCACTCAGGCTGCAGTGGCAGGCCTGTGTAAGAATTGTCAGAGCTCCCTATGGGTGGCAAAAGAAATGCTGCAGCCCATAGGGATCTCCTGGAACCCCAATACCCTGGGTACCTCAGTACCATATACTAGGGAATTATAAGGGTGTTCCAGTAAGCCAATGTAAATTGGTAAAAATGGTCACTAGCCTGTTAGTGACAATTTGGAAAGAAATGAGAGAGCATAACAACTGAGGTTCTGATTAGCAGAGCCTCAGTGAGACAGTTAGTCACTACACAGGTAACACATTCAGGCACACTTATGAGCACTGGGGCCCTGGGTTACCAGGGTCCCAGTGACACATACAACTAAAACAACATATATACAGTGAAAAATGGGGGTAACATGCCAGGCAAGATGGTACTTTCCTACACTCTCCCAAAGGAAATCCTTTGTTCTGCCTCCGTGGGCTTGAGCTGCTCAAGCAACAGGAGGGCAGAAACCTGTCTGAGAGGTGGCAGCAGGTGGGGCTGCCTGGAAAACCTCAGAAGGCTGGAATGGCAGTACTGGGGGTTCTCTAAGGAGCCCCCAGAGTGCATGGAATCATACAATCAATGCTTGTAAAAGCCTTGGGTATGATTCCAACATGCTTAATACCAAACATGCCTTCGGAGTTCGGAGTTACCATTATGTAGCTGGACATAGGTAGTGACCTATGTCGAGTACACACGTAAAATGTTGTCCCCACACTCACGAAGTCCGGGAAAATGGTCCTGGAGGTTGTGGGGGCATCTCTGCCAGTCCAGGGGTGCCCTCACACACAGGTACTCTGCACCCTGCCCTCAGGGCTGGAGGGCCTGCTATAGGGGTGCCTTATAAGTGACGTGGTGCACTGTAAATGGCAGTGAAAGGGTGCATGCACCTTTTCACGCAGGCTGCCATGGCAGTCCTGCAGAAGCCTTTGCATGGGCTCCCTATGGGTGGCAAAAGATATGCTGCAGCCCATAGGAATCCACTGGAACCCCAATGCCCTGGGCACTTAAGTACCATACACTAGAGACTTATAATCGGGCACCAGTATGCCAATTTTGGGTGAAATACTGGGTTACCAGTATGCAACAACAAATTATAGAGGAGAGAGAGCATAATCACTGGGGATCTGGTTAGCAGGATCCCGGTCAACACGGTCAAGCACACTGACATCAGGCAGAAAATTAGGTTAACCATGGCAAAAAGAGGGTACTTTCCTACCCAAAAACATTAATAAGTGTTCTAATTGTCATTCTTTCACTTCTGGCCTTTTAGTCCACAGATCAGGCCACACCAGGAAGCAAACCAACCACTCATTAGGCAAGGTGCACCATGCTTAGCCAATAATTTCCATAACATCTTCCAAGGTGGACTAACTTTCACCTTATGTTTCGTCTTCCTACCATTCATTAATCTTTTAAATAACTGGTGTACTAGTTGATGTGGGCCGAACGATTTACAGCCCATGCTATATAGCAATCTTTTAGCTTCTGCCTCATGCAACTAATAAAAGAGGGGAGTCAGAGGATCATGAGGTTTATTGTACACCCTGTTATAAACTGAACAAAAGGAAAGTGAACCTTAACTTGTAGGAAGAGAGTCATGGATCTACTTCATTGAAATTTCTTTCTTAGACAAGGAATCCTCACCCACCATTGGTGGCATGTTTCATCACTGAGTTCCCTCCTCATTCTAGACCAGCATTTTACCTGTCTGAGTAGATTCCAGTGAAGCTGTTTGATTGAACTCTTAGCAATATGGGTTTATTGGAAGAAGGGTTTTCAATTGAAATGTGTACTTTACAACAGTAGAAAGTAACTCAAATACATGAAATTACCTGTATCACTTAGTACGCCTTTATTCCTGTTGCCCCAGGAAGTTTAAAAAGAGAACAGAAAAGATATTTGGGAAAGTACTATTAATCTCAGTGCTTACTGGTCAACATGTTTCGGCCACTGGAAACAGCTCAGTGCTAGTCATTGACCCGCTTCAGGACATTGGAATCCCTCAACACTAACCCTACACTCTATGGTTTGGTGTTAACATGTATCTCATATAGGGTGAGTGTAGGAGGCTGGACTGGCTTGTAGTGAGTACCAAGGGGTACTTGCACCTTGCACCAGGCCCAGTTATCCCTTATTAGTGTATAGGGTGTCTAGCAGCATAGGCTGATAGATAATGGTAGCTTAGCAGAGCAGCTTAGGCTGAACTAGGAGACGAGTGAAGCTCCTACAGTACCACAAGTGTCACTTGCACAATATCATAAGAAAACACAGTACACAGTTATACTAAAAATAAAGGTACTTTATTTTTATGACAATATGCCAAAGTATCTCAGAGTGTACCCTCAGTGAGAGGATAGGAAATATACACAAGATATATGTACACAATACCAAAAATATGCAGTATAGTCTTAGAAAACAGTGCAAACAATGTATAATTACAATAGGATCCAATGGGGACACATAGGGATAGGGGCAACACAAACCATATACTCCAAAAGTGGAATGCGAACCACGAATGGACCCCAAACCTATGTGACCTTGTAGAGGGTCGCTGGGACTATTAGAAAATAGTGAGGGTTAGAAAAATAGCCCACCCCAAGACCCTGAAAAGTGAGTGCAAAGTGCACTAAAGTTCCCCAAAGGACATAGAAGTCGTGATAGGGGAATTCTGCAGGAAAGACACAAACCAGCAATGCAACAATGATGGATTTCCAGTCGAGGGTACCTGTGGAACAAGGGGACCAAGTCCAAAAGTCACAAGCAAGTCGTAGATGGGCAGATGCCCAGGAAATGCCAGCTGTGGGTGCAAAGAAGCTTCTACTGGACAGAAGAAGCTTAGGTTTCTGCAGGAACGACAAGGGCTAGAGACTTCCCCTTTGAAGGACGGATCCCTCACGCCGTGGAGAGTTGTGCAGAAGTGTTTTCCCGCCGAAAGACCGCCAACAAGCCTTGCTAGCTGCAAATCGTGGGGTAAGCGTTTTTGGATGCTGCTGTGGCCCAGGAGGGACCAGGATGTCGCAAATTGCGTCAGGAGAGAGAGGGGACGTCGAGCAAGACAAGGAGCCCTCTAAGCAGCAGGTAGCACCCGCAGAAGTGCCAGAAACAGGCACTACGAGGATGCGTGAAACGGTGCTCACCCAAAGTTACACAAAGGAGTCGCCGGAGACCAACTTAGAAAGTTGTGCAATGCAGGTTAGAGTGCCGTGGACCCAGGCTTGGCTGTGCACAAAGGATTTCCGCCGGAAGTGCACAGAGGCCGGAGTAGCTGCAAAAGTCGCGGTTCCCAGCAATGCAGTCTGGCGTGGAGAGGCAAGGACTTACCTCCACCAAACTTGGACTGAAGAGTCACTGGACTGTGGGGGTCACTTGGACACAGTTGCTGGATTCGAGGGACCTCGCTCGTCGTGCTGAGAGGAGACCCAAGGGACCGGTAATGCAGCTTTTTGGTGCCTGCGGTTGCAGGGGGAAGATTCCGTCGACCCACAGGAGATTTCTTCGGAGCTTCTAGTGCAGAGAGGAGGCAGACGACCCCCACAGCATGCACCACCAGGAAAACAGTCGAGAATGCGGCAGGATCAGCGTTACAGAGTTGCAGTAGTCGTCTTTGCTACTATGTTGCAGTTTTGCAGGCTTCCAGCGCGGTCAGCAGTCGATTCCTTGGCAGAAGGTGAAGAGAGAGATGCAGAGGAACTCTGATGAGCTCTTGCATTCGTTATCTACAGTTTCCCCAGAGACAGAGACCCTAAATAGCCAGAAAAGAGGGTTTGGCTACCTAGGAGAGAGGATAGGCTAGCAACACCTGAAGGAGCCTATCAGAAGGAGTCTCTGACGTCACCTGGTGGCACTGGCCACTCAGAGCAGTCCAGTGTGCCCAGCAGCATCTCTGTTTCCAAGATGGCAGAGGTCTGGAGCACACTGGAGGAGCTCTGGACACCTCCCAGGGGAGGTGCAGGTCAGGGGAGTGGTCACTCCCCTTTCCTTTGTCCAGTTTCGTGCCAGAGCAGGGCTAAGGGGTCCCCTGAACCGGTGTAGACTGGCTTATGCAGAATTGGGCACATCTGTGCCCATGAAAGCATTTCCAGAGGCTGGGGGAGGCTACTCCTCCCCTGCCTTCACACCATTTTCCAAAGGGAGAGGGTGTAACACCCTCTCTCAGAGGAAGTCCTTTGTTCTGCCATCCTGGGACAAGCCTGGCTTGACCCCAGGAGGGCAGAAACCTGTCTGAGGGGTTGGCAGCAGCAGCAGCTGCAGTGAAACCCCAGGAAAGGCAGTTTGGCAGTACCAGGGTCTGTGCTACAGACCACTGGGATCATGGGATTGTGCCAGCTATGCCAGGATGGCATAGAGGGGGCAATTCCATGATCATAGACATGTTACATGGCCATATTCGGAGTTACCATTGTGAAGCTACATATAGGTAGTGACCTATATGTAGTGCACGCGTGTAATGGTGTCCCCACACTCACAAAGTCCGGGGAATTGGCCCTGAACAATGTGGGGGCACCTTGGCTAGTGCCAGGGTGCCCTCACACTAAGTAACTTTGCACCTAACCTTTACCAGGTAAAGGTTAGACATATAGGTGACTTATAAGTTACTTAAGTGCAGTGTAAAATGGCTGTGAAATAACGTGGACGTTATTTCACTCAGGCTGCAGTGGCAGGCCTGTGTAAAAATTGTCAGAGCTCCCTATGGGTGGCAAAAGAAATGCTGCAGCCCATAGTGATCTCCTGGAACCCCAATACCCTGGGTACCTCAGTGAACAACATGTTTTTATTCAATGCTGTTCTTTACCCAAGGTTCTTAATATTTCTTCTAGCCAAGATCTCCTCCAAAACTACAAGGGAGAAAGGATTCACTAAGTAAAATTGAGAAATACATCTAAATATGATGGAAATAAACTGTATGATATTGATCAAATTATTAACAACATGTTGGAAGTCCCATGAGAGGCACACATCAACCGATGTCCAGAGTTCCAAACCCAGATTGATTACATAAAAATAGGAGATTTGAAAGGTCTTTCCAACCAGCAAATAAAACAACTCCCAGTTGTGTCCCAGGTAAATAAAAGTAAAATGTGCCCAAGACCACCAAGCCATCAAGATCAAGGAGAGGTATATACTTGTTTTGCTTGGTTTGCATTTTCTCCTTTAAAGGTTAAGAGGAAAGTCACAAAACCACACTAAATAACTATGAAGGTGGTCTTTCCTGTGTGTGACTTAATAGGTAAGAACACGAGGCAACATGGATAAAATGTATATCGCTAGGTGCAAATTTGCCCATTGTTGTCATTATGAATATTAGTTGGGTGGTTTGTTAAAACCATAAATGCCAGAGAGATCCATAAACTAAGCAGAATTTGTGACATGGGAAGCTACTGGATGTAAACAAAAAACTATTTGTGATAGGTTGTTTAATACTTAGGATAAGTTTGATATTAGAACAGGGAATATAAAGCCACAGGCTCTCGTATCTCATAGAATAAAAGGCAAGATGAATTATACCACAGGGTTATTGAGTGGTAAGGTAATACTCTGCTCTACCATGTAGCATAGTAATTATGGATTGGTTGTGGCCTTAAAGGACTGACTACATACAACAGTAAGATTGTACAGAGTTTTATCCAAGATGACAACATCATATTATGTATGGGGCTATAAGAAATTCAGTTGACTGCATGGAATGCTATCATTGAGTCCTGTTATACGTATCTGGACCCTCTTTAAAAGTAATCAGATGCAATTGGAGGTTTTGACTTGATTGTCTAACTTTTCCAGCTAATGTCCTCTGTATGTTAATTCTGAAGGTAACGGTTAGTCATATAGGTGCTGATGCCTTTGCATCTAATGCTACTACAGTGTTCTGTGATTCTAAATTATATTTTTCTTTGTTTACAGTTCCTACTGCATCAATGCTTTTGAGAAAAACATCTAACTACTATACCACAACAACAATGTGCAAACTAGCGTCTGATGCTATAGACTTAATCTACATAACTTCACAAACTTATGTATTTTGAATATATGATAAATTAAAAACCTAGGAAATAGTATTAATAAAAAAACATGCTTGTAGGAGGCTGGCCTGGTTTGTAGTGGGTACCTTGGGTACTTACACCTTATACCAGGTCAAGTTATCCCTTATTAGTGAAATGTAATAGTGTTCTAGCAGCTTTGGGTGATAGAGGTACCTATAGCAGAGCACCTTAGGCTGAACTATGAGACATGCAAAGCTCCTGCAATATCACTTATAGTTACACAGTTCTTATACACAAGTAAAGCCAATACTCTGTGTTACCAAAAATAAAGGTATTTATTTGGGTGACACAGTACCAAAAATATCTTAGAGACAATACTCCTTCTGGAGGTAAGTATTATAAACAATATATACACTAGACACCAAAATTAGACAAGTAAATAGTCATAGAACAATGCAAGCAATAGGAAATTCTATAGAATGCAATGGGAGAAAATAGGTCTAGGGGCAACACAAACCATATACTAAGAAAGTGGAATGTGAATCACAAATTCCCCCCTAGACAAGTGTAGTGTGTGCAGAATCACTGGGAGAGTAAGAATGCAGTAAAGGCAAGTAAGTTACCCCACCTCACTCTAGAGTGCCCCCACACCTTGCAAAGCAAGATGGCTGAAGTTTGGGACATACTGGAGGAGCTCTGGGCACCATCCCTAGGGTGGTGATGGACAGGGGAGTCGTCACTCCCCTTTACTTTGTCCAGTTTTGCACCAGAGCAGGGAACAAGGGGTCCCTGAACCGGTGTAGACTGGCTTATACAAGAAGGGCACTATCTGTGCCCTTCAAAGCATTTCCAGAGGCTGGGGGCGGCTACCCCTCCCCAGCCTGTAACACCTATTTCCAAAGGGAGAGGGTGTAACACCCTGCTCTCAGAGGAAATGCTTTGTTCTGCCTTCCTGGGACTGGGCTGCCCAGACCCCAGGATGGCAGAACTCTGTCTGTGAGGTGGCAGCAGCTGTAGCTGCAGTGCAAGCCCCAGAGAGCTGGTTTGGCAGTACTGGGGGGTCCACGGTGGAGCCCCCAGGATGCATGGAATTGGCTCCCCAATACCAGATTTGGAATGGGGGGACAATTCCATGATCTTAGACATGTTACATGGCCATATTCGGAGTTACCATTGTGAAGCTACATATAGATATTGACCTATATGTAGTGCACACGTGTAATGGTGTCCCCGCACTCACAAAGGCTGAGGAAATGGCCCTGAACTATGTGGGGGCACCTTTGCTAGTGCAAGGGTGCCCTCACACTTAGTAACTTTGCACCTAACCTTCAGCAAGTGGAGGTTAGACATATATGTGACTTATAAGTTACTTAAGTGCTGTGAAAATGGCTGTGAAATAACATGTGCACAATTGCACAATACAGGCTCCAATGGCAGGCTTGTGCAAGGGTTTGTTTGAGCTCCCTATCGGTGGCAAAAGAAATGCTGCAGCACATATGGATCTCCCGGAACCCCAATGCCCTGGGTACCTAGGTACCATATACTAGGGATTTATAAGGGCATCCAGTGTACCAATTGAAATTGGTAAATGAGGTCACTAGCCTACAGTGACAAATTTAAAAGCAGAGAGAGCATAAGCACTGAGGTTCTGATTAGCAGAGCCTCAGTGACACAGTTAAGCACTACACAGACACACACATTAGGCCATAAACTATGAGCCCTGGGGTCCTGACCAGCAGGATCCCAGTCAGACAGGCAAAAACATACAGACATATAGGTTTTTATCTATGAGCACTGGGGTCCTGGCTAGCAGGGTCCCAGTGACACAGTAAAACCACACTGACACACACTCACAAACAGACCAAATGTGGGGGTAACCATGCTAGAAAGAGGCTACTTTTTCACATTGCTGCTCTCTTGTTTACAGTATTTAAATAAATGATAGAATACTCTTTCTGTGTTCCCCTCATCATGCCATAAACCTTTAGAATTTAGGATAGGGGAACATTTTTATTTTATTCTTTCCTATCTCTGTGTGGGCATTTCTTCATGTTCCATGTTGTTTGTTGTGGAACACTATGTTTCATCAAGCATACAAGGGAACAATTCATTATTTTTAAAGATGTGTGTGGCTTTCTTTGGTTCTTTTTTTTAAACAATTATGACGAAGCCTAATGAATAACACAGTTTTTATCTACTACTATTTTCCCAGGTATATTCCACAGTGGAAATGTCCTACCATAAATCTGTACAAGTTTTATTTGTGTTTGCAATTTCATATCTCAGCCAACTTGACATACATATTTTGCAGTGACGAAAACATGTTGACCAGTATATGTAGGGACTAATCATAATTTCCCACACCTGTAAGCATTTGTTTTTTCAGTCTTACTGGAGCAACATGGGTAATGATATACTAAGTGAGCCTACAGGTCGTTTCATTTATTTTATTTTGGAACTCACCCTTTACAATTTAAATGCCTCCTTCCAAGAAACCTGTATTGATAACAGTTCATAACAAGTGTTCCACTGAAGGACATTTAGATAGGTAAAATACTGATTCAGAATGAAGAGGTAAATCAGTGATGAAGCGTACCACTAAAGGTGGGTGAGGATTCTTTATTCTAAGAGAAGAATTTCTCTGTAGTAGATTCCTTGACTCTCCCAGTCAATTATGGTTTGCTAAACTTTTGTTCTGTTTGTGGTGATGCCTCTTCAGAACTTGATCAAAGGATGCATTTCACTGATCACTTAAACAAGCCTATCACTGATGAAGAATAAATCCACATCCATTTTTGTACCTAAAAATTAAAATGTCAACAAACCTACAAAAAAGTGATATTGAACAAAGAGCTAATAAAAAATAGCAAAGTTGTTGGATAGAAAAGAAATTAACCCACAGGTCAAAACATCTGAATGTCTGATTTTTGGTGACACACTAATATTTATGAATTGGGTGAATGTGATTTAAACATATATAGCACAGTGATTTAAACATAGAGAACACAAACTAGAATTCGTTAACGACAGAGTATTGCATTAATGTAAGAAATGGGGTTACTGGTTAAGGGCGGGGGTGAAGCCCTAGTCAAGCAGCAACCACAATCCCTGTCAGGGTGAGGCACAAGCAAACCCCAAATTAACCTGTGCTCAACCCTCTTGTATCTTGGCACCGAGCAGTCAGACGTGACTTAGAGTCAATGTATAAAGTATTTATGCAGCACTTTAAACAGTAATAAAGTGAAAACACTACACAAGAAAACTCCATAACCAATTTAGAAAAATAGAGAACATTTTAATAAAAAAATAAAGAGGAAAAAAAACACAAACATCGAATCAGTAGAACCGGAGATGTAAAAGTTTAAAGATTCAGTAAAAGCAGTACCCAAACTAATACAGCACCAAAAGTGGATATCTGGTAGAGCTGGACCAGGTCAAAGTCACAAATTCAGGCTGACCATGATGGAGGCTACAGGGATCCAATTAGGCCAGTTGAACAAGGGTATCTTAAATCCTGGTTGTGCAGCATTGTGATGTCCTGTAGCCGAAGCAATGCATCGGTTCCGAGGAGCACCGATGCTGCAATGCAAGGTCTTCCTTCATCATCGAGGTTCCCATTGATGAGGGGTTGTGATGCAAAGTCTGGCATCAAGGATGTGTGTGCAGCTGGGGGTATGTGTCGGTTCAGAGGAGCTGCGAGGCTGCAATGTGAGAACTTGCATTGTTGTTGAGGCGATGAGAGATTTTCGTTGCTAGGGTCCGTCTCAGGGAGTTCTCACACAGTGCCAGTTCTGATTCAGGTTGTGAGGTTGATGCAGAGTCCTTGTGCTGGGAGAATCCTCACAGCAGAGGCGATTCACTGGTTCTGCTTGGGGTTGTGTCGTGCAGCAGAGGAGATATATTGGTTCTGCTGGGTTCATGATGGGCTGAAAAGGCACCTTCAGACCCCTTCCAAGGGTCCAGGACTGGGATGGCACCACTTGGCAGGGTAGGATCATTGATGGCAAAGCCCAGATGCTGAGTTCAGGGTGGTTGGAAGCCTGTTACGTCCCTGAAGCTTCTGCTCAGGAGGCCAGCCATCTAGCTCTTGGATTCACTCTGGGTTCAAGAGGTGCAGGTTCAGTCCTTCTGACCTAGGCAGGAGGGCAGCAGGTGGCAGGCCAGCAAAGATGGGCATCAGTGCTTATTCCTAGTAGAGTCTCCACAGATCCAGAAGCGTACTGAAGAGTTGGTGTCTGAGGTCCAGTATGTATACCTTGGCCTTCTTTTGAAGTGGGAGAATCAATCAATCGGCTTATCACTCGCAAGGGTATCAAGGCACTGTCAGGGTCCAGGTGATCAGTCGAAGAGCCAATTCTTCAGGGCTCTATAGAACACCTGCAGAGGTGGAGTGGTCTGGGGATGAAGGGGAAATTTGTTCCAAGTCATTGCTGCCAGTTGAAAGAAGGAGCGATCTCTGCATCTGGATTATCAGACTTAGGAGGAGCGAGGAGGTGTGTGTCAGGACCCAACAACTCTGCCTAATTTGTCAACATCCTCAGGGGCGTTGTTTTAATCATGTGCGTGTAGTACCACTGGGTTGTTTGTTACGTCATTGTACTGTCTGCATTTCAGGATAGATATTGCCAATTTTTGATATGTACTTGATGTTACCAATGCTTGTTCCACTATACACGTTTTCACCAATGCTTGTTGAACACATGTGGTCTGTGTCAAGTCCTCTACTTCTAAATGTGTCAGGTTCACTTGTTTGTTAGTTGCCAGGTGTGAGAAAGTAGCCTCTTTCTAGCATGGTTACCCCCACTTTTGGCCTGTTCGCGAGTGTGTGTCAGTGTGTTTTGACTGTCTCACAGGGATCCTGCTATTTTTTGCCACCCATAAGGAGCTCAGAAAAACCCTTCTTCAGGACTGCCACTGCAGCCTGTGTGAAATAGTGCACACAAACTATTTCACAACCATTTTCACTGCACTTAAGTAACTTATAAGCCACCTGTATGTCTAACCTTCATTTACTGAAGGCTAGGTGCAAAGTACTAATTGTGAGGGCACCCTTGCGCTAGCAAAGGTGCCCCCCGCTGTCCAGTGCCAATTCCCCAGACTTCGTGAATGCGGGGATACCATCACATGCATGCACTACATATGGGTCAATACCTATATGTAGCTTAACAATGGTAACTCCGAATATGGCCATTTAAGGTATCTAAGATCATGGTATCATCCCCCCATTCCAAATCTGGTTTCGTGGGGGCCAATCCCATGCATTCCTGGGGGCTCCACCATGGACCCCCAGTACTGCCAAACCAGCTCTCTGAGGCTTGCACTGCAGCTACAGCTGCTGCCACCTCACATACAGAATTCTCCCCCAGGGATCTGAGCATCTCAGTCCCAGGAAGGCAGAACAAAGCATTTCCTTTGTGAGGAGGGTGTGAGGAGGGTGTTACATCCTCTCCCTTTGGAAATAGGTGTTACAGTCTTAGAAGGGGTAGCCTCCCAGAGCCTCTGGAAATGCTTTGAAGGGCACAGATGGTGCCCTCCTTGCATAAGCCAGTCTACACCAGTTCAGGGACCCCCAGTCCCTGCTCTGGTGCGAAACCGGACAAAGGGAAGGGGAGTGCCCAGAGCTCCTCCAGTGTGTCCTTGGCGTTAGCCATCTTGTTTTCCAAGGTGTGGGGACACTCTGGAGATCTCTGAGTGGCCAGTGCTAGCAGGTGACGTCAGAGACCCCTCCTGATAGGTGCATACCCGGGGTAGGTAGCCAATCCCCCTCTGAGGGCTATTTAAGGTCTCTCCTGTGAGTTCCTCATCAGATTCAGCTTGCAAGATTCATCCAGGATCCTCTGCATTGTCTGCTTCAGCTTCTGACCATCGGATCAATCGCAGACTGCTCCAGGAATCGCTGTAACTGCAACAAAGTATCCAGGATGACTCCTCTGATCAGCAACTTCAGCTCCAGCCAGCATTTGCAACAGTTTCCAAGGTGTGCATGCTGTGAGGACTCCCTGTCTTCACCTTGCACCAGAAGAACCAAAAGAATCTCCTGTGGAGTGAGTCACTTCCCTGCTCCTGCAGGCACCTTCCAAGACGACGACCGGTTGTCTGGGACTCCTCTCCTGACAACGAGCGTGCTCCCTGGAACACAGATGGTGGACCAACGTGACCCAGACTGTCTTAAGGTCCAGCTGTCCAAATTTGGAGGAGGTAAGAGCTTGCCTTCCCGGTTTGCGACAGTACCCCTGTGCACTGCGTTATCTCTAGCTCCTTGGGCTTCTGTGCGCTTCTTCCAAGAATCCTTTGTGTACAGTGTAGCCCAGGTCCCCAGCACTCCATTCTGCGACACACAACTCGCTGAGTTTTTCTCCGGTGGTGGGGAACCTGCTTTTGTTGTGCTACACCAACCGCAATTTGCATCTTCTTTGTCCCCATGTCCTGGGACTCCTGTGGGTGCTGCCTGGTCATCTGTGGGCTCTTTCCAGTGCTGGGAGCCCCCTCTGCCTCCTCAGTCCAAGTTGAGGCCCCCAGGTCCCTCCTGGGTCCAGGCAGCTCCATTTTGACGCAAACTGCGACGTTGTTTGAACCAAGGCTTGTTGGACGAATCCAGCGATGCAAACAGCCTGCATCCAACTTCTCGATGTGGGACATCTCCTGTATCATGCAGGAACCCGCAGCAATCTTCGTTGGTGCCCTTGTGCAGACTTCTTCTATCCGGAGAATCCTCTTTTGCACCATCTTCTAGGTTGGCAGGGGCTCCTGTCCTTCCTGGAATCTTCTGCGACTTCTGGACGTGGTCTCCTCTCTTCACAGGTCTTCAGGTTCAGGAATCCATTATTTGTTGCTTGCAGTCTTGCTTGGTTCTTGCAATAACTCTTATCACGACTTGTAGTGTGTCATGAGGAAACTTAAAGTACTTTACTCCAACTTTCCTGGGCTCTGGGGTGGGGTATTTTACTTACCTTTGGTGTTTTCTGACACTCCAAGTGCCCCTCTACACAGTACACTTGCCTAGGGAGGAATTTGTGATTTGCATTCCACTTTCTTAGAATATGGTTTCTGTTGCCCCTAGACCTATTTCATTCTATTTGTCAACACCAGAGCAGTACGCGCTCTATTGGCGACAAAAATGCAAAAACCCAGCACTCTCAAAACAACGTAATTTATGCATTGTGCTGATATGTTGTGATTTAACCTTTTGCATTGCAGAGTTCAATCCTGAAAACTTATTTTTAATATGCTTACAAATACTGTTCCTTTGCAATGTATTGCTGCAGGTTTTCAGAGTGTGTTAGGGTGTGGCCCCTTTCCAGGGCCTTCCAGAGACTTTCCCTGCAACATGCCTGGGCGTGGTTCTGGGCTGGGCCAAGACTCTATGAAAGAGAGCCATCCCAACTCCCAGTGCTCACTATTCAGAGGTCCCGGTGCAGAGCAGCAGTTTCTTCCTGAGCTCCTGTCCTGGCAGCCTATTTGGATCTTCCAGTCTTCTGCCCTTCATCCTTTATTGGTGATCATTGTTCCAGGCGGTAAGACAGTGGTTGGACTGTCCCGACACCGTTATTGAGAATGTTCATATTCTTGGTTTAATTCTTAAATGAGTAACAGATTACTTGCGCGCTACCATTTCTTGACATTTATATGGTAGTTTACAAATAAGCAAGACGCGTGGTTTGTTTCATAAAGGTTTGACTTTGTTATTCATTGCGTGCTACCATTTCTTGACATTGGCATGGTGGCATAAGAATCGGCAAGACGCGCAATTCGTTTTATGGTGTTAAACATTGTTGTCCATTACGCGCTACCATTTCTTGACATTTACACGGTGGCTTAAGAATCGTCAAAAGAAGCGTGATTCGTTGCATTGTACTTTGATCTTGTTATTTATTGTGAGCTGTTATTTCTTGACATTTACATTGTGTTTTACGAATCAGCAAGACGCGCAATTCGATTAATGATGATTTGACTTTGATATTCATTGCGTGCTACCATTTCTTGGTATTCTACATGGTGACACTCGAATCGGCAAGACGCACGATTCTCTCCTCGAGTTTATTTCATGTTGTTTATTGTATGCCACTATTCTAAGATATTTATTATGTAATATTCGAGTTGACAAGTTATGTGATTTGTTTCCTGAATCCATATTGTGTTATTCATGGTGCACAATCCTTTTATGGTGTTTACTATATATATCTATGTATCTGCAATATGCGCAATTTGTGTTGAAACATTTTAAGAGTACACAGAAGGCCAGAGTTTCTAGATGCAATATTGTATGGTCCTAGTATACATTCTCAAAACAGGATTTATATGACTGGTTTAAAGTTTAGTCAGAATGTTTTTCTGATTCTCATGTAAAGGAAAGTACTTGAATAAGAAAGTTTTCATTTAATTCATCTTGACTGCCCTACAGGTATCCGGCCATCTTGAAACTTAGTCATTTTAAACTAAACTCTTAGATTGTTCATGTTTTCAGTGTGACTAGGCTTAGAATCATAGTATAGTATTGATTTCAGGAGATATAATTTTCATATTGTGTTTTCTAACCTTTTTCTTACTACCGGTCTCCTTCCCAGCTGTTCCCTTCCTAATCCCCTCTTCCCCTCTTGGACTCTCTCAGTCTCTGTGATTTATCTATCAGAGTCTTGGAGCTGTTCAGTGGTGGACATGTTGGGAACGTGCACAGACCCCGAGGATCTGGTGACTCTGACAGAATAGTGAGCCCACAAATTATTATCCTCCTGGCTTGTGTATGTTCTCAGCATGGTCACGCTAGACGAGATAGTCAAGGCTATCACCCAGCTCCAAGCAGAGGTGGTATCATCCAAAGAATTGACAACTAGCTTAGCAGAGAGAGTGAGTCAGTTACAAGAAAAGGTAGAGAAGAAGGAACAATGTCCTACAGGTGTATCTTGGCCAGGTACTTCTTCTCAGGCTTCTGGAAGTAATCCGATTTCCCTAAATGTTCCTTCTGCAATTCCTTTAGCTCCCCCAGAACGTTTCTCAGGTGACCCTTTGAAAGCGCAATCTTTCCTGGTTCAAGTGGAACTACACTTCACCTGCAGACCAAATACTTTCCCCGAAGCCCAGTCCAAAGTAGCTTTCTTGTTATCATATTTGTCTGGGGATGCAGCTACTTGGGCAATTCCTCTTGTGCGTAAAAATAGTCCCTTGTTGTACAACTGGAGAATTTTTTTTCGTGAATTTGAGAGAGTTTTTGATTGTAGAACTGTAACACAGTCAGCAGATCGTGAATTATTAGATTTACGCCAAGGGAATCAAGACCTAGAGTCGTATTTAGCCAACTTTAACCGGCTGGTTGCAGAGACATCCTGGCCTGAAGAAAAACAAGCGGTCTTGTTTTACAAGGGACTCAAAGAGGAACTAAAAGATATCTTAGCGCAAATCGACCCACAACCTACAGACTGTCAAGAATTAATAAATCTATAAATCTTGTCTTGAGACTTGATCATCGTTTAGCAGAATGTAAAGAAACACGCAAAAAGATTGAAAAATATTCATGGCACGTTCATGATAACAGAGACTCAAGAACTCAGAATGAAAGAACGCCAGAACCGATGGAATTGGAACCATCAGAAGACCTTTGACCAAAGAAGAAAAAGACCTATGCAGAAAAAATGGACAATGTCTTTATTGTGGGCGAAAAGGTAATTTTGCCAAAGATTGTCCAATCAAACCAAAGAACAAGCAAGGTCCAGTTCAGAAGGTCGCAGCCAATGCACCAGTCGAGTTGGAAAACTAAAACACCCAAGATGCAGAGAAGGGTTGCTCTTGGGTGTCACCGTGGACCCTTCACAATCTAGACATCTTAAACTGGAAATAAGAGTTCAGGTCAAGAACAAGATCTATTTCAAAAAAGCTCTTGTCGATTCTGGGGCTACTGGGAACTTTGTTGATGTCCAATTGGTTCGTGCATGGGGTATCCCATGTATTGAAAAGAAGACCCCAGAAATCATCCAGGCAGTCGATGGAAAACTCTTGACTGGAGGTCCGGTAACTCTTCAGACTATCCCCTTGTCGATGATTTGTGAAGATAAAATTCAAAGAAAGAAACATAAAGAGAAAATCATCCTTGACGTGATCCATGCTCCCCAATATGGGATTATCCTCGGCTTGGCATGGTTAACTCATCACAATCCGGAGATCAATTGGGCAGAACGAAAAATCGTGTTCTCATCTGCGCTATGTAATTAACAATGTCTCCAAAAGATTCAAGTACCAAAAGTTTGCAACTCTTACATAGCTACTGCCGCGGAGAAAGAAATTCAGCTGCCCAAACAGTATTCATCTTACAAAGAAGTATTTGATGAGAAAGGAACAGAGACTGTACCTCCTCATAGATCTTATGACTGTCAAATTGATCTAGCACCAGGTGCGATTCTTCCCAACTGTCGTGTATATGCCCTGTCAGAACATGAAAATCAACATTTACGAAAATACCTAGATCAATTTTTGGAGAATAGCTTCATTCGCCCCTCTAAGTCTCCTGCAGCTTCGCCTTTGTTTTTTGTTTCAAAAGCTAATGGAGAACTTCGAACTTGCCCCAGTCTTGATGCATCCTGATGCGAATCAACCTTTCATAGTGGAAGCTGATGCTTCAGATGTAGCAATAGGAGCCGTCTTATCACAACGAAATAAAGACACTGGTCAACTTCATCCTGTAGCTTATATGTCTCAGAAGTTTAACGAAGCTGAACAGAACTATGTCATTGCTGAAAAAGAGCTTCTGGCGATTCGTGACGCCTTTAAAGAATGGAGCCATCATTTGTTGGATGCCAAATACACTGTCACAGTATATACTGATCATCGTAATCTTCAATTCATGAGTTCCGCCAGACTTTTGACCCCTCGGCAATTACGCTGGATGCTTGTTTTTGCTGAATTTGATTTTGTAGTAACCTTCCAGCCTGGTAAAGATAATCGCAAGGCTGACGCCTTGTCCCGTCAAGAGTCTACCACGTTGCCTGCATTTCAAGCCTCCAGAGCTATCATTGTTCCTGACAAGGTTCTATGTATCATAAAAACTGAAGATTTCTTTGAAGAAATTCGCAACTCTTTTACTGTTGAAAAATGGCAAACATGGGCCCAAGTAGATCCCAAAAGGTCAATCAAGGAAGGATTACCCTTTCATGATGCTCGTTTGTTTGTACCCACTACCAAACTTAGCAAGATAGTGTTTCATTGGTTGCATGTTATACCTACGGCAGGTCACCCAGGTACTCCCAAAACTCTTGAACTGATCCAATGCTATTTTTGGTGGCCTACCTTAACAAAAGATGTAAAAGCAATGGTAAACAACTGTGAAGTTTGTGATCGCATTAAAACAAGTCATTCAAAACCAAAAGGGTTGTTACATCCACTTCCAACCCCAAGTCGTCCATGGGAGCACATTTCTTTAGACTTTATTACCAGTCTGCCAGTGGTTCAACAGCATTCAGGAATTCTGGTGGTAGTAGATAGTCTCACGAAATATGGACATTTCATCGCCTGTAAACAATTACCCACTTCTAGTGAATTGGCAACTATTTTACTAAACAGAGTGGTTCGTTATCATGGACTGCTAAAGGTTATCCTCTCCGATCGGGGTCACAATTTTCCTCCAATTTCTGGAAGACATGGTGTAAAACACTCCAAGTGACATCTACGCTATCTACTAGTCACCATCCTCAAACAGATGGTCAAACGGAGAGACTAAATCAGACTTTGAAACAATACCTACGTGCCTACGCTGAAAAAGCACTTCATTCTTGGACATCTATGCTCTGGTTAGCTGAGTTAGCTTACAATAACTCATTCCACACTTCTATTGGCGTTACACCCTTTTTTGGTTTATTTGGCTATCATCCTGACACCTTGCCCATCACAATTCCTCAAGAAAGTTCTCTTACTCCAGCTGTGTCAGAAACCATTCAGCATTTACATCAAACCCAGAAACTGATTCAACAGCATTTAGAAAAAGCCAAACAAAAATATAAAAGGCATTATGACAAGAAACATTGTGAGGGACCGCAATATCAACCAGGTGACAAAGTGTGGCTTTCCACAAAACATATAGACTTCAAGAAGAAGCACATGTTTAACCCCAAATTCATAGATCCTTATACTGTCCTTCAGCAAATCAATCCGGTGACCTATAAACTACAATTGCCCAGATCCTTACGGATTCATCCAGTGTTCCACACTTCCCTCTTGAAAAAGGCAGCCCAAAAGGTCCACCCTCATCCAGCTCCTGTTCTAGTACAAGGGGAAGAAGAATACGAAGTCAAGAAAGTGTTGGATTCTAAACTGAGAGGGTGTAATCTATGGTACTTAATCCCATGGAAAGGTTATGGTCCTGAAAGTAACTCATGGGTTTCCGCATCTGATGTTCATGCTCCAGTATTTGTGAGACGCTTTCATAGTCTTAATCCAAGCAAACCAGGCCCTAGAGCGCGTCTGGGAGAGGGGAGTAGTGTCAACACCAGAGCAGTACGCGCTCTATTGGCAACAAAAATGCAAAACCCCAGCACTCTAAAAACAACGTAATTTATGCATTGTGCTGATATGTTGTGGTTTAACCTTTTGCATTCCAGAGTTCAATCCTGAAAACCTATTTTTAATATGCTTACAAATACTGTTCCTTTGCAATGTATTGCTGCAGGTTTTCAGAGTGTGTTAGGGTGTGGCCCCTTTCCTGGGCCTTCCAGAGACTTTCCCTGCAACATGCCTGGGCGTGGTTCTGGGCTGGGCCAAGACTCTATAAAAGAGAGCCAGCCCAACTCCCAGTGCTCACTATTCAGAGGTTCCGGTTGTAGGAGGCTGGACTGGCTTGTAGTGAGTACCAAGGGGTACTTGCACCTTGCACCAGGCCCAGTTATCCCTTATTAGTGTATAGGGTGTCTAGCAGCTTAGGCTGATAGATAATGGTAGCTTAGCAGAGCAGCTTAGGCTGAACTAGGAGACGTGTGAAGCTACTACAGTACCACTTAGTGTCATATGCACAATATCATAAGAAAACACAATACACAGTTATACTAAAAATAAAGGTACTTTATTTTTATGACAATATGCCAAAGTATCTTAGAGTGTACCCTCAGTGAGAGGATATAAAATAAACACAAGATATATATACACAATAGCAAAAATATGCAGTATAATCTTAGAAAACAGTGCAAACAATGTATAGTTACAATAGGATGCAATGGGGAAACATATGGATAGTGGCAACACAAACCATATACTCCAAAAGTGGAATGCGAACCACGAATGGACCCCAAACCTATGTGACCTTGTAGAGGGTCGCTGGGACTATTAGAAAATAGTGAGAGTTAGAAAAATAACCCTCCCCAAGACCCTGAAAAGTGAGTGCAAAGTGCACTAAAGTTCCCCTAAGGACAAAGAAGTCGTGTTAGAGGAATAATGCAGGAAAGACACAAACCAACAATGCAACAACGCTGGATTCCCAATCTGGGGTACCTGTGGAACAAGGGGACCAAGTCCAAAAGTCACAAGCAAGTCGGAGATGGGCAGATGCCCAGGAAATGCCAGCTGCGGGTGCAAAGAAGTTTCTACTGGACAGAAGAAGCTGTGGTTTCTGCAGGAACACAAAGGGCTAGAGACTTCCCCTTTGGAGGACAGATCCTTCTCGCCTTGTAGAGTCGTGCAGAAGTGTTTTCCCGCCGAAAGAACGCCAACAAGCCTTGCTAGCTGCAAATCGTGCGGTTAGCGTTTTTGGATGCTGCTGTGGCCCAGGAGAGACCAGGAGGTCGCAAATTGGACCAGGAGGTAGAGGGGACGTCGAGCAAGACAAGGAGCCCTCTTAGCAGCAGGTAGCACCTGGAGAAGTGCCAGAAACAGGCACTACAAGGATGCGTGAAATGGTGCTCACCCAAAGTTACACAAAGGAGTCCCACGTCGCCGGAGAACAACTTAGGAGATCGTGCAATGCAGGTTAGAGTGCCGTGGACCCAGGCTGGACTGTGCACAAAGGATTTCCGCCGGAAGTGCACAGAGGCCGGAGTAGCTGCAAAAGTCGTGGTTCCCAGCAATGCAGTCTAGCGAGGTGAGGCAAGGACTTACCTCCACCAAACTTGGACTGAAGAGTCACTGGACTGTGGCGGCCACTTGGACAGAGTTGCTGGATTCGAGGGACCTCGCTCGTCGTGCTGAGAGGAGACCCAACGGACCGGTAATGCAGCTTTTTGGTGCCTGCGGTTGCAGGGGGAAGATTCCGTCGACCCACAGGAGATTTCTTCGGAGCTTCTAGTGCAGAGAGGAGGCAGACTACCCCCACAGCATGCACCACCAGGAAAACAGTCGAGAAGGCGGCAGGATCAGCGTTACAGAGTTGCAGTAGTCGTCTTTGCTACTATGTTGCAGTTTTGCAGGCTTCCAGCGCGGTCAGCAATCGATTCCTTGGTAGAAGGTGAAGAGAGAGATGCAGAGGAACTCGGATGAGCTCTTGCATTCGTTATCTAAAGTTTCCCCAGAGACAGAGACCCTAAATAGCCAGAAAAGAGGGTTTGGCTACCTAGGAGAGAGGATAGGCTAGCAACACCTGAAGGAGCCTATCAGAAGGAGTCTCTGACGTCACCTGGTGGCACTGGCCACTCAGAGCAGTCCAGTGTGCCAGCAGCACCTCTGTTTCCAAGATGGGAGAGGTCTGGAGCACACTGGAGGAGCTCTGGACACCTCCCAGGGGAGGTGCAGGTCAGGGGAGTGGTCACTCCCCTTTCCTTTGTCCAGTTTCGCGCCAGAGCAGGGCTAAGGGGTCCCCTGAACCGGTGTAGACTGGCTTATGCAGAATTGGGCACATCTGTGCCCAAGAAAGCATTTCCAGAGGCTGGGGGAGGCTACTCCTCCCCTGCCTTCACACCATTTTCCAAAGGGAGACGGTGTCACACCCTCTCTCAGAGGAAGTTCTTTGTTCTGCCATCCTGGGCCAGGCCTGGCTGGACCCCAGGAGGGCAGATACCTGTCTGAGGGGTTGGCAGCAGCAGCAGCTGCAGTGAAACCCCAGGAAGGGCAGTTTGGCAGTACCAGGGTCTGTGCTACAGACCACTGGGATCATGGGATTGTGCCAACTATGCCAGGATGGCATAGAGGGGGCAATTCCATAATCATAGACATGTTACATGGCCATATTCGGAGTTACCATTGTGAAGCTACATATAGGTAGTGACCTATATGTAGTGCACGCGTGTAATGGTGTCCCCGCACTCACAAAGTCCGGGGAATTGGCCCTGAACAATGTGGGGGCACCTTGGCTAGTGCCAGGGTGCCCTCACACTAAGTAACTTTGCACCTAACCTTGACCAGGTAAAGGTTAGACATATAGGTGACTTATAAGTTACTTAAGTGCAGTGTAAAATGGCTGTGAAATAACGTGGACGTTATTTCACTCAGGCTGAAGTGGCAGGCCTGTGTAAGAATTGTCAGAGCTCCCTATGGGTGGCAAAAGAAATGCTGCAGGCCATAGGGATCTCCTGGAACCCCAATACCCTGGTTACCTCAGTACCATATACTAGGGAATTATAAGGGTGTTCCAGTAAGCCAATGTAAATTGGTAAAATTGGTCACTAGCCTGTTAGTGACAATTTGTAAGAAATGAGAGAGCATAACCACTGAGGTTCTGGTTAGCAGAGCCTCAGTGAGACAGTTAGGCACCACACAGGGAACACATACATATAGGCCACAAACTTATGAGCACTGGGGTCCTGACTAGCAGGGTCCCAGTGACACATAACAAACATACTGAAAACATAGGGTTTTCACTATGAGCACTGGGCCCTGGCTAGCAGGATCCCAGTGAGACAGTGAAAACACCCTGACATACACTCACAAACAGGCCAAAAGTGGGGGTAACAAGGCTAGAAAGAGGCTACTTTCTCACACAACCCCCCCCCCCCAAACGAAGGACAATAAGGCTAACCTTGGCCAGTTGAGACTTTATTGTCTAAGTGGTGATAAGTAGAGAGTAGCTCTGCAATAGACTGGTTACTCCCTTTATCATCCACTATATGGTTACTTCCCTGTGGGGATGTAACCCACCCTGTTTGAATTTTTTTAGCTAAGCAACAATGTGAAGATGTATTTTCAGAGTTTCTATCAGTAAGTTTTAGTTTAGAGCAGTGGGAATTGTCCACTGAACCTATTTGTAGTGATGGAAATGCCAGACAGGGATGCTGTCTCAGAAAAGCCATAGCTGGGCAAAAACTTTGTCCATATGGCTGGAAGAGAGAACAGGGATGCTGTTTCTCTTGAGTTGGAGCAGGGCAGGGATGCTGTCCTATGAGCTCCACACTAGGGCAGGGATGCTGTCCTAAGTGTTGTGAGGCAGTGCAGGGTTTCTGCACTAAAGTTTCTCTGGGAGGGTTGGAGGGATGCTCCATGTTAACTAAAATGGTGCTCCTTTTCTCACCAATGTTAGTTATCCCACAGAGAGGTACTTCCACCTCAGGGAGTACAGTTTTGCCAACTGATGATTCCCTTGGAACAGGTGCCACCCCAGGAGAGGTTTCTCCCACCACAGGAATGGTATCCTGAATGGTAGGGTGGTTAGGGGATACTGTGATACCCTTTTTACCTGCTGATGGATAGGGATCCTGAGTTTTCAGGCCTTCTCTCCTTTGCTTTTTCATTTCAGTAGAAATGAGACGGAACAATTCCTCAGGGATGCCCAGCATGGCTGCATGGGCATAAAACTCTACATCAGCCCAACCTGAGGCCTCTAGGTCATTACCTAAGAGACAGTCTACAGGTAAGCTAGGTGATACCACCACCTGCTTAGGGCCAGTAACTCCACCCCAACTAAACTGAATTATAGCTAAGGGAAGAAACTTAGTGGAGTTATGGACATCAATAATCTTATACTGTTGTCCAATGATGTGTTGATCAGGGTGCACTAGGTTTTCAGTCACCAAAGTGATACTGGCACCTGTGTCCCTGTAGGCCAAGGCCTCAACACCATTTATTGAAACTGTCTGCCTGTACTTATCCATTGTAAGGGGACAATCAGCCAGTGTGGCAAGGCCAATGCCACTAGGTGTGACAGAAACTGTATTGGGACTCACTACCCCAGTTTCTATGATGGACCCATAAGTGAACCCAACTACACCCTTTGCTTGACTGTTGCCAGCAGTCCCACCACTAGTACCACTACTGCTAGGGGCACTAGAGCTTGATGTATTAGTGGTGGTAGGCTCAGGGGGTTTACCTGGACAGGACTTATCCCCTGGCCTATGGCCTCTGTTTTTACACACAAAGCACCAAGGCTTTTTAATGTGTGTGGGTTGAGAAGAAGAGGGAGAATTTGTTTTATCCCCACCCTCTGAAGAGTGTTTAAGATTTGAAGTGGGATCTTTGGTTCTACCCTTATCCCCATGCTTATCTTGAGATTTTTCACCATCTTTCTTCTTATTGACATCTTTGTCACCACCTGTATGAACTTTTCTGTTCACCCTTGTTCTGACCCATTTGTCTGCCTTCTTTCCCAATTCTTGGGGAGAGGTCAGATCAGAGTCCACCAAGTACTGGTGCAACAAATCAGACACACAATTATTAAGAATATGCTCTCTCAGGATCAAGTTATACAGGTTGTCATAATCAATAACTTTACTGCCATGTAACCACCCCTCCAAGGCCTTCACTGAATGGTCAATGAAATCAACCCAGTCTTGTGAAGACTCCTTTTTGGTTTCTCTGAACTTTATCTTGTATTGTTCAGTGGTTAAGCCATAACCATCCAGGAGTGCATTCTTAAGTACTGTAAAATTATTGGCATCACTTTCTTTCACAGTAAGGAGCCTATCCCTACCTTTTCCACTAAATGATAGCCATAGGATAGCAGCCCACTGCCTTTGAGGGACATCCTGTACAACACAGGCCCTCTCAAGTGCAGCAAACCACTTGTTAATGTCATCCCCCTCCTTATAAGGGGGAACTATCTTGTGCAGATTCCTGGAATCATGCTCTTTTGCAGGATGACTATGGGGAATACTGCTGCTGCCACCATGGGTATCTAAACCCAACTTCTGTCTTTCCTTCTCTAATTCAAAAGACTGTCTATCCAAATCCAGCTGTTGCTTTTTAAGCTTCAGTCTGGTTTGTTCCACCCTCAACTTATTGAGTTCCCTCTCTAACATTCTGTCATCAGGGTTGGTGGGAGGGACATTTCTAGAAACAGAGCTATGATGGGAATGAACAGAAGGAGACCTGTCCCTTACAGAAGCCACCCTAACAGCTTGGTTTACAGAAACATTACTACCAGTATGGTGAGAATAAATGCTTTTGCTATGATGTGAGACAACACTATTTATTTGGTGTGGCTCATCATCATTACCATCTATGCTAGATTGTCTAGTAATGGGCAGGCTAGGAAGTTTCTTTCCTGAATCTTTTCCTGGGGGAGTCCCTGAATCAGATTGGGAACTATTAGGTACTTTTTCAACAGATGGGGCACCTATGGCCTTATCCTGTTCTCTAAGCATGTTAAGTAACAGTTCCAAGGAAGGATTCTTCCCTACACTCAAACCTCTCTCTATACAGAGACTCCTTGCTCTTTTCCAGCTAAGCTTGTCATATGCAAGTTTGGACAGATCAACACTTTGGCCTGTGCCAGACATTTTTAGAGAGAGTTAAAGTGATAGAAAAAGAGAAAAAAGTTTTCAGAACTTTTTGGAAAGACAGAAAAAACTTTTTAAACTTTTAAGAACTTTTTGAAAGTTTAGAGGTACTTTTCAGCACTTAGAAAAGAGTGAAAAGAGGAAATGCAAAACTTTTTGGCTATGTGTATATACACTGACCTTGTTTTGTATATTTTTCTCTTATGAAAAGTACAATGACAAGAGTGGTAAGTAGTCTCAAGCACTTATCCCACCACTGCACAACCAATGTAGGAGGCTGGACTGGCTTGTAGTGAGTACCAAGGGGTACTTGCACCTTGCACCAGGCCCAGTTATCCCTTATTAGTGTATAGGGTGTCTAGCAGCTTAGGCTGATAGATAATGGTAGCTTAGCAGAGCAGCTTAGGCTGAACTAGGAGACGTGTGAAGCTACTACAGTACCACTTAGTGTCATATGCACAATATCATAAGAAAACACAATACACAGTTATACTAAAAATAAAGGTACTTTATTTTTATGACAATATGCCAAAGTATCTTAGAGTGTACCCTCAGTGAGAGGATAGGAAATATACACAAGATATATATACACAATAGCAAAAATATGCAGTATAGTCTTAGAAAACAGTGCAAACAATGTATAGTTACAATAGGATGCAATGGGGAAATATAGGGATAGGGGCAACACAAACCATATACTCCAAAAGTGGAATGCGAACCACGAATGGACCCCAAACCTATGTGACCTTGTAGAGGGTCGCTGGGACTATTAGAAAATAGTGAGAGTTAGAAAAATAACCCTCCCGAAGACCCTGAAAAGTGAGTGCAAAGTGCACTAAAGTTCCCCTAAGGACAAAATAGTTGTGTTAGAGGAATAATGCAGGAAAGACACAAACCAGCAATGCAACAACTGTGGATTTCCAATCTAGGGTACCTGTGGAACAAGGGGACCAAGTCCAAAAGTCACAAGCAAGTCGGAGATGGGCAGATGCCCAGGAAATGCCAGCTGCGGGTGCAAAGAAGCTTCGACTGGACAGAAGAAGCTGAGGTTTCTGCAGGAACGAAAAGGGCTAGAGACTTTTCCTTTGGTGGACGGATCCCTCTCGCCGTGGAGAGTCGTGCAGAAGTGTTTTCCCGCCGGAAGGATGCCAACAAGCCTTGCTAGTCGCAAATCGTGCGTTTGGCGTTTTTGGACGCTGCCGGGGCCCAGGAGGGACCAGGAGGTCGCAAATTGGACCTGAAGAGAGAGGGGACGTCGAGCAAGACAAGGAGCCCTCTCAGCAGCAGGTAGCACCCGGAGAAGTGCCAGAAACAGGCACTACAAGGATGCGTGAAACGGTGCTCACCCGAAGTCGCACAAAGGAGTCCCACGTCGCCGGAGACCAACCTAGAAAGTCGTGCAATGCAGGTTAGAGTGCTGTGGACCCAGGCTTGGCTGTGCACAAAGGATTTCCGCCGGAAGTGCACAGGGGCCGGAGTAGCTGCAAAAGTCGCGGTTCCCAGCAGTGCATCCCAGCGAGGTGAGGCAAGGACTTACCTCCACCAAACTTGGACTGAAGAGTCACTGGACTGTGGGGGTCACTTGGACAGAGTCGCTGGATTCGAGGGACCTCGCTCGTCGTGCTGAGAGGAGACCCAAGGGACCGGTAATGCAGCTTTTTGGTGCCTGCGGTTGCAGGGGGAAGATTCCGTCGACCCACGGGAGATTTCTTCGGAGCTTCTGGTGCAGAGAGGAGGCAGACTACCCCCACAGCATGCACAAGCAGGAAAACAGTCGAGAAGGCGGCAGGATCAGCGTTACAGAGTTGCAGTAGTCGTCTTTGCTACTATTTTGCAGGTTTGCAGGCTTCCAGCACGGTCAGCAGTCGATTCCTTGGCAGAAGGTGAAGAGAGAGATGCAGAGGAACTCGGATGAGCTCTTGCATTCGTTATCTAAAGTTTCCCCAGAGACAGAGACCCTAAATAGCCAGAAAAGAGGGTTTGGCTACCTAGGAGAGAGGATAGGCTACTAACACCTGAAGGAGCCTATCAGAAGGAGTCTCTGACGTCACCTGGTGGCACTGGCCACTCAGAGCAGTCCAGTGTGCCAGCAGCACCTCTGTTTCCAAGATGGCAGAGGTCTGGAGCACACTGGAGGAGCTCTGGACACCTCCCAGGGGAGGTGCAGGTCAGGGGAGTGGTCACTCCCCTTTCCTTCGTCCAGTTTCGCGCCAGAGCAGGGCTAAGGGGTCCCCTGAACCGGTGTAGACTGGCTTATGTAGAATTGGGCACATCTGTGCCCAACAAAGCATTTCCAGAGGCTGGGGGAGGCTACTCCTCCCCTGCCTTCACACCATTTTCCAAAGGGAGAGGGTGTAACACCCTCTCTCAGAGGAAGTCCTTTGTTCTGCCATCCTGGGCCAGGCCTGGCTGGACCCCAGGAGGGCAGATGCCTGTCTGAGGGGTTGGCAGCAGCAGCAGCTGCAGTGAAACCCCAGGAAGGGCAGTTTGGCAGTACCAGGGTCTGTGCTACAGACCACTGGGATCATGGGATTGTGCCAACTATGCCAGGATGGCATAGAGGGGGCAATTCCATGATCATAGACATGTTACATGGCCATATTCGGAGTTACCATTGTGAAGCTACATATAGGTAGTGACCTATATGTAGTGCACGCGTGTAATGGTGTCCCCGCACTCACAAAGTTCAGGGAATTGGCTCTGAACAATGTGGGGGCATCTTGGCTAGTGCCAGGGTGCCCTCACACTAAGTAACTTTGCACCTAACCTTTACCAGGTAAAGGTTAGACATATAGGTGACTTATAAGTTACTTAAGTGCAGTGTAAAATGGCTGTGAAATAACGTGGACGTTATTTCACTCAGGCTGCAGTGGCAGGCCTGTGTAAGAATTGTCAGAGCTCCCTATGGGTGGCAAAAGAAATGCTGCAGCCCATAGGGATCTCCTGGAACCCCAATACCCTGGGTACCTTAGTACCATATACTAGGGAATTATAAGGGTGTTCCAGTAAGCCAATGTAAATTGGTAAAAATGGTCACTAGCCTGTTAGTGACAATTTGGAAAGAAATGAGAGAGCATAACCACTGAGGTTCTGATTAGCAGAGCCTCAGTGAGACAGTTAGTCACTACACAGGTAACACATTCAGGCACACTTATGAGCACTGGGGCCCTGGGTTACCAGGGTCCCAGTGACACATACAACTAAAACAACATATATACAGTGAAAAATGGGGGTAACATGCCAGGGAAGATGGTACTTTCCTACAGTATGCAGATGAGTGCAGATGTGACTGAGTATCCTGTGTTTGTGGTTGTCTGGGTGAAATGCACAAGGGAACTGTCAACCAGCCCAGCCCAGGTGTTGATTGGAGACAGGCTTTAAGGCACAGATGGATTTCAAGTGCAGAGAAACGCTCACTTTCTAAACGTGGCATTTCTAAAATAGTAATATAAGATCTAACCTCACCAATAAGTAGGATTTTCTATTACCATTCTGGCCATGCTAAATATGACCTGGTTACCCCTTTCTGATCAGAATCTACCACTCAAACAGAATATGAGGGTAACCTTAATGCTATTGTATGAAGGAGCAGGCCTCACTGTAGTGGAAAACAAATTTAGGAGTCCTGCCTTCTACCTGCATAGCACCCTGCCCTATGGGTTACCTAGGGCCTACCTTAGAGGTGACTTATATGTAGGAAAAGGGGAGTTTAAGGCTTGGCAAGTACTTTTAAATGCCATGTTGAAGTGTCAGTGAAACTGCACACACAGGCCTTGCCATGGGAGGATTCAGACATGGTTAAGGAGCTACTTAGGTGGGTGGCATAACGAGAGCTGCAGGCCCACTAGTAACATTCAGTTTACAGGCCCTGGCCACATGTAGTGCACTTTACTAGGGACTTGCAAGTAAATCAAATATACCAGTTGGGAATGAACCAATGTTACCATGTTTAAGGGAGCTAGCATATGCACTTTAGCACTGGTTAGTAGTGGTAAAGTGCGCCGAGTCCTAAAACCAGCAAAAACAGTGTCAGAAAAGTGGAGGGAGGCATGCAAAAAGTTGGGGGATGACCACCCTAAGGCTGTCAGGTCTAGCATGAGTTCAGAGACCCCAAACTCCACATCTCTATCTGCTCTCAATGGAAAACTGCGCTTAAACAATATTTAAAGGCAATACTCGTGTTAACCTGTGGGAGAGATAGGCTGTGCAGTAGTGAAAAACAAAGTTGGCAATATTTCACTATCAGGACATGTAAAACACACCAGTACATGCCCTACCTTTTTAATACACTGCACCCTGCCCATGGGACTTCCTGGGGCCCACCGTAGGGGTGACGTACATGTAGTAAAAGGCAAGGTTTGGGCCTGACAAGTGGGTACACTTACTAGGTCGAACTGGCATTTTAAAACTGCACACACACAGACACTTCAGTGACAGGTCTGAGACATGTTTACAGGGCTACTCATGTGGGTGGCACAATCAGTGCTGCAGGGCCGTTAGTTGTATTTGATTTACAGGCCTTGGGCACCTCTAGTGCACTCTACTAGGGACTTACTAGTAAATCAAATATACCAATCAGTGCCCAGAATATCAAAACCAGCAACACAAATTACAGCAAAGGATCCAAACACAGGAGATCAGAAGCAAAAAAGCACAGGGAAACCATGGCAAGAGCTGCCAGGTCTAACTATATATATTTTTCACTGCTAAAACCAAAGGTTAAAGTAACGTTATAGTTAGGGTGATGAAAAGATTTGTTTTTGTTTAAAAAAATTATAATTTATCAGTGACAACATAGACGTTCTAAACTTTAAAAACACAGAAATTCATCAGTTATAGTTGGCAGAACACTGCTTATGTCCTCACATATGAAAGCACTGATGACGTTCTATTACATCACTGATTACATCATTGATGACATCACCCGTTCCTCAACCTATTTTGACCTTGGGACCCCATCCCCCAGTGCCATATATATTTTAAAGACCCATCCCCCAGGGCCACTCATTTCAATAAAGGGAAGGGGTCGCATTGTCCCCCTCTTTGAGCCTCTTAAGGCCCTGGGAAATCCATCCCCCAGAGCTATTACAAAAAATAAAGGTGAGGTGGGCCATGTGGCCTCCCTCCCCAGACCTTGTAGGTCATAGGGACCTAACCCCTAGGGCCACTCATTTACATAGTGGGGCAGCCCCACCCCCCAGCTTGTTAGGCACTGGAAGCCCCAGGCCATTTCTAAAAAATAAGGGGAGGGGAGCTGCGGATCAAGATCTAGTGTAAATCTGTTCAGCGGTATTTGCTGTAGCCCTGCCTAAATTCTGTGGAAAATGCAATGGGATTTTGCATTTTGGAACCCCCCTTTATTGTCGGTCCCTGCTTGACAGATCACCCCAAAACCTTCCATGCACAACCTAGTTAAAAGTAGTGCCTTTTTGGAAAATTTTGTGGAGCTTCATCAAACAGTGCCAAAGTTATTAGTAACAAAAAATAAACACTTTTCCCCTGGAACAGCAGACCTAACAATAACTACCAAGTGGCCACAGCCACTAAAATACATATATATATATATATATATTTATAGTATGTAAAATTCACTAAAAAACAAAGGTTGAAGTAACATTATAGTTAGGTGAAATGTTCAGTAACAAAATAACTATTTAAACTAAAAAACACTGAAATTAACTCATTATTATTACTTGAAGTAAATATAACTTGTGCCCTAAGCTGACTATAACTCATGCCCCCCCCTGCACAGTTTTCTCATCAATAAATGTGGCAGTGATATTATCAATGATGTCATAGAAGATGTAATGATTGATGTAATCATACAGCCCCCGAGCCTTATTAGTCCGTGGGTACCCCATTCCCCAGGGTCACTACTTAAAATAAAGGGGGAAGAGGGCATGCGACCCCTCTCCCTGAGGGCCCAGTGACTCCATCCCTGTGGCCCGCATTACTTGAAGGTGGGTGTCCTGGTGGCCACCGAGGGCACCCATCAAATACTTCAATCAATCAGTCATTTTTAAAGCGAGGCTAATCACCCTTGGGTCTCAAGGCACTTGTTGGGAACCCCAAGGCTCCCAATGCTTCAGGCAGTTCTCAGCATGCAGCGGGAGCAGGCATTGCTCCCGCTCACAGGGAGCAGCTAATTATGCTGCTTCCTCTGGGTGGGAGCAATAATTTGATCTGTTTCCCTGCCATCATCACTGTGGACAGGGAAACAGATCTCAAGTCTGCTCCCAGAGGGCAGGAGCATTTTGGAAACTCCCACCGGCTGGGATCCGACTTTGTTTTTGCTCCTGGGTGGCTGGAGTTTTGAAAGTGCTCCCACCAAGCAGGATCAAACACAGGTTTCTCTGCCCGAGCCAGTGTGGGTAGGGAAACTGCTGTGTCCCTGGGGTGGGATACCTGGAACACAGCCTGTAAGCTGATCCCGGGACATGGGGTCCCCAGGGCATTAATAGCTCAGTAAGGAAGGCCACGTGGCCTCCCATTCCTTTTATGCAGTTTAGCGGCCCCAGGGAATGAATCCTGTAGGAAAGTACCATCTTGCATGGCATGTTACCCCCATTTTTCACATATACATGTAAGTTTTTTTTTGCCTGTTTCACTGGGATCCTGCTAGCCAAGACCCCAGTGCTCATAGTTTGTGGCCTGAATGAGTGTATCTGTGTAGTGACTAACTGTGTCACTGAGGCTCTGCTAACCAGAACCTCAGTGCTTATGCTCTCTCTGCCTTTAAAATTGTCACTATAGGCTAGTGACCATTTTGACCGATTCTAATTGGCACACTGGAACACCCTTATATTTCCCTAGTATATGATACCTAGGTACCCAGGGTACTGGGGTTCCAGGAGATCCCTATGGGCTGCAGCATTTCTTTTGCCACCCATAGGGAGCTCAGACAGATCTTGCAGAGGACTGCCACTGCAGCCTGAGTGAAATAACGCACACGTTATTTCACAGCCATTTTACACTGCACTTAAGTAACTTATAAGTCACCTAAATGTCTAGCCTTCACTTAGTGAAGGTTAGGTGCAAAGTTACTAAGTGTGAGGGCACCCTGGCACTAGCCAAGGTACCCCCACATAGTTCAGGGCAATTTACCCGGACTTTGTGAGTGTGGGGACACCATTACACACATGCACTACATATAGGTCAATACCTATATGTAGCTTCACAATGGTAACCCCGAATATGGCAATGTAACATGTCTAAGATCATGGAATTGTCCCCCCATGCCAAATATGGTATTGGGGTACCAATCCCATGCATCCCCGGGGCTCCACTATGAACCCCGGGTACTGCCAAACCTGCTCTCTTGGGTTTTCTCTGGGGCTACCGCTGCTGCCAACCCACAGACAGGGTTCTGCCCTCCTGGGGTCTGGGCAGCCCATTCCCAGGAAGGCAAAAAAAACGAATTTCCTCTGAGAGAGGGTGTTACACCCTCTCCCTTTGGAAATAGGTGTTAAGGGCTGGGGAGGAGTAGCCTCCCCCAGCCTCTGGAAATGCTTTGAAGGGCACAGATAAGCCAGTCTACACAGGTTCAGGGAACCCCCAGTCCCTGCTCTGGTGCGCAACTGGACAAAGGAAAGGGGAGTGACCACTCCCCTGTCCATCACCACCCCAGGGGTGGTGCCCAGAGCTCCTCCAGTGTGTCCCAGACCTCTGCCCTCTTGAATCCAGAGGTGTGGGGGCACAATGGAGGCCTCTGAGTGGCCAGTGCCAGCAGGTGACGTCAGAGACCCCTCCTGATAGGTGCTTACCTGGCTAGGTGGCCAATCCTCCTCTGAGGGCTATTTAGGGTCTCTCCTGTGGGCTTTTCCTCAGATAACGACTTGCAAGAATTCACCAGAGTTCCTCTGCACCTCTCTTTTCGACTTCTGCCAAGGATCGACCGCTGACTGCTCCAGGATGCCTGCAAAACTGCAACAAAGTAGCACGAAGACTACCAGCGGCATTGTAGCGCCTAATCCTGCCGGCTTTCTCGACTGTTTCCTGGTGGTGCATGCTTTGGGGGCTGCCTGCCTTCATCCTGCACTGGAAGCCACAAAGAAATCTCCCGTGAAAGATGGAATGTTCCTCCTGCTCCAGCAGGCACCAAACCTCAGCATCACCGGTACTCTGGGACCCCTCTCATCATGGCCCCTGGAACACGGGTGGTGGACCCAAGTGACCCAGACTGTCCAGTGGTCCAACTGTCCAAATTTGGAGGAGGTAAGTCCTTGCCTCCCCTCTCCAGACAGTAATCCTGTGCAACATGTGAACTGCAGCTGCTAGGGCTTCTGTGTACTTTTGCAAGAAATCCTTCATGCACAGCCTAGCCCAGGTCCCCACCACTCCGTCCTGTATTGCTGAGTTGATCACAGGCTTTGTGTGACCTTCTTTTGTACTGTTGAGACGACCTCTGTGCTCAGGCTTCTTGAACCTGTGTTCAAGGACATCTGCGGGTGCTGCCTTCTTGTGCATTGGCTCTCTGTGTTGCTGAGGGCCCCCTCTGTCTCCTCTCCCAAGTTACGACATCCTGGTCCTAACTGGGGGCGGGCAGCACTCTTTTTCTTCAACCGCAACCTTTGCAGCTAGCAAGGCTTGTTTGCAGTCTTTCTCCAAAGAAACAACTCTGCATCCTCCAGCACTCCGTGGGACATCTTCTGCACAAAGGAGAAGTTCCTAGGACCATTCGTTGTTGCAGAATCTTCAGCTTCTTCCATCCGGAGGCAGCCATTTTGCACCTTCATCTGGGGTTTAGTGGGCTCCTGCCCCCGCTGGACACTTTCATGACTCTTGGACTTAGTCCCCTTCCTTTGCAGGTCCTCAGGTCCAGGAATCCATCTTCAGTGCCTTGCAGTCTGATGTGGTCTTTGCAGAATCCTCTGTCACGAGTTTAGTGTGTTTCTGGGGAAGTAGTATCACTTTACTCCTACTTTTCAGGGTCTTGGGGTGGGGTATCTTGGACACCCTTAGTGTTTTCTTACACTCCCAGCGACCCTCTCCACACTACACTAGCCTAGGGGTCCATTCGTAGTTCACATTCCACTTTCAGAGTATATGGTTTGTGTTACCCCTATGCCTACTGCATTCCATTGTATTTTCTACTGTTTGCACTATTCTATGACTATTTACTTACCTGATTTTGGTCTCTAGTGTATATATTGTGTATAATACTTACCTCCAGAAGGAGTATTGCCTCTAAGACATTTTTGCCCTTGAGTCACTAAAATAAAGTACCTTTATTTTTGGTAACAGTGAGTATTTTATTTTATTGTGTATAAAAGAAGAGCACCAAAGAAGATGGCTGCAGGTTCCTGTGTGGTGCAGGAGATGTCCCATGTCGAGATGTTGGATGCAGGCAGTTTGCGGCAGTGGATTCGTCCAACAAGTCTTGGTTCAAGCAAGGTCGCGTTTTACGTCAAAATAGCACTGCCTGGACCTAGAAGGGACCTGGGAGCCTCAACCCGGACTGAGGAAGTCAGAGGGGGCTCCCAACACTGAAAAGAGCCCACAGATAACCAGGCAGCACCCATGGGAGCCCCAGGACACGGGGACAAAGAAGGTGCAAATTGCGGTTGGTGCAGCTCAACAAAAGAAGGTCCCATGCCACCGGAGAACAACTCAGCAAGTTTTGCATCGCAGGATGGAGTGCTGGGGACCTGGGCCACACTGTGCACAAAGGATTCTTGCTAAAAGTGCACAGAGTCCCCAGAAGCTAGAGATGACGCAGTGCACAGGGGTACTGTTGCAAACTGAGAAGACAAGCTCTTACCTCCACCAAATTAGGACATCTGGACCTTAGGACAGACTTGGTTGAAGGGGTCCACCACCTGTGTTCCAGGAAACACGCTCGTCGCCAGGAGAGGAGTCCCAGAGAACCGGTTGTCATCTTGGAAGGTGCCTGCTGGAGCAAGGAAGTGACTCCGTCACTCCATGGGAGATTCCTTTGGTTCTTCTGGTGCAGGGTGAAGGCAGGGAGTCCTCAGAGCATGCACACCTTGGAAACTGTTGCAGTTGCTGGCTGGAGCTGAAGTTGCAGGGTCATAGTAGCCTTTCTGGATACTTTGTTGCAGTTACAGTGGTTTCTGGAGCAGTCTGCAGTTGATCCGATGGTCAGAAGCTGAAGCACAGGTTGCAGAGGATTCCTGGAGGAAACTTGCAAGCTGCATCTGAAGAGGAACCCACAGGAGAGACCATAAATAGCCCTGAGAAGGGGATTGGCTACCTAACCTGGTATGTACCTATCAGGAGGGGTCTCTGATGTCACCTGCTGGCACTGCCCACTCAGAAATCTCCAGAGTGTTCCCACACCTTGGAAAACAAGATGGCTAACGCCAGGGACATACTGGAGGAGCTCTAGGCACTACCCCTGGGGTGGTGATGGACAGCAGAGTGGCCACTCCCCTTTCCTTTGTCCAGTTTCGCTCCAGAGCAAGGAATAGGGGTCCCTGAACCACTGTAGACTGGCTTATGCAAGGAGGGCACCATATGTGCTCTTCAAAGCATTTATAGAGGCTCTGGGAGGCTAACCATCCCAAGCCATTAACAACTATTCCCAAAGGAAGAGGGTGTAACACACTCCTCCTAAAGGAAATGCTTTGTTCTGCCTTCCTGGGACTGAGATGCTCAGACCCTCGGAGGGCAGAACCCTGTCTGTGAGGTGGCAGGAGCTGGAGCTGCGGTGCGAGCCTCAGAGAGCTGGTTTGGCAGTACTGGGGGTCCATGGTGGAGCCCCCAGGATGCATGGGATTTGCTCTCAATACCATATTTGGAATGGGGGAACAATTCCATGATCTTAGACACCTTACATGGCCATATTCGGAGTTACCATTGTGAAGCTACATATAGGTATTGACCTATATGTAGTGCACACATGTAATGGTATCCCCGCACTCACGAAGTCCGGGGAAGTGGCCCTGGACAGCATGGGGGCACCTTTGCTAGTGCAAGGGTGCCCTCACACTTAGTAACTTTGCACCTAGCCTTCAGTAAAGGAATGTTAGACATATAGGTGGCTGATAAGTTACTTAAGTGCAGTGAAAATAGCTGTGAAATAGTGTGGGCACTATTTCACGCAGGCTGCAATGGCAGGCCTGTGCAAGGGTTTGTCTGAGCTCCTTTTGGGTGGCAAAAGTATTGCTGCAGCCCATAAGGGTCTCCTGGAACCCCAATGCCCTGGGTACCTAGGTACTGTATACTAGGGACTTATAAGGAGGGTCCAGTGTGCCAATTGGAATTGGAATATGAAGTCACTAAACTATAGTGACTAATTTGGAAACAGAGATAGCATAAGTAATGAAGTTCTGGTTAGCAGAACTTCAGTGACACAGTGAAGCACTACTGACAACACACACATATGCCACAAACTATGAGCACTGGGTCCTGTCTAGCAAGATCCCAGTGAGACAGTAAAAACACACTGACAAACACTCACAAACAGGCCAAAAGTGGGGGTAACCATGCTAGAAAGGGGCTACTTTCTCACAATGGTACATGGGCATTTTCATGCAACTACCCATATTTTTTTACACAAAACCCTATCCATCAAAAATCTGAGACAGGGTTTTGCATCAAAAAATAACATTTGAAAACAGGCATTAAAAGGAGAAATGTTTTCATTTCTCCATTTTTCAGACTTTGCATGTGAGCTGCACTGTACAGCACACATACAAACTAGGAAAAGTTTTAATTGGAGTCTAAGCATCGTATTTTGTACTGGAAGTATACCCTTCCAGTACAAAACCTACGATAGACTCACCCACACAACCTGACACTATGGTGCCAAGGTGTGTGCATGGCAAATGGCACCAAAATTCTGCACTGGCCACGAGGGAGAGGGAAGGAGAGAGTCATATCTCTGTAGATATGGTGCTGTACTGTTCCTTTGTGCTTGTGCATTGAAGTGCAGCATGTTTGGCTGCTGCTCTGCGTTGTATTGAAATTTAGGTAATCTGGCCCTAAGTGACACCAGCATTCTTCTTAATGCAAGTATTTCTTGATGTTCTAAGCAAGTGAGGACAAGCAAAAACATAAAGCTGAAGAGTGGAGAGAGAAGAGTGCGTGAGGCTGGGTCATCTCTTGGACAAAGCATGAATCTCTGTTTGCCTTTCTGTGGCATATCAAGACTTGCAAGGGCCTGTAAACTCATTTTGCAGTTATGCTGATTTCTATAGATTGCATTACATAGCAGGAAATGCCATTTTGTTTAGTTCACAGCCATGTTTCTATGGCAATTTTATACATACGCCTACTTAGCTTTGTTGTTTCTGACGTGTGAGTCATCTTTTCATCTTATCACTAATAGGTGAGGACTTGATCTTTACTAGCTCATTGTTTAGATGTACATACTGTCTCCATCTATTCAAGGTCCTTTCCATCCTTCTTATGAGAAAGTTATGATTTTGCAAACTCTCACTGTCTGAGTTTCAGTTTTGGTCACAGGCATTTCTTGTACTACTGATTATGACCTGAAAATATACAACAATCCATACATTGTGTGAGGGGTTACCACTGCACACTGAATAACTTGGTTTGTCAAAGTACTGCATCACTGAGTGCTTATTTTGTATTGTGTTTATCAGTTCACTTGTTTTAGACTCATAGTAGGTTTGGAGAATTTGATTTTAATTTCCAGAATGTAGTGCTTTGAGCTAAGAACTGCTTCCTTTTGGTGTATACTATATATATCTGTGTGTGTGTATATATATATATATATATATATATATATATATATATATATGTACACATATATTTCTGTATTTTCTCACAATGCGGTCAAATGGCTGAAGCTGTCCTCAGCTGGTGCCAGCGCCTAGGAGGCTGACTGTTTGCCTCAATAATTCTCTTATCTAAAAAGACGATTGTACTGCACTATGTGAACTCACAAAAGTATTTTATTAAACACACATTAAAGCAACTGTCTGACACATTTCGACCTTCTGGTCTTGCTCACGGGTGGCAAGACCTTCCTTAGTGTTTGGTTATATACTCTGTCCAAACTGCCTGTTATGAGGCATGATGGATTCTGCAGTTAAACATTTTACAATTTGTAAACCAAACTTAAAAAGACGCATAAAATATATATATAAAAAATAAATAATTACAATTAACAGACTCTGTGCAGCAATAGGGGCAATACAACAACATGTCATATACATGTGAATTATCAAAATTATTTAAATGACTTGGATAATCAGATATCTCTGTAGTTGGGTGATTTGATCGGTATCGCAATGATATAATTCCAATTCTTAAAGTTACTGTGTTATGTTTCACACAACAAGGATATAACTATTCAAAAGGAGTAATGGTTTAGTACCCATATTCTCAATTTACATATTATCATGGCCAATGGCTCTCACTCCAATATAAATAATGAAATTTCACCACTTGTAGGTTGATTATTACATTGATATCAATAATGAGATCCATTTTAGGACAATTGACAGTCTAGCATTGACGATCTGATTGTGTTGTGGTAAACAAGTACTTCAAAAACATCAAATTGTTCAATGCTCGTTTAGACCTTGATAATCAAAAAACGTTTTGAGCAAGTGCCCCTCTGTTGACAGCCTAACTACTCATCATATACAGGAAAAGAGCAAAAAAGCTTATGGGCCAATGAAAACTTCTTCCATCACTTCCAATTTTAAAAAGAGTGACAAAGTATTGTATAATATCTACACTATTCATAGCAACAACAAAGTTCAATTTCATGTAGCATAATGTCATGTACAAGAATTCCATGCTGCCGATATTACAAATTAAGATAGAGTTCTTCATCATTATTCAAACCAAAGGGTATATTTGTTTGTAATCAAATAATTCATCTGGATTCAAGGTCTCGAAGTTTACTTATTCTGTCCTCACCTCTTTCATGTTCTGGTATATGATCTATACCATAGTATCTGAGCTTGTTCCAGTCCCTCATTTGATGTATTTGTAAGTGTTTGGCCACTGCATAACTCAAGTCATTATGCTTTATTGTTCTAATATGTTCCAATATCCCTTTCTTGAGCATGCATGTGATGCTGCCAATATATTTTAGACCACAATGACATTCTATAAAATAGATCACAAATTCGGTCTCAAAAGTGATCCTGTGTCTGATAGATATTTCAGATTGATCTTTATTGCAGCATGTTCTCGTTGTGTGGCCCATTCTGCATGTTTTGCACTGATTACATTTTGCAAATCATTTTTGTTGCTTTGTAAGCCAATCTGTTGCTGATTTTGGAGAGAAATGACTCCTGACTAGTTTGTCTCTTACTGATGGTGCTCTGCGCAATGTGATCAATGGTCTTTCTCCTGGTAATGGGCCAACATCAGGGTCTTTTGCCAATAAACTACAATGTCTCTGCAATATTTTACGTATTTGACCACTCTCTTTGCTGTGCATCATGATCATTCTAAGGGAATTCTCCTCTATCATTTTTTGTGATTTCAGACTTAGAAACCAAAAGTACATTTCTTGGTTTCGGCTTAACATTTTCCAGGCTCCTATTGAAAATGCTTTTTATGTAACCTCTGTTCTTGAATCTTTGTATTGTGTCCTCATACTTGTTAATAGCATTTTCATTATTTGAACAGTTTCGGTGCATGCGTGTTAACTCTCCATACGATTTACTGGCCAGTAATGTCTTTGATTGGAAAGTTAGAGAACTTGCACCTAAAGATAATTATAACTCACACCTTCACCATGCACAGCTAATTACTCCACATATTATATCATTGATGACATCTTCTATGGCATCTTTGATATTATCACTGGCCCCTTTGCAATAAAATTATTGATGAAAAAATGTGCATGAGGGGATGCAAGTTATCGTTACCTTAGGGCACGAGTTATAGTTACTTTAGATAACTCTAACTATAACAGGTCAATTTCTATGGTGGTTTGGTATGTTTAAAATGTGAGCCTAACTATAGCATTCCTGTGACCTTATATATATATGTATATATATATATATATACATATATATATATATTTACATATATATTACCTAGTGGCAATTGCAACTCAGTAGTTATAAGTTAGGACCTAGTTTCTATACAAAAATAGAAAAAGCAGTTGTGTACTTGCCTATATTTTTGGCTCTACTTGAGGAATCTTCATGACATTTTCAGAATCAATTCAACAGTCACGTCAGCAGCTGTCTGGAAAGCTTCAGCAAAAAGTGTTTGATCCCATGTTAATTCCCATTGGGATTTTGAATAGCGATAGCGCCCGAACCGATGGATGAAATTACACCAAATTTGGCAGAAAGGTAGCTCTTGGTTCAGAAAGCACCCGTTTTGTTATTTGGTGTGAAACCATTTAGTAGTTTTAGAGAAATTAAAGAAAATCCAAATTTGTATATATAGGGACATGAAGGCTTCGCAAACCCTCCCTATCTCATGCTGAGATCTGATTGGCTTCCAACACTTCCTCAGGTCTCAATTCAAATACAGTGTGGGATGCTGCATGCCCCCCTCCCTGCAGACCTAAGGACTGCAAACTCCCCAGGCCTACAGTAAAAGAGTGAAGGGGGTCAGTTTTGGACCCCCGAAGTCCAGTGACCACCACCGCAGGAGGTGTGGTGCTGGCTGGGACTGCGAAGGCCCTCAGACTCACCCCACAGTCCCCAACATTGGCACATGCCCAGGCCCTGTGGGATGGGGTCCCTGGGGCCGAGATTGGTCCTGGGGAGGGGGGCCAGGCGACCCACCTCCCCAGAAAAAATGTAATTCTTAGGCTAGGCCCTGGGGTTCCCGGGGCCAGGATCGCCTGGGGAGGAGGGCCATGCAGCCCCGTCGCCCAAGTGAAATTGAAATATTTAGGTCAGGCCCTGGGGATGGGTCCTTGGGGCTGAGATCAGCCTGGGGAGGGGGACTCCTAAGCCTTCACTCCCCCCAAAAGTTAAATATTTAGGCTGGGCCCTGGTTGAATGGGTCCCCGGAGCCGAGATCGACCTGGGGAGATTCAAACCACGCCCTGGGGATAGAGTCCCCAGGGTGAGATCAGCCTGGGCAGATGGGCCATGCGGACCTGCATCCAACTACTGCTGGGAATTGCTAGAGGCTGTGTGCAGCACGGGGTTGAGTGGTTATATGTGTTTGCCGCAAGGCCTGGCCACAGACCAGGCCCTCAGCCAAATGCCATTGCACACGGCCAAAGGCCGTGCACTGTGGTGTTTGGATTAACACATAGGAATGAAAATTACTTTACATAAAAAAAAAACATAGAAATTCACTGAAAAAACAAAGGTTACAGTAACGTTATAGTTTGGAAATACCATTAAATAAACCATAGAAATTCACTAAAAGCACCAAAGGTTACAGGGACGTTATAGTCAGACTCACATTTTAAACATACCAAACCATAGAAATTCACCTGTTGTAGTTAGAGTAATCTCAAGTAACTATAACTCATCCCTTTAGGCCGCGAGTTATAGTTATTTGAAATAACTATAACTATGACTGCTGAATTTCATTATAAATGTAATTAATTTTCATTACTATACGCTAATCCAAACCACCGCCAGCACTGCCTTTTGCTGTGCGCAGCGGGGGTTGGCCAATCACTACATCCACCCAACCCCATGCCTTTGACCATGCTCGGCAGGAGTTGAACGCAGGGCCTGTCTCTGTGGGTATGAGAATAGGTGTGGGAAGGTATCTTTGTGAGTGAGAGTGGCTGTGATAGTGTCTGTCTGGGGCGTGACAGTGGTTGTGAGAGGATCTATGTGGGTGAGAGAGTGTCTGATTGTGCTCATATAGTCAAAAGATGCATTCAGTTCCAGGAAGGATTTGAAATCGTTTTTCAATATTGGAATTGTGAAGTAAACACACTTGCTTAGCTTTTGGCTGCAGCCAGGCCCAGCAACCAACCCCACTAACCACAAATACCATGCTGTGCACGGCCTTTGGCCATGTGCATCGGGAGTTGGGCACAGGTTTGTGTGGCCCCCCCTACTATGGTCGATTTTGGCCCTGGGGTTTCATCCCCCAGGACCTGACCTTCTAAAAAATATTTTATGGGGAGGGGGGCCACACTGCCTACCCCCTGGCCCAATTTCAGCCCCAGGGATCCCATCCCCCAGGGCTTGGCCTTCTAAATTATGTTTGTGGTGGGGGGCCATGGTCCCCTCCCCCCCTCCCCTGCCGATTTCAGGTCCGGGGACCCCATCCCCTGGGGTCCAGAGTTCCTTATTTTTTTCTGGGGAGGGTGCCGCGTGGCCTCCCTCCCTGGGCTGATCTCAGCTCCAGAGACCTCATCTCACAGGGCCAGCCTAAACATTTTATTTTTTTCTGGGGAGGGGGAGCTGTGTGGCCCCCTTCCCAGACCAATCTGGGCCCTGGGGACCCCATCTCCTGGGGCTGAGCCATCTCAACTGGGTGCCCACCCCCAGGGCACCCAATCCCCACCGTTGGACACCCCAGGGGGAGCCTGAAGGCCCCCACGATCGCAGCCAGGTTCATGCCTCCTGTGGGAGCCAGCATTGCTCTCACAGACAGGGAGCTGCTAAGCGTGTAGCTCCTTGTCTGTGAGAGCAAATGTTTCCTCTGTTTCGCTGCCTGCATCTCTGCAGGCAGGGAAATGGAGAAAACCTCCACTTCCAGCAAGTGAGAGCTGTTTGAGAGTTCAGGAAGGATGGTACTGTGCCAATCCCATGCTTAAAGATTTTGCTGTATATATCACAAATGACTTTGGGGGTCATTACAACATTGGCGGTATAAGGTGCTTACCGCCGTGCAGAAGACCGCCAATACACCGCGGCGGCGGCGGTAGACCGCCACAGCTATTATGACACACATCACGGAATCCGCTGAAATTCAGACACCCACACAACCCCGCCACACCAAAGGTCAGCCAAAAACATGCGGAAAGAAATCCTCCACCTCCACGCCAACAGAAACACGCCCACGCTATTACGACCCACGAATCCACGCCGCGGTCTTTCAACCGCGCTATTCCATTGGCGGTACACACCGCCGCGCTCAAAATACACACATATCTCCAAAACACCGCCACATTGGACAATTCCAAATACACACACCTGATACACATACAAACACCACTCCCACACACCCAACACAATATAAAACACACACCCACATCACCCACAAACCCCTACAACCAGAAATTCTGAGAGAAGGCCAGAGAGAGAGCACAGCTATTGACAACCCCATCACACAGAGGCACACAACACCATCACCCACACAACATTCACGCACAAAACACCACATACCACTACACTCACCACACTCATCACCACATACACCACCCCACACCTCACACACACCACCCCATGTCACGCCAAAGACACCCCCGCTTCTCCGAGGAGGAGCTCAGGGTCATGGTGGAGGAAATCGTACGGGTAGAGCCACAGCTATTTGGCTCACAGGTACAGCACACATCAAGAGCCAGGAAGATGGAGTTATGGCGCAGAATAGTGGACAGGGTGAACGCCGTGGGACAGCACCCAAGAAATAGGGAGGACATCAGGAAGAGGTGGAACGACCTACGGGGGAAGGTGCGTTCCACGGTATCCAGGCACAACATCGCGGTGCAGCGGACTGGCGGCGGACCCGCACCTCCTCCCCCACAACTAACAACATGGGAGGAGCAAGTCTTGACCATCTTGCATCCTGAGAGCCTCGGAGGAGTCGATGGAGGATGAGACACTGGTAGGTCAAATCTTAACTATCACATCCCCCACCCTACCTGCATGCTATCACACACCCCCAGCCTCACACCCTCCCCTATCACCCCAAATCCTCAGTAATGTACCCATAACACAAACCACCCATCCCAACACGAAGCCCTGCATGACACAACTAAGCATGGGCACCCCTCACTAAAGCTTGCTCACTGCACATACCCAGAACACCTCCCCAACCATCATCACACAAGCCCCCACACAGGAATACTTGCACTGGGGTACACAAACACCCACCCTTTGCACACCATGAAATACACACATGCAATAATCATGTTCTCATACCCCTGCAGGAACCTGAAGGACCGTCACCACACCAGAGGGTCCAGACAACACCCCCAGAAGAGGCCCACAGTGAATACAGCAGCTCTGCCCCACTGGATCTTGATGACCAGCCCGGACCATCGTGGGCCTCAGGACAGTCGGTTCCCCTTGCCCAGCCACAGCCCAACACCGAGCTGCCACCCTCTGGTAACACCAGCACAGCACCCACCCAGCGGGCCCAAACCTCCCTTCCCAGGACAGGTCAATCAGCGGTGTGTCCACCGCTACAGGGCACCCAGGCTAACCCACCACCCCAACAACAACAGGGACCTGGGGGCAGTGGTAGTGGGCACACTGTCCAGGGGACGGAGGCACAGGAACACCGGGGAACTGGGAGGGCTGCTGTGCGACAGAGGGAGGACAGGCCAAGGGAACCAACTCTCCACGAGGCCCTCTCCTCCATCATGGGAGCATACCACCACTCCCAGGAGACGATGGCGACGGTCCTGGACAAGTTGCAGGAGACCCTGCGCCGGCAGGAGGAGCAGTATTTGGGGTTCAGGGAGGAGCTCAGGACCATCGGCTCCGCCCTGGGCACCATCGTAGGGGTACTGAAGGACATTCAAAAGACCTTGAGGGACACCGTGGCACTCCAAGGGGCCCCTGACACTAGCATGGACGATGAACTGCCCACCACCTCCGCCGGCACTAGTGGACAGGACGCCCCGCCACAGGACCACCACACCAGCACCCCACCCCCTGCAGACGGACAACCACCACGCAAGCGGTCCCTGAGATCCAGGAACAGGACAGAGCAAGATGGCAAGACCCCCGCCAGGAAATAAGACCACCCTGATTGTCCTCCCACTGTCCCACTTTGTTACCCTGTCCATATTCGAACTGCCCCAGCTCCACTTCTTATGCCCAGATGGGCAGTGCACCTGTGAGACTAATAGACTGGACTCTGCCATGGACATTTCTCCACCATCACCCCTCACCATTTTACCACCCCCTCCAATAATTAGCACTTCAATAAACACCCTTGAAACACCAAAAAATCTGGGTCAGTCTATGATTTGGTACTTTGTATTATCAATCACAGTGTCATAATGGGTTACCCATTGTAAGGCTAACATACCTATGTCACACATCACAAGCCCTTGAAGGATGCAAGCAGTTGACACGTAGGTTACCACACTTGTGAAACTGAAATGGAAGGGTACAACTCAATTAACAAATAGTGAGTGAAATGTAGGTACAGGATAGAGGTAGACGTGTGAAAGTTAATGTAATGTTAAGCCAGAAAATGTTCTCACCTGTGTGTCACTGGAAATATTGCTGTATGACTGAATCCCTGTTGTCGTTTTCTTCTTCCTCAGCTTCATCCTCATCACTGTCCACAGGCTCCACAGGCTCCACAGCTGCTACAACACCGTCATCTGGATCATCCTCCTGCAGAAAAGGCACCTGGCGTCGCAATGCCAAATTATGGAGCATGGAGCAGGCGACGATGATGTCGCACACCTTCTTCGGTGAGTAGAATAGGGATCCACCTCTCATATGGAGGCACCTGAACCTGGCCTTAAGGAGGCCGAAGGTGCATTCGATAACCCTCCTAGTCCGCCCATGGGCATCATTGTACCGTTCCTCTGCCCTGGTCCTGGGATTCCTCACTGGGGTCAATAGCCAGGAAAGGTTGGGTTAACCATAGTCCCCCAATAGTCATACACAGTGCCTCTGGAGTTGACCCATCATATCAGGGATGCTGCTATTGCGCAGGATGTAGGCATCATGCACTGAGCCAGGGAACATAGCATTTACCTGCGAGATGTACTGGTCTGCCAAACAGACCATCTGGACATTCATAGAATGATAACTCTTCCTGTTCCTGTACACCTGTTCACTCCTGCGGGGGGGACCAGAGCTACATGGGTCCCATCAATGGCACCTATGACGTTGGTGATATGTCTAAGGGCATAGAAGTCACCTTTCACTGTAGGTAAATCCTCCACCTGAGGGAATATGATGTATCTCCTTACGTGTTTCAGCAGGGCACTGCACGTCAGGGGGAATTCCAGTCGGATGGCGGATCGGTGACATCAGGTCTGGCTCCAACTGGGTACATAGTTCCTGAATAGTGGCACGGTCAAACCTGTAGGTGACCATGACATGTCTTTCTTCCATTGTCAACAGGTCCACCAGCGGTCGGTACACCGGAGGATTCCGCCATCTTCTCATATGTCCCAGCTGACGGTGCCTACGAAGGACAACAGCGAAGAACCAGTCATTAATCCTCCAGGTATGTACCCACTGTTACACACAAGACTACACCAGACACAAAACCCTTCCTGTATGTGTGTTGAGTGTAGGCCTAGCTATGTGTGACGCAGTAGTAAATGTAGCCATGTGGGCCCCTGAAATGGTGGCTGCCTGACCTCTAAACTGGGACAATGGGATCGTGGGGTAACTGCGCTGGCGTTGCACACCGGCGCAGTAGGCGGTAGTAGACCGCGGCGCAATGCTGCATTGGTTAACATTGGACCCTATGGGTCCCAGGAGCCAATGAACAAGTGCGCTGGCGGTGATGATGCGCACCGCCGCAGATGTCACCACCGCGGACGTCACCGCCATTTTCTATCTGTTCAATCAATAGATACCTGACCTTCGACAGGAGAGGACCTACACTGCTAGTGCTGCTGTGACCTCGGTCTGGAAGCGACGATGGCTGCTGCGTCTGGGGAAAGGGCCCCTGCCTTCACTGCACAGGAGTTGGAGAAACTTGTGGATGGGGTCCTCCCCCAGTACACGCTACTCTGCGGTCCTCCAGACCAACAGGTTAGTACAGAGGGAGCACGTTCTATGGGCTAGGCCTGGGTGGAGAGGGCTGGGTGGAAGAGGGAAGGGGGCAGAGTACATAGAACAGTTATGCATGGGAATGAATGGGCCACATGGCCAGAGTAGGGAGGGGGCCACTCACATTGACGGTGCAGTTGGTAATGACTGTACCTCTTCCCTTGTGCATGTCATGTAGGTCAGCGCCCACCAGAAGAGGGACATTTGGCGTGCCATCGCCAAGGAGGTCCGGACCCTGGGGGCCCACCAGAGACGGTGCACCCACTGCCGGAAGAGATGGGAGGACATTCGCCGCTGCAGCAAAAAGACGGCGGAGGCTCAGCTGGGGATGGCCTCCCAACGTGGGAGGGGTGCCCGTCGCACCATGACCCCCCTGATGTTCCGGATCCTGGCGGTGGCCTACCCGGAGTTGGATGGGCGCTTGACACAAGGGGGTGAGTACAACCTCATTCTACGGACTTTGCATGCAGTGGAGGGGTCTGGGTGGGGGAGGTGGGCTGTGGGTGTCCGTAGGCCAGGGCGAATTCGGTAGGCAAGGCCCCTCCGTAATGTAGGCCATGTGGCACTCTACCCCACCTCACCAGAGTGCCAAGTTGAGGTATAGTTGCCCCTGTGGCATCCATGTGCGCAGATGTCCACCATTGCCATGTAGGCCATATCCCAGAAATTGCATGTGCAGAGGGCAGGAGCACGGCGTAATGCAGGGGCTGCTGCGTCTGTCTTGTCCGCCAACGGTAGCGGAATGCCATGCACTAAAACTCTCTTTCTTCTGTCTCCCCCCCTTTTCCTGCTCTCCCTGTCCTTTTGTACATCAGCATCATCAGGCGGAGGTACAGTGGCACCGGAGCACGAGGGAGCTGCATCCCACATAGCCATGGAGGGCCACACCACAGACTCTAAATGCACCAGTGGGACGGAGGGCAAGGGGAACTTCACGTCGGCCACCGGATCACCAACCAGCGACACGGACTCGTTCGCCGATGGGAGCTCCCCTGTGGTGGCGGCACCATCTGTGCGCCCCACTTCTACAGGTACAGCCGCCACCTCCCCTACCAGCACCGCCCTCTCAGCAGCCCCTAAGCGTTCGCCCCGTGCCCGCTCACCCAGGAGGGTGGGCATCACCTTCGCCCCAGGCACCTCATGCCCTGCCCCAGTCACCCCTGCTGCCCTCAGTGAGGAGGCCATTGACCTCCTCAGGTCACTCACTGTTGGGCAGTCTACCATTGTGAATGCCATCCAGGGTGTAGAACGAGAGTTGCAACACGGTAATGCATTCCTGGAGGGCATTCATTCTGGTCAGGCTGTCCTTCAGCGAACCCTGCAATCTCTGGCCTCAGCACTGATGGCAGTCATTGTCCCTGTGTCCAGCCTCCCCTCCAACTTCCTCCACCCAGACCCAATCCCCTATACCCCAGCCCATCCCAAGCACACCTACAGACCAGCATGCACACAAGTCAACACACACAAGTAGCTCAAGCAAACATAGGCACCACACACACCACAGGCACTCACGCAAGCCTCACCCACATACAGACACAGTAACATCCACTGTCTCCACTGTGTCCCCCTCCTCCTCTTCTCCCTCCTCCCTCCCAGTCTCGTCTACACACACACCTGCATGCACCACATCGACAGGCACTAGGACTCGCACCAGGACACCCAGCACCACAAGCTGCTCACCTGCACTCACCACCTCCACTCCCATTTACATGTCCCCTGTGTCCTCTCCCAGTGTGTCTGTGACGCCCCCTCCCAAAGTACACAAACGCCGGCAATCACTCACCCAACATCCATCCACCTCACGACAGCCTCCAGTACCTGCACCTGCACCCAAAACACCTAAAGTAACACCTTCTACAACCACCTCCTCTTCCTCCACTACCAGACCCCCTCCAGCTACCCATCCCAGTGTCCGTCAGAAACTGTCCCTATGTCAAATTGACCTTTTTGCCCCCCCCCTCCAATTCATCAGTCCCCTCGTAGCGCCTCAGCCAAAAAGCCTCCAATACCAGTGGTGCCTGTTCAAGGTTTGTGGAGTGCACCGGCCACCAGGGCAGGCAGTAGGACCTGAAGCCAAGGCACTGGCAGCCCACCCCCTGTAAAGGCTCTAAAATTGGAGAGTGGACGACGGGACCGTGTTAAGACTCCTGGTGGGACAACAAGTGACATGGGTTCGTAGGGGATTGGTGAGTCAGCTGTAACTCCAACAAAGGTGACGAAGGTCAAGAGGAAGTCTGCCCAGCCTGTTGTGAGTGTCACGGCAGAGACCACCGCCAGAGTCACAGCCCAGGAGGGCACAAGTATCGTCACTGGTCAGGAGACCACCGCCGGAGTCACAGCCCAGGAGGGCCCAAGTATCGTCACTGGTCCAGAAACCACCACCGGAGTCACAGCCCAGGAGGGGCCCGGATGCCACAGCCCCGATGGGCAATGATGGAACATCATGCCACCCACCAATGCTCATTGTAGAGAACGTCATACCACACACCAATGTCTGTATCAGAACCGCCATGGCAAAGCACCGCTGAACAGTCCATAGACCGCCATGGCAAAGCACCGCTGAACAGTCCAGAACCGCCATGTCAAAGCACCGCTGAACAGGGCAAAGACCGCCATGGCAAAGCACCGCTGAACAGTCCATAGACCACCATGGCAAAGCACCGCTGAACAGTCCAGAACTGCCATGGCAAAGCACCGCTGAACAGTCCATAGACCGCCATGGCAAAGCACCGCTGAACAGTCCAGAACCGCCATGGCAAAGAACCGCTGAACAGTCCATAGACCGCCATGGCAAAGCACCACTGAACAGTCCAGAACCGCCATATCAAAGCACCGCTGAACAGTCCATAGACCGCCATGGCAAAGCACCGCTGAACAGTCCAGAACCACCATGTCAAAGCACAGCTGAACAGGGCAAAGACCGCCATGGCAAAGCACTGCTGAACAGTCCATAGACCGCCATGGCAAAGCACCGCTGAACAGGGCAAAGACCGCCATGGCAAAGCACCACTGAACAGTCCATAGACCGCCATGGCAAAGCACCTCTGAACAGGGCAAAGACCGCCATGGCAAAGCACCGCTGAACAGGGCATGCACCATGTAGGAATGAAAAGGCCGCCACATCAGGCATCCTTCTCCCATGTGCAGCTGGGACAGTGACAGGACATGAACTTTCACAGGGAGACTGATCCAGTCTGGGCACCAGTCCCCCCCAGTACCAGTAGAGAACTGCATCTACTTGAGAGACTGTGACTTTGCACTCCCCAGGATGGCACAGTGGGCAAACCACCCACTGTAGAGACTTGAGAGACTGTGGCTTTGCACTCCCCAGGATGGCACAGTGGGCAAACCACCCACTGTAGAGACTTGAGAGACTGTGGCTTTGCACTCCCCAGGATGGCACAGTGGGCAACCCACCCACTGTAGAGACTTGAGAGACTGTGGCTTTGCACTCCCCAGGATGGCACAGTGGGCAAACCACCCACTGTAGAGACTTGAGAGACTGTGGCTTTGCACTCCCCAGGATGGCACAGTGGGCAAACCACCCACTGTAGAGACTTGAGAGATTGTGGCTTTGCACTCCCCAGGAAGGCACAGTGGGCAAACCACCGACTGTATAGACTTGAGAGACTGTGGCTTTGCACTCCCCAGGATGGCACAGTGGGCAACCCACCCACTGTAGAGACTTGAGAGACTGTGGCTTTGCACTCCCCAGGATGGCACAGTGGGCAAACCACCCACTGTATAGACTTGAGAGACGGTGGCTTTGCACTCCCCAGGATACATCAATGGGCATGGAGCCCCGTCGTGGATCTGGCTTCGCATTCATCTGGCTGAGGTGCACCCCCTTCCCTTCCCCCTGAGGTGCCTGTAGTGTTTCTATCTGATGCCCCGGCAGTGTTCTCTCCGATTTTGGTCAGGTATAGTTTGTGGGCCTCGCCCATGCATTTTTGGACTGTTGGTGCACGGACATTGTTGTGTACATATCTGCACTACTTCTTGGATTGTATGTGTAAATAAGAGTGATTTTGAGATATATATATATATGTATATTTTTGTATGACATGTATATTGGCACATTACAATTTTTGACCGAATTTCGCATTGTTTTTTCATTCTTCCTGGGGGATTGTGGGTTGTTACTGTGATTTTTGTGAATGCATTGGTGTATATGTTGTAATATGCGAGGGTGGGGGAGTTTGGTGGGTGTCCCCCTAACTTTTGCCTCCCCCCTCCCCGTGTCGTAGATGCAGTACTCACCGGTGTCTTCGGCGCCTACGTAGCTGTTGGTCGTAGAGGAGCAGAAAGACAAGGGCAGGTAGGATTTGTAATTTGGCTTCCATGGTGTCCTCCTTCCTCGTGGAGTATGTTGAAGTGAGCATTTTCCCATAGCAAAAGCTTTTTTCGACGTGTTTTTATCCATGGTGAATCCGCCCCGGAAAAGGTGGCGGATTGGCGGGTTGTAATAGTGTGGGCGGTACATTGTCTCCCGCCTGTCTGTTGGCGGTGACCGCCGCGCTGCCTGTCTGTACCGCCATGGCGGGCAGTGTGTTAAAGTGGCTGTCTTTGTTGGCGGTTACCGCCAGGGTCATAATTCCCTTTTTTTGTCCGCCGCCCTGTTTGCGGTATTTCCGCAGCTTTAACACCGTCCGCCAGGGTTGTAATGACCACCTTTGTCTCTTTCTAGCTTGACATGGATAGCACTGTGCTAGCCCTATGCTTAAAAACATTGCTAGAAAAAGAGACATTTGAGGTGAGCAAATAGTGTTGCTGATGTTGCAGGGGGCTCCTTACTGGAACTGCTCTCCACCTAAACTTGGGAACTACCCAGAGTTCTCTCTGATTTTTTGCATAATTTATGCATTGCTCTAACCCTGAAAGGGTTACGTTCTGACTTATACTGGTATGCTACCTTGTGTCTGGACAAAGGGAAATCTCTCTGAAGAGCTATAATGGTAGCGAAAAACTTGTCAGGGGTTGTTTTTACTCATTCCTGGTTGGTGAGAATGGTATTTTACCAGTCCAAAACTGTAATAATCTGCCTGGAGTGGTGAAAGGCTTTTGTCATTTTACAACTCAGTGAAGATGGCACTGTGCCAATCCTATGCTTAAAGATTTTGCTATACATATCAAAAGACTTTGGGGCTCATTACAACATTGGCGGTCCCACCATGGGACTGCCAACGTTGCAGGCAGGATGCCACCATCATGCCGGTGGCTTTCCCCCAGTCGTATTACAATGTTCCCATTGGGCTGACAGGTGGGAACAGTGCTAAGGTATTGATCTCAGCTTGAGGCCAATACTGTAGCATTACAGCACCATCAGAATGAGCACTGCAGACAGTGCGCAATCCGAGGCTGCTGGGCAAGAGGGCCCCTGCACTGCCCATGCCATGAGTTTGGGTAGTGCAGTGGTCCCTGGCACTGACTTCCCGCCAGCCTTTCCACAGCAGGGTGACTGCCATGGAAAGGCTAGCAGAAAGCTGAGTTGTAATCAGTATGGCTGTGCTCAGATCAGCGCCACCATGGCTGAGCACAACTCAGACTGCAGTCAACCCGTGGGTAACCAGGTTCCTGGTGGTGATGGCAGTCCGACCACCAGAGTTGTAATGTGGGAGTCGGACCGCCTGGATTGTGTTGGTCTCACCGTCACCATGAGTATCAAGGTCCTCAGACTGCCAGACTCGTTGTCAGGCTCTTTGTCTCTTTATAGCTCAGCGTGGATAGCACTATGCTGATCCTGTGCTTAAAAACATTGCTAGAAGAGCAAATATTTAAGGTGATCAAATCTAGTGTGTTGCTGGTGTTGCAGGGTGCTCCTTACTTGAGCTCTCTCCACCTAAACTTGGGAACTACCCCAAATTATCTCTTATTTTGTGCATAATGCATGTGTTACTCTAATCCTGAAATGGTTTGTTTTGACTTATCCTGGGTGCTCCCTTGTGTCTGAACAAAGCTAAACTTCTCTGAAGAGCCATAATGAGAGTGTAACGTGTCAGGGGATGCTTTTACTTGTTCCAGGTTGGCACTGGAGGGTGCTGCCACCAAGGTTGGCACACTTGCAGGCCTCATCCAGGCTGTTGTTGTCGGGTCTGGCTGTGACTTCCGGTTGTGGAGATATCGTCTGATAGGTGAAGTGACCCTCATCATTTATTTGGTTCCTTGTAGGTTTCTTTAGTTTCTTGAGTGGTGCCTCCACTCAGGAGGGAGATTTTGGGCTATTTGCAAAGCCTCGAGGTCCTCTGGGTCTTGTGGGTTGGTCCAGTGGTCAGCTCCTCCGCAGCGGCGACTGTTGGGACTCTGGGACAGCAAGCTGGGGTCTTGGAGCCTCTTCTGGAATGCTGGTCCTCTGTTATCGTCCTTTCAGGTTCTTTGGTGCTGTCTTCTTTTATTTCAGTTGAATCTAATTTCTTAGTCTAGGGGAGCCCACAAAATACTGAATTTAGTGGGTGTTTTAGGGGCAACCTGGTAGTGTTGAATGGGACACTTACCCTTGGGTGGCTACACCCACTACAGTGACCACTTCCAGTGGGATGAGTCACTTCCCTAAACCTCATTGGATATTTTCCTGCCATCCAACATGGAGGACAAATGGAATGGGGGGTACACTTCGCCTGCAAGCCATTAGGGGTGGTTCATGCTCAGTGAGAGCCCTCCTTCTACCCTTTGTGTGGTTTCTCGCCTTTGCTCCTGCCAAAAGTAGGGGTTGACAAAGGGAGAAGCCACCTGCTGCTAGCAGCAGGCCTGGGGACATGAGTTTCAATAGTGGTAGCCCTTTGAAGCTCACTGCCAGGAGGGTGCACATTCCTGAGTGAGGGGGTGTTAGCTCCTCCACCCATGAAGTGTAGGAAAGTACCATCTTGCCTGGCATGTTACCCCCATATTTCACTGTATATATGTTGTTTTAGTTGTATGTGTCACTGTGACCCTGCCAGCCAGGGCCCCAGTGCTCATAAGTGTGCCCTGTATGTGTTACCTGTGTTATGACTGTAGGAGGCTGGACTGGCTTGTAGTGAGTACCAAGGGGTACTTGCACCTTGCACCAGGCCCAGTTATCCCTTATTAGTGTATAGGGTGTCTAGCAGCTTAGGCTGATAGATAATGGTAGCTTAGCAGAGCAGCTTAGGCTGAACTAGGAGACGGGTGAAGCTACTACAGTACCACTTAGTGTCATATACACAATATCATAAGAAAACACAATACACAGTTATACTAAAAATAAAGGTACTTTATTTTTATGACAAAATGCCAAAGTATCTTAGAGTGTACCCTCAGTGAGAGGATAGGAAATATACACAAGATATATATACACAATAGCAAAAATATTCAGTATAGTCTTAGAAAACAGTGCAAACAATGTATAGTTACAATAGGATGCAATGGGGAAACATAGGGATAGGGGCAACACAAACCATATACTCCAAAAGTGGAATGCGAACCACGAATGGACCCCAAACCTATGTGACCTTGTAGAGGGTCGCTGGGACTATTAGAAAATAGTGAGAGTTAGAAAAATAACCCTCCCCAAGACCCTGAAAAGTGAGTGCAAAGTGCACTAAAGTTCCCCTAAGGACAAAGAGGTCGTGTTAGAGGAATAATGCAGGAAAGACACAAACCAACAATGCAACAACTGTGGATTTCCAATCTAGGGTACCTGTGGAACAAGGGGACCAAGTCCAAAAGTCATAAGCAAGTCGGAGATGGGCATATGCCCAGGAAATGCCAGCTGCGGGTGCAAAGAAGCTTCTACTAGACAGAAGAAGCAGAGGTTTCTGCAGGAACGAAAAGGGCTAGAGACTTCCCCTTTGGTGGACGGATTCCTCTCGCCGTGGAGAGTTGTGCAAAAGTGTTTTCCCACCGAAAGAACGCCAACAAGCCTTGCTAGCTGCAAATCGTGCGGTTAGCGTTTTTGGACGCTGCTGTGGCCCAGGGGGGACCAGGAGGTCGCAAATTGGACCAGGAGAGAGAGGGGACATCGAGCAAGACAAGAAGCCCTCTCAGCAGCAGGTAGCACCCGGAGAAGTGCCAGAAACAGGCCCTACGAGGATGCGTGAAACGGTGCTCACCCGAAGTTGCACAAAGGAGTCCCACGTCGCCGGAGACCAACTTAGAAAGTCGTGCAATGCAGGTTAGAGTGCCGTGGACGCAGGCTTGGCTGTGCACAAAGGATTTCCGCCGGAAGTGCACAGGGGCCGGAGTAGCTGCAAAAGTCGCGGTTCCCAGCAATGCAGCCCAGCGAGGTGAGGCAAGGACTTACCTCCACCAAACTTGGACTGAAGAGTCACTGGACTGTGGGGGTCACTTGGACAGAGTCGCTGGATTCGAGGGACCTCGCTCGTCGTGCTGAGAGGAGACCCAAGGGACCGGTAATGCAGCTTTTTGGTGCCTGCGGTTGCAGGGGGAAGATTCAGTCGACCCACGGGAGATTTCTTCGGAGCTTCTGGTGCAGAGAGGAGGCAGACTACCCCCACAGCATGCACAAGCAGGAAAACAGTCGAGAAGGCGGCAGGATCAGCGTTACAGAGTTGCAGTAGTCGTCTTTGCTACTATGTTGCAGGTTTGCAGGCTTCCAGCGCGGTCAGCAGTTGATTCCTTGGCAGAAGGTGAAAAGAGAGATGCAGAGGAACTCGGATGAGCTCTTGCATTCGTTATCTAAAGTTTCCCCAGAGACAGAGACCCTAAATAGCCAGAAAAGAGGGTTTGGCTACTTAGGAGAGAGGATAGGCTAGCAACACATTGAGGAGCCTATCACAAGGAGTCTCTGACGTCACCTGGTGGCACTGGCCACTCAGAGCAGTCCAGTGTGCCAGCAGCACCTCTGTTTCCAAGATGGTAGAGGTCTGGAGCACACTGGAGGAGCTCTGGACACCTCCCAGGGGAGGTGCAGGTCAGGGGAGTGGTCACTCCCCTTTCCTTTGTCCAGTTTCGCGCCAGAGCAGGGCTAAGGGGTCCCCTGAACCGGTGTAGACTGGCTTATGCAGAATTGGGCACATCTGTGCCCAAGAAAGCATTTCCAGAGGCTGGGGGAGGCTACTCCTCCCCTGCCTTCACACCATTTTCCAAAGGGAGAGGGTGTAACACCCTCTCTCAGAGGAAGTCCTTTGTTCTGCCATCCTGGGCCAGGCCTGGCTGGACCCCAGGAGGGCAGATGCCTGTCTGAGGGGTTGGCAGCAGCAGCAGCTGCAGTGAAACCCCAGGAAGGGCAGTTTGGCAGTACCAGGGTCTGTGCTACAGACCACTGGGATCATGGGATTGTGCCAACTATGCCAGGATGGTATAGAGGGGGCAATTCCATGATCATAGACATGTTACATGGCCATATTCAGAGTTACCATTGTGAAGCTACATATAGGTAGTGACCTATATGTAGTGCACGCGTGTAATGGTGTCCCCGCACTCACAAAGTCCGGGGAATTGGCCCTGAACAATGTGGGGGCACCTTGGCTAGTGCCAGGGTGCCCTCACACTAAGTAACTTTGCACCTAACCTTTACCAGGTAAAGGTTAGACATATAGGTGACTTATAAGTTACTTAAGTGCAGTGTAAAATGGCTGTGAAATAACGTGGACGTTATTTCACTCAGGCTGCAGTGGCAGGCCTGTGTAAGAATTGTCAGAGCTCCCTATGGGTGGCAAAAGAAATGCTGCAGCCCATAGGGATCTCCTGGAACCCCAATACCCTGGGTACCTCAGTACCATATACTAGGGAATTATAAGGGTGTTCCAGTAAGCCAATGTAAATTGGTAAAAATGGTCACTAGCCTGTTAGAGACAATTTGGAAAGAAATGAGAGAGCATAACCACTGAGGTTCTGATTAGCAGAGCCTCAGTGAGACAGTTAGTCACTACACAGGTAACACATTCAGGCACACTTATGAGCACTGGGGCCCTGGTGAACAGGGTCCCAGTGACACATACAACTAAAACAACATATATACAGTGAAAAATGGGGGTAACATGCCAGGCAAGATGGTACTTTCCTACACAACCCCCCCCCAAACGAAGGACAATAAGACTAGCCATGACCTGATGAGTCTTCATTGTCTAAGTGGAAATATCTGGAGAGTCCATCTGCATTGGAGTGGCTACTCCCAGGTCTATGTTCCACTGTATAGTCCATTCCCTGTAGGGATATGGACCACCTCAACAATTTTGGATTTTCACCTTTCATTTGTTTTAGCCAAAGTAGAGGTTTGTGGTCTGTCTGAACAATGAAGTGAGTGCCAAACAAGTATGGCCTCAACTTCTTCAGTGCCCAGACCACAGCAAAGGCCTCCCTCTCAATGGCAGACCAACGCTTTTCTCTAGGGGTCAACCTCCTACTAATAAAAGCAACAGGTTGATCCTGGCCCTCAGAATTAAGTTGTGATAGGACTGCCCCTACTCCTAATTCAGATGCATCAGTTTGGACATAGAATTTTTTAGAGTAACAAGGGCTTTTCAGGACAGGTGCAGAGCACATGGCCTGCTTCAGCTCCTCAAAAGCTTTCTGACAGTTTGCTGTCCATAATACCTTTTTAGGCATCTTTTTGGAAGTGAGGTCATTAAGAGGGGCTGCAATGGAGCCATAGTTCTTAATTAACCTCCTGTAATACCCAGTGAGGCCTAGGAAGGCTCTCACCTGAGTCTGTGTAGTAGGGGGAACCCAATCAATAATTGTTTGGATTTTCCCCTGTAGTGGTGCAATCTGTTCCCCACCAACAAGGTGTCCCAGATAAACCACCTTACCCTGCCCTATCTGGCACTTTGAAGCCTTGATAGTGAGGCCTGCCTTTTGCAGGGCCTCCAAAACTTTCCATAGGTGGACCAGGTGATCATCCCAGCTGGAGCTAAAGACAGCTATATCGTCCAAATATGCTGCACTGAAAGCTTCCAGCCCTTGCAGGACTGTGTTCACCAACCTCTGAAAAGTGGCTGGTGCATTTTTCAAACCAAAAGGCATTACAGTAAACTGGTAATGTCCTCCAATGGTTGAAAATGCAGTCTTAGGTTTAGCATCTTCTGACAATTTGATCTGCAAATACCCTGCAGTCAAATCAAAAGTGCTTAGATACTTGGCAGATGCCAGTGTATCTATGAGCTCATCTGCCCTGGGTATAGGGTGAGCATCAGTTTTGGTTACCAAGTTGAGACCTCTATAGTCTACACAAAACCGCATTTCCTTCTTTCCATCTTTGGAATGGGGTTTTGGTACCAGTACCACAGGAGAAGCCCATGGACTGTCAGAGTGCTCAACCACTCCTAGTTCTAACATTTTCTGGACCTCTTGCTTTATGCAGTCCCTGACATGGTCAGGCTGCCTATAGATCTTACTTTTGACAGGCAAGCTGTCTCCAGTATCTATAGTGTGCTCACACCAAGAAGTGGTACCTGGCACAGTAGAGAAGAGTTCAGAGAACTGATCTAGGAGATTTATGCAATTGTCTTTCTGCTCAGCAGTAAGACAATCAGCCAAAACTACACCTTCCACCAGAGCATCTTGTTCTGTGGAAGAGAAGAGATCAGGTAGAGGATCACTGTCTTCTTCCTGTCCCTCATCTGTTGCCATGAGCAGGGTGAGATCAGCCCTGTCATAGTAGGGTTTCAGGCGGTTTACATGGAGTACCCTAAGGGGACTCCTTGCAGTGCCTAAGTCAACTAAATAGGTGACTTCACCCTTTTTCTCAACACTTGTGTGGGGACCACTCCATTTATCTTGGAGTGCTCTTGGGGCCACAGGCTCCAAGACCCACACTTTCTGCCCTGGTTGGTAATGAACCAAAACAGCCTTCTGATCATGCCATTGCTTCTGGAGCTCTTGGCTGGCCTGAAGGTTTTTACTGGCCTTTTTCATATACTCAGCCATCCTTGATCTGAGGCCAAGTACATAATCCACAATATCCTGCTTAGGAGCTTTTAAAGGTTGTACCCAACCCTCCTTTACAAGTGTGAGTGGACCCCTAACAGGGTGTCCAAAAAGAAGTTCAAAGGGGCTGAAGCCCACTCCTTTCTGGGGTACCTCCCTGTAGGCAAAAAGGAGGCATGGTAACAGGATATCCCATCTCCTGCGGAGTTTTTCAGGGAGACCCATAATCATGCCTTTGAGAGTTTTGTTAAATCTCTCCACCAGTCCATTAGTTTGTGGATGATAGGGTGTAGTGAACTTGTAAGTTACACCACACTCCTTCCACATGGCCTTTAAGTATGCAGGCATGAAATTGCTTCCTCTGTCTGATACCACTTCCTTTTGGAAGCCCACCCTGGAAAATATTCCCAGGAGGGCCTTTCCCACTGCAGGAGCTGTAGTGGTCCTTAAAAGAATAGCTTCAGGATATCTTGTGGCATGGTCCACTACCACCAAGATGAATCTATTGCCTGAAGCAGTGGGAGGGTCAAGGGGGCCAACTATGTCAACCCCTACCCTTTCAAAGGGAACCCCAACCACAGGCAGTGGAATAAGGGGTGCCTTTGGGGTGCCACCTGTCTTGCCACTGGCTTGACAGGTTTCACAGGACTTACAAAATTCCTTTGTGTCCTCAGACATTCTAGGCAAATGAAACAGGGGAACAAGCCTGTCCCAAGTTTTCATTTGTCCTAGATGCCCAGCTAGGGTAATGTCATGTGCCAGGGTTAGGAGGAACTTTCTGTACTCCTGAGGAATCACTAATCTCCTGGCAGCTCCAGGTTTAGGATCCCTATGCTCAGTGTACAAGAGGTTGTCCTCCCAGTAAACTCTGTGAGAGTCACTGACATCCCCATTAGCCTGTTTGACAGCTTGCTGTCTCAGACCCTCTAATGTGGGACAGGTTTGCTGTGCCACACTCAGCTCCTCCCTGGCAGGCCCCCCTTCACCCAAAAGCTCAGCAGTATCTGCTTCCAGCTCCTCTGGTGTAGGTTCTGCACATGGAGGGAATTCTTCTTCCTCAGAAGTAGAATCCACTGTAGAGGGAGGGATAGTAGGAAGTGGTTTGCTTCTACTAGCCCTAGCTTTAGGGAGCACTTGGTCCATTGTTCCAGGATCCAAGCTTCCCTGTCCTTTTTGCTTTTTGGCCTGAGCCCTTGTCAAAGCAAAAATATGCCCTGGGATGCCCAGCATTGCTGCATGGGCCTCCAACTCCACATCTGACCAAGCTGATGTCTTCAAATCATTTCCTAGTAGACAGTCTACAGGTAAATCTGTGGCTACCACAACTTTCTTTGGACCAGTAACCCCCCCCCCCAGTTGAGATTAACAACAGCCATGGGGTGGCTAAGTGTGTTGTTGTGAGCATCGGTTACTTGGTACTGGTGACCAAGTAGGTGTTGTTCAGGGTGGACCAGTTTCTCTATGACCATAGTCACACTGGCTCCAGTGTCCCTGTAGGCCTGAACCTCAACACCATTTATTAGGGGTAGCTGCTTGTACTTATCCATATTAAGGGGACAAGCAACTAAGGTGGCTAAATCAATAGCCCCCTCAGAGACTAACACAGCCTCTGTGGCCTCCCTAACAAGGCCAACCCCAACTAAGTTACCAATAGTGAGCCCAGCTACTCCCTTGGATTGGCTATTAGTAGGTTTGCTCCCAGCACCACTGCTATTAGTAGGGACACTAGGGGTAGCAGTAGGGGTTGTAGTGGTAGGAGCATTGGTGCTTTTCTTTGGACAACTGGGATCTGTTGTCCAATGGCCTTTTATTTTACATAAATAGCACCATGGTTTCTTTTCCTTGTTCTGATTAAAAGAGGATTTGGGCCCACCAGAGTGTTTTTGTGGGCCTGATGAAGACTCATTTTTAGATTTGTCCCCACCCTTTTCAGAAGACTTACCATCCTTCTTTTTGTTGCCATCTTTGTCACCCCCTGTATGAACTTTTCTGTTCACCCTTGTTCTGACCCATTTGTCTGCCTTCTTTCCCAATTCTTGGGGAGAGGTCAGATCAGAGTCCACCAAGTACTGGTGCAACAAATCAGACACACAATTATTAAGAATATGCTCTCTCAGGATCAAGTTATACAGGCTGTCATAATCAGTAACTTTACTGCCATGTAACCACCCCTCCAAGGACTTCACTGTATGGTCAATGAAATCAACCCAGTCTTGTGAAGACTCCTTTTTGGTCTCTCTGAACTTTATCCTGTATTGTTCAGTGGTTAAGCCATAACCATCCAGGAGTGCATTCTTAAGAACTTGGAAATTATTAGCATCATTTTCTTTCACAGTAAGGAGCCTATCCCTACCTTTTCCACTAAATGATAGCCATAGGATAGCAGCCCACTGCCTTTGAGGGACATCCTGTACAACACAGGCCCTCTCAAGTGCAGCAAACCACTTGTTAATGTCATCCCCCTCCTTGTAAGGGGGAACTATCTTGTGCAGATTCCTGGAATCATGCTCTTTTGCAGGATGACTATGGGGAATACTGCTGCTGCCACCATGGGTTTCTAAACCCAACTTCTGTCTTTCCTTCTCTAGTTCAAAAGACTGTCTATCCAAATCCAGCTGTTGCTTTTTAAGCTTCAGTCTGGTTTGTTCCACCCTCAACTTATTGAGTTCCCTCTCTAACATTCTGTCATCAGGGTTGGTGGGAGGGACATTCCTAGATACAGAGGTATGATGGGAATGAACAGAAGGAGACCTGTCCCTTACAGAAGCCACCCTAACAGCTTGGCTAACAGAAACATCACTACCAGTATGGTGAGAATAAATGTTTTTGCTATGATGTGAGACAACACTATTTGTATGGTGTGGCTCATCATCATTACCAACTATGCTAGATTGTCTAGTAATGGGCAGGCTAAGAAGTTTCTTCCCTGAACCTTTTCCTGGGGGAGTCCCTGGATCAGATTGAGAACCATTAGCTACTTTTTCAACAGATGGGGCACTTTTAGCCTTATCTTGTTCTCTAAGCATATTAAGTAACAGTTCCAAGGAAGGATTCTTCCCTACACTCAAACCTCTCTCTATGCAGAGACTCCTTGCTCCTTTCCAGCTAAGGTGATCATATGCAAGTTTGGACAGATCAACATTTTGGCCTGTGCCAAACATTTTTAGAGAGAGTTAAAGTGATAGAAAAAGAGAAAAAAAGTTTTCAGAACTTTTTAGAAAGACAGAAAAAAAACGTTTTAAACTTTTATGAACTTTTTGAAAGTTTAGAAGTACTTTTCAGCACTTAGAAAAGAGTGAAAAGAGGAAATGCAAAACTTTTTGGCTATGTGTATATACACTGACCTTGTTTTGTATATTTTTCTCTTATGAAAAGTACAATGACAAGAGTGGTAAGTAGTCTCAAAGCACTTATCCCACCACTGCACAACCAATGTAGGAGGCTGGACTGGCTTGTAGTGAGTACCAAGGGGTACTTGCACCTTGCACCAGGCCCAGTTATCCCTTATTAGTGTATAGGGTGTCTAGCAGCTTAGGCTGATAGATAATGGTAGCTTAGCAGAGCAGCTTAGGCTGAACTAGGAGACGGGTGAAGCTACTACAGTACCACTTAGTGTCATATACACAATATCATAAGAAAACACAATACACAGTTATACTAAAAATAAAGGTACTTTATTTTTATGACAATATGCCAAAGTATCTTAGAGTGTACCCTCAGTGAGAGGATAGGAAATATACACAAGATATATATACACAATAGCAAAAATATGCAGTATAGTCTTAGAAAACAGTGCAAACAATGTATAGTTACAATAGGATGCAATGGGGAAACATAGGGATAGGGGCAACACAAACCATATACTCCAAAAGTGGAATGCGAACCACGAATGGACCCCAAACCTATGTGACCTTGTAGAGGGTCGCTGGGACTATTAGAAAATAGTGAGAGTTAGAAAAATAACCCTCCCCAAGACCCTGAAAAGTGAGTGCAAAGTGCACCTAAGTTCCCCTAAGGACAAAGAGGTTGTGTTAGAGGAATAATGCAGGAAATACACAAACCAACAATGCAACAACTGTGGATTTCCAATCTAGGGTACCTGTGGAACAAGGGGACCAAGTCCAAAGGTCACAAGCAAGTCGGAGATGGGCATATGCCCAGGAAATGCCAGCTGCGGGTGCAAAGAAGCTTCTACTAGACAGAAGAAGCTGTGGTTTCTGCAGGAACAAAAAGGGCTAGAGAGTTCCCCTTTGGTGGAAGGATCCCTCTCGCCGTGGAGAGTCGTGCAGAAGTGTTTTCCTGCCGAAAGAACGCCAACAAGCCTTGCTAGCTGCAAATCGTGCGGTTAGTATTTTTGGACGCTGCTGTGGCCCAGGGGGGACCAGGAGGTCGCAAATTGGATCAGGAGAGAGAAGAGACACTAAGCAAGATAAAGAGCCCTCTCAGCAGCAGGTAGCACCCGGAGAAGTGCCAGAAACAGGCACTACAAGGATGCGTGAAACAGTGCTCACCCGAAGTCGCACAAAGGAGTCCCACGTCGCCGGAGACCAACTTAGAAAGTCGTGCAATGCAGGTTAGAGTGCCGTGGACCTAGGCTTGGCTGTGCACAAAGGATTTCCGCCGGAAGTGCACAGGGGCCGGAGTAGCTGCAAAAGTCGCGGTTCCCAGCAATGCAGCCCAGCGAGGTGAGGCCAGGACTTACCTCCACCAAACTTGGACTGAAGAGTCACTGGACTGTGGGGGTCACTTGGACAGAGTCGCTGGATTCGAGGGACCTCGCTCGTCGTGCTGAGAGGAGACCCAAGGGACCAGTAATGCAGCTTTTTGGTGCCTGCGGTTGCAGGGGGAAGATTCCGTCGACCCACAGGAGATTTCTTCGGAGCTTCTGGTGCAGAGAGGAGGCAGACTACCCCCACAGCATGCACAAGCAGGAAAACAGTCGAGAAGGTGGCAGGATCAGCGTTACAGAGTTGCGGTAGTCGTCTTTGCTACTATGTTGCAGGTGTGCAGGCTTCCAGCGCGGTCAGCAGTCGATTCCTTGGCAGAAGGTGAAGAGAGAGATGCAGAGGAACGCGGATGAGCTCTTGCATTCGTTATCTAAAGTTTCCCCAGAGTCAGAGACCCTAAATAGCCAGAAAAGAGGGTTTGGCTACTTAGGAGAGAGGATAGGCTAGCAACACCTGAAGGAGCCTATCACAAGGAGTCTCTGACGTCACCTGGTGGCACTGGCCACTCAGAGCAGTCCAGTGTGCCAGCAGCACCTCTGTTTCCAAGATGGCAGAGGTCTGGAGCACACTGGAGGAGCTCTGGACACCTCCCAGGGGAGGTGCAGGTCAGGGGAGTGGTCACTCCCCTTTCCTTTGTCCAGTTTCGCGCCAGAGCAGGGCTAAGGGGTCCCCTGAACCGGTGTAGACTGGCTTATGCAGAATTGGGCACATCTGTGCCCAAGAAAGCATTTCCAGAGGCTGGGGGAGGCTACTCCTCCCCTGCCTTCACACCATTTTCCAAAGGGAGAGGGTGTAACACCCTCTCTCAGAGGAAGTCCTTTGTTCTGCCATCCTGGGCCAGGCCTGGCTGGACCCCAGGAGGGCAGATGCCTGTCTGAGGGGTTGTCACCAGCAGCAGCTGCAGTGAAACCCCAGGAAGGGCAGTTTGGCAGTACCAGGGTCTGTGCTACAGACCACTGGGATCATGGGATTGTGCCAACTATGCCAGGATGGCATAGAGGGGGCAATTCCATGATCATAGACATGTTACATGGCCATATTCGGAGTTACCATTGTGAAGCTACATATAGGTAGTGACCAATATGTAGTGCACGCGTGTAATGGTGTCCCCGCACTCACAAAGTCCGGGGAATTGGCCCTGAACAATGTGGGGGCACCTTGGCTAGTGCCAGGGTGCCCTCACACTAAGTAACTTTGCACCTAACCTTTACCAGGTAAAGGTTAGACATATAGGTGACTTATAAGTTACTTAAGTGCAGTGTAAAATGGCTGTGAAATAACGTGGAAGTTATTTCACTCAGGCTGCAGTGGCAGGCCTGTGTAAGAATTGTCAGAGCTCCCTATGGGTGGCAAAAGAAATGCTGCAGCCCATAGGGATCTCCTGGAACCCCAATACCCTGGGTACCTCAGTACCATATACTAGGGAATTATAAGGGTGTTCCAGTAAGCCAATGTAAATTGGTAAAAATGGTCACTAGCCTGTTAGTGACAATTTGGAAAGAAATGAGAGAGCATAACCACTGAGGTTCTGATTAGCAGAGCCTCAGTGAGACAGTTAGTCACTACACAGGTAACACATTCAGGCACACTTATGAGCACTGGGGCCCTGGTGAACAGGGTCCCAGTGACACATACAACTAAAACAACATATATACAGTGAAAAATGGGGGTAACATGCCAGGCAAGATGGTACTTTCCTACAATGACTAACTGTCTCACTGAGGCTCTGCTATCCAGAACCTTAGTGGTTATGCTCTCTCATTTCTTTCCAAATTGTCACTAACAGGCTAGTGACCAATTTCACCAATTTACATTGGCATACTGGAACACCCTTATAATTCCCTAGTATATGGTACTGAGGTACCCAGGGTATTGGGGTTCCAGGAGATCCCTATGGGCTGCAGCATTTCTTGTGCCACCCATAGGGAGATCTGACAATTCTTACACAGGCCTGCCAGTGCAGCCTGTGTGAAATAACGTCCACGTTGTTTCACAGCCATTTACCACTGCACTTAAGTAACTTATAAGTCACCTATATGTCTAACCTTTACCTGGTAAAGGTTGGGTGCTAAGTTACTTAGTGTGTGGGCACCCTGGCACTAGCCAAGGTGCTCCCACATTGTTCAGGGCAAATTCCCCGGACTTTGTGAGTGCGGGGGCACCATTACACGCGTGCACTATACATATGTCACGACATATGTATAGCGTCACAATGGTAACTCCGAACATGGCCATGTAACATGTCTAGGATCATGGAATCGTCACCCCAATGCCATTCTGGCATTGGAGAGACAATTCCACGATCCCCCGTGTCTCTAGCTCAGACCCGGGTACTGCCAAATTACCTTTCCCGGGGTTTCACTGCAGCTGCTGCTGTTGCCAACCCCTCAGACAGGTTTCTGCCCTCCTGTGGTCCAGCCAGGCTTGGCCCAGGAAGGCAGAACAAAGGACTTCCTCAGAGAGAGGGTGAAACACCCTCTCCCTTTGAAAAAAGGTGTCAGGGCTGGGGAGGAGTAGCCTCCCCCAGCCTCTGGAAATGCTTTGATGGGCACAGATGGTGCCCATCTCTGCATAAGCCAGTCTACACCGGCTCAGGGATCCCTCAGCCCTGCTCTGGCACGAAACTGGACAAAGGAAAGGGGAGTGACCACTCCCCTGACCTGCACCTCCCCTGGGAGGTGCCCAGATCTCCTCCAGTGTGCTCCAGACCTCTGCCATCTTGCAAACAGAGGTGCTGCTGGCACACTGGACTGCTCTGAGTGGCCAGGGCCAGCAGGTGACGTCAGAGACTCCTTGTGATAGGCTCCTTCAGGTGTTGCTAGCCTAGCCTCTCTCCTAGGTAGCCAAACCTCCTTTTCTGCCTATTTAGGGTCTCTGCTTTGGGGAATTCCTTAGATAACGAATGCAAGAGCTCATCAGAATTCCTCTGCATCTCTTTCTTCACCTTCTGCCAAGGAATCGACTGCTGACCGCGCTGGAAGCCTGCAAAACTGCAACAAAGTAGCAAAGACGAGTACTGCGACCTTGTAACGCTGATCCTGCCGCCTTTTCGACTGTTTTCCTGGTTGTGCATGCTGTGGGGGTAGTCTGCCTCCTCTCACCTCTAGAAGCTCCGAAGAAATCTCCAGTGGGTCGACGGAATCTTCCCCCTGCAACCGCAGGCACCAAAGAACTGCATCACCGGTCCTCTGGGTCTCCTCTCAGCACTACGAGCGAGGTCCCTTGAACTCAGCAACTCTGTCCAAGTGACTCCCACAGTCCAGTGACTCTTCAGTCCAAGTGGTGGAGGTAAGTCCTTGCCTCCCCACGCTAGACTGCATTGCTGGGAACCGCGTGTTTTGCAGCTACTCCGGCTCCTGTGCACTCTTCCAGGATTTCCTTTGTGCACAGCCAAGCCTGGGTTCCCGGCACTCTAACCTGCATTGCACGACCTCCTGAGTTGTCCTCCGGCTTCATGGGACCCTCTTATGCAACTTCGGGTGAGCTCCGTTTCACTTCAATTCGTAGTGCCTGTTCCGGCACTTCTGCGGGTGCTGCTTGCTTCTGAGTGGGCTCTTTGTCTTGCTGGACGTCCCCTCTGTCTCCTCACGCAATTGGCGACATCCTGGTCCCTCTTGGGCCACAGCAGCATCCAAAAACCCTAACCGCCACCTTTGCAGCTAGCAAGGCTTGTTGGCGGTCTTTCTGCACAAAAACACCTCTGCACGACTCTTCACGACGTGAGACATACATCCTCCAAAGGGGAAGTTTCTAGCCCTTGTCGTTCTTGCAGAATCCACAGCTTCTACCATCCGGTGGCAGCTTCTTTGCACCCACAGCTGGCATTTCCTGGGCATCTGCCCACTCCCGACTTGATCGTAACTTTTGGACTTGGTCCCCTTGTTCCACAGGTACTCTCGTCTGGAAATCCATCATTGTTGCATTGCTGGTGTTGGTCTTTCCTGCAGAATTCCCCTATCACGACTTCTGTGCTCTTTGGGGAACTTAGGTGCACTTTGCACCCACTTTTCAGGGTCTTGGGGTGGGTTATTTTTCTAACCCTGACTGTTTTCTTACAGTCCCAGCGACCCTCTATAAGGTCACATAGGTTTGGGGTCCATTCGTGGTTCGCATTCCACTTCTAAAGTATATGGTTTGTGTTGCCCCTATCCCTATGTGCCCCCATTGCATTCTATTGTGACTATACATTGTTTGCACTGTTTTCTATTGCTATTACTGCATATTTTGGTATTGTGCACATATATCTTGTGTATATTTGCTATGCTCATACTGAGGGTACTCACTGAGATACTTTGGCATATTGTCATAAAAATAAAGTACCTTTATTTTTAGTATATTTGTGTATTGTGTTTTCTTATGATATTGTGAAAGTGATACTAGTGGTACTGTAGGAGCTTCACTCGTCTCCTAGTTCAGCCTAAGCTGCTCTGCTAAGCCACCTTTTCTATCAGCCTAAGCTTCTAGACACCCCTCTACACTAATAAGGGATATCTGGGCCTGGTGCAAGGTGTAAGTACCCCTTGGTACTCACTACAAGCCAGTCCAGCCTCCTACAGAAAGGGCATTGTTTTACAAATCAGAGAGCCATGGCTCTCCCCCATGTTTATATATTGGCTGTTTGGAAGTGGCAGGCTGGATGGAACTAGTCAGCAACTATGCCAGTTAGGTTAACGTTTGCAGGGGGCACCTCTGAGGTGACCCCTGGGTACTTTTGGGGTTAAATCCAATACTGGCACCAGTTTGGATGTATCATCCTGAGTTGTTTGATACCATACAACCCACGGTGCAGAGTGGCCATCATGTAGCTGGGGAATTAGTGTTTGACCAGTGTCCAGTACATGTACTTAAAATGGCTACTCTGTTTACTCACTATGTCCAGGGGTTGGCAAGGACACAGTATGGGCATACTGCTCATGCAATTATGCCCTCACATATAGTATGGTGCACCCTGCCTTAGGGCTGTAAGGCCTACCAGAGGGATGACTTATCCATATCATATGCAGTGTAGGGTGGACAGGGCACACAGGGAGTGTGTCATGTCGAGTTTGATTTTTTAGGTTTGCCCCAGTACACTCAGCCTGCACTGGCAGTGCTGGGTGCATTTCCGTGCAGGGCCCTAAAGGGTGGCACAATCAGTGCTGCTGCCCTCAGGGGCCTACTCATACTATCCCATGCCCTGGGTACTGGGGTACCCATTTAGTAGGGATAGTGATATGTAAGAGTGTATCCAATTGTGCCAAACATCACAACAGATTTAGGGAATGAGCTCTGGCCCAGGGAACCTGAATAGCAGGGGCCCTGGTTACTACAACTTCTAGGACACATCAACATCAAGCAAAAAAGTAAGGGCTAACCATGCAAAAAGAGGCCTCCTCTCACATTGCCTCCTCCCCCCACATCAAACGAAAGAGGATGAAACTACCCTTTCCCTAGTGAGTCTTCATCTTCCAAGTGGAAGAACCTGGAGAGACCATCTGCATTGGCATGGGCAGTCCCAGGTCTGTGTTCCACTTGAAAGTCCATTCCCTGTAGGGAAACGGACCACCTAAGTAGTTTGGGGTTCTCACCTTTCATTTGTTGTAGCCATCTGAGAGGGCTGTGATCAGTCTGAACATTGAAGTGAGAGCCAAACAAGAATGACCTTGTAGGAAAGTACAATCTTCCTTGTCATGTTCCCCCCATTTTTACCTGTATGTCAGTATGTTTTTGCCTGTTTCACTGGGATCCTGCTGGTCAGTACCCCAGTGCTCATAGTTTATGGCCTAATGTGTGTGTCTGTATAGTGCTTAACTGTGTCACTGAGGCTCTGGTAATCAGAACCTCAGTGCGTATGCTCTCTTTGCTTTTAAATTTGTCACTGTAGGCTAGTGACTTCATTTACCAATTTCAGTTGGCACACTGGACGCCCCTTATAAGTCCCTAGTATATGGTACCTAGGTAACCAGGGCATTGGGGTTCCAGGAGGTCCTTAGGGGCTGCAGCATTTCTTTTGCCAACCATAAGGAGCTCAGACAAACCCTTGCACAGGCCTGCCATTGCAGCCTGCGTGAAATAGTGCCCACACTATTTCACAGCTATTTTCACTGCGCTTCAGTAACTTATAAGTCACCTATATGTCTAACCTTCACTTGCTGAAGGTTAGGTGCAAAGTTACTAAGTGTGAGGGCACCCTTTCACTAGCAAAGTTGCCCCCACATAGTTCAGGGACATTTCCCGGGACTTTATGAGTGCGGGGACGCCATTACACGCGTGCACTACTGTAGGAAAGTACCATCTTGCCTGGCATGTTACCCCCATTTTTTCACTGTATATATGTTGTTTTAGTTGTATGTGTCACTGGGACCCTGCCAGCCAGGGCCCCAGTGCTCATAAGTGTGCCTGAATGTGTTACCTGTGTTATGACTAACTGTCTCACTGAGGCTCTGCTATCCAGAACCTCAGTGGTTATGCTCTCTCATTTCTTTCCAAATTGTCACTAACAGGCTAGTGACCAATTTTACCAATTCACATTGGCATACTGGAACACCCTTATAATTCCCTAGTATATGGTACTGAGGTACCCAGGGTATTGGGGTTCCAGGAGATCCCTATGGGCTGCAGCATTTCTTTTGCCACCCATAAGGAGCTCTGACAATTCTTACACCGGCCTGCCACTGCAGCCTGAGTGAAATAACTTCCACGTTATTTCACAGCCATTTACCACTGCACTTAAGTAACTTATAAGTCACCTATATGTCTAACCTTTACCTGGTAAAGGTTAGGTTCAAAGTTACTTAGTGTGTGGGCACCCTGGCACTATCCAAGGTGCCCCCACATTGTTCAAGGCAAATTCCCCAGACTTTGTGAGTGCAGGGACACCATTACACACGTGCACTACACATAGGTCACTACCTATGTGTAGCTTCACAATGGTAACTCCGAATATGGCCATATAACATGTCTAAGATCGTGGAATTGCCCCCTCTATGCCATCCTGGCATTGTTGGCACGATCCCATGATCCCACGGGTCTGTAGCACAGACCCTGGTACTGCCAAACTGCCTTTTCAGGGGTTTCACTGCAGCTGCTGCTGCTGCCAACCCCTCAGACAGGTTTCTGCCCTCCTGGGGTCCAGCCAGGCTTGGCCCAGGATGGCAGAACAAAGGACTTCCTCAGAGAGAGGGTGTTACACCCTCTCCCTATGGAAAAAGGTGTTAAGGCAGGGGAGGAGTAGCCTCCCTCAGCCTCTGGAAATGCTTTCATGGGCACACATGGTGCCCATTTCTGCATAAGCCAGTCTACACCGGTTCAGGGACCCCTCAGCCCTGCTCTGGCGCGAAACTGGACAAAGGAAAGGGGAGTGACCACTCCCCTGACCTGCACCTCCCCTGGGAGGTGCCCAGAGCTCCTCCAGTGTGCTCCAGACCTCTGCCATCTTGGAAACAGAGGTGCTGCTGGCACACTGGACTGCTCTGAGTGGCCAGGGCCAGCAGGTGACGTCAGAGACTCCTTCTGATAGGCTCCTTCAGGTGTTGCTAGCCTATCCTCTCTCCTAAGTAGCCAAACCCTCTTTTCTGGCTATTTAGGGTCTCTGCTTTGGGGAATTCCTTAGATAACGAATGCAAGAGCTCATCAGAGTTCCTCTGCATCTCTCTCTTCACCTTCTGCCAAGGAATCGACTGCTGACCGCGCTGGAAGCCTGCAAAACTGCAACAAAGTAGCAAAGACGACTACTGCAACTCTGTAACGCTGATCCTGCCGCCTTCCTGACTGTTTTCCTGGTGGTGCATGCTGTGGGGGTAGTCTGCCTCCTCTCTGCACTAGAAGCTCCGAAGAAATCTCCCGTGGGTCGACGGAATCTTCCCCCTGCTACCGCAGGCACCAAAGAACTGCATCACCGGTCCCCTGGGTCTCCTCTCAGCATGATGAGCGAGGTCCCTTGAATCCAGCAACTGTGTCCAAGTGACTCCCACAGTCCAGTGACTCTCCAGTCCAAGTTTGGTGGAGGTAAGTCCTTGCCTCCCCACGCCAGACTGCATTGCTTGGAACCGCGTCTTTTGCCACTACTCCGGCCTCTGTGCAACTTCAGGTGAGCACCGTTTCACTCCTCTTCGTAGTGCCTGCTCTGGCACTTCTGCGGGTGCTGCCTGCTTCTGAGAGGGCTCCTTGTCTTGCTGGGCGCCCCCTCTGTCCCCTGACGCAATTGGCCACATCCTGGTCCCTCCTGGGCTACAGCAGCATCCAAAAATCCTAACCGCATGATTTGCAGCTAGCAAGGCTTGTTGGCGGTCTTTCGGCGGGAAACCACTTCTGCACGACTCTTCACGACGTGGGACATCTATCCTCCAAAGGGGAAGTTTCTAGCCCTTGTCGTTCCTGCAGAATCCTCAGCTTCTACTGTCCAGTAGCAGCTTCTTTGCACCCACAGCTGGCATTTCCTGGGCATCTGCCCACCTCCGACTTGCTTGTGACTTTTGGACTTGGTCCCCTTGTTCCACAGGTACCCTCGACTGGAAATCCATTGTTGTTGCATTGCTGGTTTGTGTCTTTCCTGCAAAATTCCCCTATCACGACTTCTATGTCCTTTGGGGAACTTTAGTGCACTTTGCACTCACTTTTCAGGGTCTTGGGTGGGCTATTTTTCTAACCCTCACTGTTTTCTTACAGTCCCAGCGACCCTCTACAAGGTCACATAGGTTTGGGGTCCATTAGTGGTTCACATTCCACTTTTGGAGTATATGGTTTGTGTTGCCCCTATCCCTATGTGTCCCCATTGCATCCTATTGTAACTATACATTGTTTGCAATGTTTTCTAAGACTATACTGCATATTTTTGGTATTGTGTACATATATCTTGTGCATATTTGCTATCCTCATACTGAGGCTACTCACTGAGATACTTTGGCATATTGTCATAAAAATAAAGTACCTTTATTTTGAGTATATCTGTGTATTGTGTTTTCTTATGATATTGTGCAAGTGACACTAGTGGTACTGTAGGAGCTCCACTCGTCTCCTAGTTCAGCCTAAGCTGCTCTGCTAAGCTACCATTATCTATCAGCCTAAGCTGCTAGACACCCTATACACTAATAAGGGATACCTGGGCCTGGTGCAAGGTGTAAGTACCCCTTGGTACTCACTATAAGCCAGTCCAGCCTTCTACAACTACATATAGGTCAAGACCTATATGTAGCTTCACAATGGTAACTCCGAATATGGCCATGTAAGGTGTCTAAGATCATGGAATTGTCCCCCCATTCCAACTCTGGTATTGGGGAGCCAATTCCATGCATCCTGGGGGCTCCACTATGGACCCCAGTACTGCCAAACCAGCTCTCTGAAGCTTGCACTGCAGCTACAGCTGCTGCCACCTCACAGACAGGGTTCTGCCCTCCTGGCGCCTGAGCAGCTCAGTTCCAGGAAGGCAGAACAAAGAATTTCCTCTGAGAGCAGAGTGTTACACCCTCTCCCTTTGGAAAGAGGTGTTACAGGCTGGGGAGGGGTAGCCTCTCCCAGCCTCTGGAAATGCTTTGAAGGGCACAGATGGTGCCCTCCTTGCATAAGCCAGTCTACACCGGTTCAGGGACCCCTTGTCCCCTGCTCTGGCACAAAACTGGACAAAGGAGAGGGGAGTGACTACTCCCCTCTCCATCACCACCCTAGGGGTGGTGCCCACAGCTCTTCCAGTGTGTCCCAGGCTTCAGCCATCTTGCTTTGCAAGGAGTGGGGGCACTCTGGAGGGCTCTGAGTGGCCAGTGCCAGCAGGTGACTTCAGAGACCCCTCCTGATAGGTCCTTACCTGATAAGGTAGCCAATCCCCCTCTCAGGGTTATTTAGGGTCTCTCCTATGCGTTCTCTTCAGATTCTACTTGCAAGTTTCCATCAGGAATCCTCTGCAACTACTACTTCATCCTCTGACCTCGGATCAACCGCAGCCTGCTCCAGGAACTGCTGTAACAGCAACAAAGTATCCACAAGTGATACTTTTCTTCTGCAACTTGAGCTCCAGCCAGCAACTTCAACAGTTTCCATGGTGTGCACGCTCTGAGGACTCCCTGTCTTCATCCTGCACCGGAAGGATCTCCACGGAGCAAGCAATTCCACTGAGTCACTCCCCTGCTCATGCAGGCACCTTCCAAGCCGATGAGCGGTACTCCTGGACTCCTCTCACAGCGACGAGCCTGCTCCTAGAAACACAAAGGGTAGACTCCATCGACTGTCCTGAATTCCTGCTGATGCAATTTGGAGGAGGTAAGAGATTGCCTTCCCTGAGAGCTACAGTACCCCTGTGCACCACGACTTCTTTACCTCCTGAGGCCTTTGTGTATTATTTCTAAAATTCCTGAGTTGACCTCCGTCGGTGTGGGACCCTTCTTTGTAGTGCTGCACCAACTGCGTTTTGCACCTCTTTTGTCCCCGTGTCCTTGGACTTCCATGGGTGCTGCCTGGCATCCTGAGGGCTCTCTAGAGTGCTTAGAGCCCCCTCTTCCTCCTCACACAGAGTTGAGACACCCAGGTCCCTCCTGGGTCCAGCCAGTGCCATTTTGACACAAAAAGCACATTTGTCGTAACCAAGGCTTGTTGGCAACTTCCAACACGAAATCACGTCTGCAACAATCTTCACGTTGTGGGACATCCATTGCATCATGCAGTAACCTGCTGGCCTCTTCCTAGGGTTAATTTCTGCAGTCTTCGTCCAACCAGGGGCTCTTCTTTTGCACCCTCTTCTGAGTTGGCAGGGGCTCCTGTCCTTCCTGGAACTTCTTTCGACTTCTGGACTTGGTCCCCTTCTTTTGCAGGTCTTCAGGTCCAGGAATCTAGCAGTTGTTGTTTGCAGGCTTGGTTGGTTACTGCAATAATCCGTATCCCGAGGTGTAGTGTGACCTAAGGAAACTTGCAGTCTTTTACTCCTGCTTTTCTGGTCTCTGGGGTAGGGTAATTTACTTACCTTTACTGTGTTCTTACTCTCTCAGCGATTCTGCTCACACTACACTTGTCTAGGGGGGAATTTGTGATTCGAATTCCACTTTCTTAGTATATGGTTTGTGTTGCCCCTAGACCTATTTTCTCCCATTGCATTCTGTAGCGTTTCCTATTGTTTGTATTGTATGTTTAATTACTCACCTTATTTTGGTGCCTAGTGGATATATATTGTGTATAATACTTACATCCAGAAGGAGTATTTCCTCTAAGATATTTTTGGTACTGTGTCACCCAAATAAACAACCTTTATTTTTGGTAACACTGAATATTGTCTTTACTTGTGTATAAGTACTGTGTAACTATAAGTGGTATTGCATGAGCTTTGCATGTCTCCTAGTTCAGCCTAAGCTGCTCTTCTATAGCTACCTCTATCAGCCTAAGCTGCTAGAACAGTGACTACTTCACTAATAAGGGATAACTGGACTTGGTATAAGGTGTAAGTACCCAAGGTACCCACTACATACCAGGCCAGCCCCCTACAGGCCTCAACTTCTTCAGAGCCCAAACCACAGCAAAAGCTTCCCTCTCTATGGCACTCCATTTTTGTTCCGTAGGGAGTAGCTTTTGGCTAATAAAACCAAATGGCTGGTCTTGTCAATCATCATTCCTTTTGGAGAGGACTGCTCCTATCCCCATCTCTGAAGTATCTGTCTGGACTATGAATTCTCTAGAGTAGTCTGGTGCATGTAGGACTGGAGGATAGCACATAGCTTTCTTCAGAGTCTTGACAACTCACTGTCTTGACAACTCACTGTCCAGTTGATCTTGCTGGGCATCTTTTTGGAGGTGGGTTCTGTGAGGGGGACAACTATTGTGCCATAATCCTTCACAGACCTCCTGTACTGTAATATCCAGTTAAGCCAAGGAATGCCCTGACTTGTGTCTGGGTTGTAGGAGCTTCCCAAGCAACAATAGTCTGAATCTTGGGTTGTAGAGGTTGTACCTGGCCTCAACCCACTAGGTGGCGCAGGATCTCAACTTTCCCCTCCCCTATTTGGCACTTACTGCCCTTGATAGTGAGGCCTGCCTTCTGCAGAGGCTTAATGACCTTGCCAAGTTGGATCAGGTGATCCTGCCAAGTGGAACAATAGACAGCTATATCATCTAAGTAAGCTGCACTAAAAGTTTCCAGTCCTGCAACGACTTGGTTCACTAACCTTTGGAAGGTAGCAGGTGCATTTTTTAGTCCAACTAGCGTAACATTGAACTGATAATGCCCATTAGGAGTAGAAAATGCTGACCTCTCTTTTGCTCCTGGGGTCAGGCCAATCTGCCAGTACCCTGATGTAAAATCTAAAGTACTCATACACTTGGCTGCCCCTAGTCTGTCAATGAGCTCATCACCTCTTGGGATTGGGTGTGCATCTGTTTTGGTCACTGAGTTGAGGCCTCTGTAGTCCACACAAAACCTCATTTCTTTCTTCTCACCCATGGAGTGAGGTTTGGGGACTAACACTACTGGGCAGGCACAGGGGCTCTGTGAGGGTTCAATGACACACAAATCCAGCATTTTCTTGACTTCAGCTTCTATGCTTTCTCTGACATGGTCAGACTGTCTGTAGATTTTGGTTTTGACTTGCAGGCTGTCACCAGTGTCCACATCATGGGTACACCAGTTTGTCTTACCAGGGATCAGAGAAGAGAGCCCAGCATACTGTTTGAGGACTTTCCTGCAATCAGTCTGCTGTTGTCCGGAGAGGGTGTCTGATAAGACCACTCCATCTTCAGAACCATCTTCGGGATTGCTGGAGAGGAGATCAAGGAGAGTGTCACCCTCATCTTCCTCACCTTCATCTGTAACCATGAGCATGGTCACATCAGCTCTGTTATAAAAGGGTTTTCGGCGATTGACATGAATGATTCTCTTGGGGTTCTTGTAAATTGCTGAGGTCTGCTAGACAAGTGACTTCCCCTTTTTTTCAAGGATGGGATAGGGCTCAGACCATTTGCCCTGGAGGACCCTTGGAGCAACAGGCTCCAACACCCAAACTTTCTGCCCTGGTTGGAACTCCACCATAGCAACTTTTTGGTCATACCAAAGCTTTTGAAGATCTTGGCTGGCGTGAAGATTTTTGCTGGCTTTCTCCATGTACTCAGCCATTCTAGAACGTAGGCCAAGCACATAGTCCATAATATCCTGTTTGGGTTCTTTGAGACGTCTCTCTCAGTCTTCCCTTACAAGACTTAGTGGTCCCCTAACAGGGTGCCCCAAAAAAAGTTCAAAAGGAGAAAAAACTACTCTCTTTTGTGGCACTTCCCTGTAGGCAAACAGCAGGCAAGGAAGTTGGACATCCTATCTCCCTCTGAGTTTTTCATGCAGCCCTGCAATCATGCCTTTTAGGGTCTGGTTTAATCTTTCTACCAGCCCATTGGTGTGTGGGTGGTATGGGGTAGTGAATTTATAAGTCACTCTACATTCTTGCCACATGTGTTTTTAAGTATGCAGACATGAAGTTTGACCCTTTGTCTGATACTATCACTTTAGGGATGCCAACCCTGGTAAAGATACCTCAGAGCGCTTTGGCAACTGCAGGTGCAGTGATTGTCCTAAGGGGAATGGCCTCACTATACCTAGTGGCATGATCCACTATCACTAAGAAATATCTATGTCCTGATGCTGTTGGAGGGTCAAGGGGGCCAACAATGTCTACCCCTACCCTTTCAAAAGGAACCCCAACCACAGGTAGTAGAATTAAGGGGACCTTTAAGTGCCCACCTGCTTTGCCACTGGCTTGGTAAGAGGGACAGGACTGACAAAAGTCCTTCCCTTTTTGTGACATACCTGGCCAGTAGAAAAGGTTAGCTAACCTACTCCATGTCTTGTTCTGGCTCAGATGCCCTGCGAGGGGGGTGCCATAAGCTAAAATGAGAAGGAAGTCCCTGAACGTCTGTGGCACTACCACCCACCTTGTTGCACCAGGCTTGAGGGCTCTGGCCTCAGTCAACAGGAGCTGTAGGAGGCTGGCCTGGTTTGTAGTGGGTACCAAAGGTACTTACACCTTATACCAGGTCCAGTTATCCCTTATTAGTGAAATGTAGTCAGTGTCTAGAAGCCAGGCTGTCTAGCGGTAGCTGTAGACAGAGCAGCCAAGGCTGAACTAGGAAACATGCAAAGCTCTTGCAATACCACTGTAGTCACCCAGTACTCACACACATGAAAGACAATACTCAGTGTTACAAAGTAAAAGTACTTTATTTTAGTGATACAAGGCCAAAAATACTTTGGAGACTATACTCCCTTAGGAGGGGAGTAAATTACACAATATATACACTAGTAACCAAAAACAGGTAAGTACACAGTAGGAAAACAGTACAAACAGTGAAAAACACAATAGGTTGCAATGAGCACAGGGGGAACACAAACCATATACTAAAATAGTGGAATGCGAAAGTTGGTTTCCCACCTACGCAAGTGTAGTGTGTAGAGGGGCACTGGGAGTGTAAGAAAACACCAAAGGTAAGTAAAATACCCCACCCAAGAGCCCAGAAAAGCAGGAGAAAAACACAGCAAGTTTCCTAAAACACACTAGAAGTCGTGATAGAAGATAATGCAAGAACCAGAAGAGACTGCAAGACACCAACACTAGATTCCTGGACCTGAAGACCTGTGGAAGAAGGCGACCAAGTCAAATAAACACTGAAGAGTCCAGTGAGAACAGTAGCCCCTGCTAACCCAGATGAAGGTGCAAAAGAAGAACCACTGGTGAGAAGACAAAGTCAGTATTGCACCAAAGAAGACAGATGCAGGTTTCCGGTTGATGCAGAAATGTCCAACGCTGGATGGATGAATGCAGTCTGGTTTGTGTTGCTGGATTCCGCCAACAAGCCTTGGCACACTCAAAGCTCATGGTTAGCGGAAAATGGCGCTGCCTGGATCCAGGGGGGACCTGGTGGCCTCTACCCAGGAGAGGGAGACATAGGGGGCTCTTAGCAACTCAGAGAGCCCTCAGAAGATCAGGCAGTGTGCACAGGAGTCCACAGCACGGGGACAAAGAAGGTGCACATGGAGGCCCACGAAGCACAACAAAAAGGATTCCCACGCCACCGGACAACCACTCAGGAAGATGTGCATCGCAGGATGGAGTGCTGGGGGCTTCTGCTGTGCTAAGCATGAAGAACTTCTTGGAAGGTCGCACACAAGCCTTGGCAAATGCAAGTCACGCAGTGCAATGGGGTAATGTCTTGCGTGGGCAGGCGAGCTCTTACCTCCACCAAAGTTGGACAGTTGGATGTTGGGACTGCCGGAGTCACTTTAGTCTACCACCCGTGTTGCTGGATCCATGCTTGTTGTCTGGAGAGGGAACCCAAGCCAACAGTTGTCGCTGCAGAGAGGTGCCTGCTTAAGCAGAGAAGTGTCTCCATCACTCCACGAGAGATTCCTTTGGTTCTTCTGGTGCAGGCTGAAGACAGGCAGTCCTCGGAGGAAGCACGACCTGGAAACTGTTGCAGTTGCTGGCAGGAGCTGAAGTTACAATGTTGTAGCAGTCATCTTTGCTTCTTTGTTGCAGTTTTGTAGAGTTCCTGGAGCATTCAGCAGTTGATCCGTTGGTAGAAGATGAAGTAAAGGATGCAGAGGATCCCTGCTGGAGTCTTGCAATCCAAATCTGAAGAAACACCCAGAGAAGAGACCCTAAATAGCCCTCAGAGGGGGGAATTGGTCACCTAACAAAGTAAGCACCTATCAGGAGGGGTCTCTGATGTCACCTGCTGGCACTGGCCACTCAGATACTCCGAGAGTGCCCCACCACCTTGGAATCTAAGATGGCAAACCCAGGGACACTCTGGAGGAGCTCTGGGCACCACCCCTGGGGTAGTCTTGGACAGGGGAGTGGTCACGTCAGGGTCTGAAGGCCTAACATATTGGTGACTTATAAGTGATCTGGTGCAGTGAAAATGGCTGTGAAAGGGTGGATGCACCATTTCACACAGGCTGCAATGGCTGTCCTGTAGAAGCCTTTGCATGGGCTCCCTATGGGTGGTAAAAGTAATGCTGCAGCTCATAGGGATCCCCTGGAATCTCAATGGCTTGGGTACCTATGTACCATATACTAAGGACTTATAAGGGGTGAGTAGTATGCCAATTTGGAGTGAAATACTAGGTTACCGGTATATAAGGACAAATGTGGAACCAGAGAGAGCATAAGCACTGGGGTCCTGGTTTGCAGGATCCCAGTGACACAGTCAAGCATACTGACAAAAACAGTGAAACATACTGACAAGTAGGCCACAAACAATAAGCACTGGGGTCATAACTAGCAGGATCCCAGTGACACAGTCAAAACACATTGACAAACAGGCCAAAAATGGGGGTAACCATGCTAGAAAGAGGCTACTTTCTCATGCAACCCCCCTAAACGAAGGACAATGAGGTTAACCTTGGCCAGTTGAGACTTTCTTGACTAAGTGGTGATAAGTGGAGAGTAGATCTGAAAAAGAGTGGTTACTCCCTTTATCATCCACTGTCTGTTTCCTTCCCTGTGGGGAGGTGAACCGCCATGTTTGGAGAATTTTAGCTAGAGAACAGTGAAAGTGCATACTGTGAGATTTCCTATTTGTAAGGATCAAAAATATTTTAAGTGGGGCAGTGTGACTGTCCCTTTGATCCTATGTTAAGACAGGGTGGCTTTCCTAAGGGCTGCTATGCTAGACAGGGGTGCTGTCTCAGCAAAGCCAGAGCAGGGCAAAAAGTTTGTCCCCATGGCTCTAAGAGAAAACAGGGTTGCTGTTTCTCTTGTGTTGGAACAGCACAGGGCTACTGTCCTAAAGGCTCCACATAAGGACAGGGCTGCTGTCCTATGTCTTTAGAGGTAGTGCATGGCTGCTGCACTAAAGTTTCTCTGGGAGGGCTGGAGGGTTGCTCCAAATTTACCAAAACAGTGCAGTTATGCTTATCTGTTTCAGTGTTGTCTCAGAGAGGGACCTTTGCCTTTGGGAGTTTAGCTGTGGTACCTGTGGACTCCCTTGATACAGGTTCCACCCCAGGAGAGGTTTCTCCCACCACAGGAATGGTATCCTTAGTGGTAGGGTGAGAAAGGGATACTTTGATACCCCTTTTACCTGTGGGGCGAGGAGGATCCTGAGGCTTCAGGGCTCCTTTTCTTCTTTGCTTTTTCATTTGACTTGAAATGAGAGGAAGAAATTCCTCAGGAATACCCAGCATGGATGCATGGGTCCTAAACTCTACCTCAGCCCAACCTGATGCCTCTAGGTTATTACCTAAGAGACAATCTACAGGCAAGGTGGGTGACACCACCACCTGCTTTGGGCCAGTAACTCCACCCCAACTAAGTTGAACTACAGCTAAGGGGAGAGACTGAGTGGAGTTATTGACATCAGTAACCTGGTACTTCTGTCCAAGGAGGTGTTGTGCAGGTGACACCAGGTTTTCAGTCACCAAAGTGATACTGGCACCTTTGTCCCTGTAGTCCTGGGCCTCAACACCATTTATTTCAATTGACTGCTTGTACTTGTCCATGTTAAGGGGACAAGCAGCCAAGGTGGCAAGGCCAATGCCACCAGGTGAGACAGAAACTGTCTTGGTGCCTTCTACACCTACCCCATTTTCTATAATGGACCCAAAAGTGAACCCAACTACACCTTTAGTTTGATTAGTGCCAGTAGTCCCACCGCTATTACTACTACTACTACTAGGGGCACTAGAAGTTGAAGTGGGTGTGTTAGTGGTGGTAGGCTCAGGAGCTTTACCTGGACAGGACCTATCCCCTGGCCTATGGGCTTTATCTCTGCACACATAGCACCAAGGCTTTTTATTGTGTGTAGAGGAGGAAGAAAATGATGTTTTATTCCCCCCAGAAGAGTGTTGTGGACCTGAAGAGGCATCTTTATGTTTATGTTTGGCCCCATGTTTGTCCTGAGATTTTTCACCATCTTTCTTATTTTCTTTGTCACCACCTGTCTGAGCTTTTCTGCTCAAGCTTGTTCTGAGCCATTTGTCTGCCTTCTTTGCCAATTCTTGGGGAGAGGTCAGATCTGAGTCCACTAGGTACTGGTGTAACAAATCAGACACCCAACTATTCAATATATACTCTCTCAAAATCAGATTATATAGACCCTCATAGTTAGATACTTTGCTGCCCTATAACCAACCTTATAAAGCTTTAACAGAGGAGTCCGCAAAGTCAACCCAACCGTGTGAAGATTCTTTCTTGGTTTCCCTGAACTTAATTCTGTATTGCTCTGTGGTGAGCCCAAAACCATCAATGAGTGCATTTTTTCAGAACGTCATAATTGTCTGAGTCCTCCATCCTAACAGTGAGGAGTCTGTCCCTCTCTTTGTCAGAGAAGGACAACCAAAGAATAGCAGCCCACTGCCTATGAGGGACCCTCTGAACTTTACAGGCCCTCTCAAGTGCAGCAAACCACTTTTGGATATCATCCCCCACCTTGTATGGGAAAAACAATTTGTGTAGGTTTTCTTGAGTCAATGGTGTCCTCCCTGACCCATAACTTTTGAAACTACTGTTGCCGCTGCCGCGTTGGGGATCTAACCCCAAACCCTGTCTTTCCCTTTCCACAGCTAAAGCTTCCCTATCTAGTGCCAACTGTTGCTGTCGCAGCCTCAGTCTAGCCTCCTCCAATCTCAGCTTTCTGAGTTCCCTATCTAAGGAGTTATCCTCAGGATTGTATGTGTGGGACACTTTAGAGACGGAAGTGACATGGGAATGAGCAGAGGCAGATCCAGCTTTTGTAACCCTAGTAACCTGGTCTCTAGGTGTGAAGGGAGCTCTACTTGTTTGTGAACCCCTCCCACTGTCAGCTACACTAGATGGTCTGCTAGGGGAATATTATGTGAAGGACCCTCTCCTGAATCCTCAGGCTCTTCTCCTGACTCTAAAGGATTAGTATCTCCCTCCCTCTCCTCTACCTGGTTACCAGATTGCTCCTGGTCATCCTGGCAAAGGAGATTTAAAAGGAGATCCTTGTTTGGGTTCTTCCCTGTCTCTAGGTTTCTCTCTAAGCAAAGCCCCTTTAAAACTTTAAAAGTTAGCTTCTCATTATTGGTTTTGATAACCCTAAGGGTAGCCTCAGAGGAAGACATAGTGATAGAAAGTTAGAGTAAAGGGAAAGGAAAGAAAAGACCTACTTTATCTAACTTTAGTCTTTTTAGAAAGCAAGTGAAAAGACTAGGGCCCTCATTACAACCCTGGCGGCCAGTGTTAAAGTGGCGGTAATACCGCAAACAGGCTGGTGGAAAAAAAAATGGGATGACGACCGTGGCGGAAACCGTCAACATAGACAGCCATTTTAACACTCCGACCGCCACGGCGGTACAAACAAACAGCACAGCGGTAACCGCCAACAGACAGGCAGAAGACAATCTACCGCCCACCCTATCACAACAGGCCTATCCGCCACCTTTTCCGGGGCGGAACCAAAGCGAACAAAAACACGGCGGAAACAGTACACAGAAGGAAAAACACTCACCTCTTCACACCCCGCGAGGAACCAGGACGCCATGGAGCCCAAATTGCAGATACTGCCGATGATGGTCTTCCTCCTCTTCTATCATGAGCAGCAATGACGGCGACGACGACCACGGTGAGAACTGCACCTACAACACAGGGGAGGGGGGAGGGAAAAGAGAGTGACACACACATGCAACACGCAACACCCCCACCCCCACCCACAACACCAAACACAAATACATGCAGCAACAGTACACATACACCCCCTGGAAGAACGCAAAGACAAAAGGAATTGATTTGAACGAATGTAATCATGTGAAATATCATTATCAAAGTTCAAAATCCAGTAAACGCAATTATGTACACCAACTACACAAGTCCGGATAGTGCACCAATCATTGTCTGTGGACCACTGGGCCCAAAATGCATGGGCCTGACTGGAAACAGAGAGAACACTGCAGGGGCATCAGATCGAAATGAAACAGGCACCTCAGGGGGAGGGGGAGGGGGGGCACCTCAGCCAGATGAACGCACAACGCCACTGCTGCACGACGGGGCTTCATGCCCACTGCTTTATCCTGGGGAGTGCAAAGCCACAGTCTCTCAAGTCTCTCCATTGGGTGGTTTGCCCACTGCTTTATCCTGGGGAGTGCAAAGCCACAGTCTCTCAAGTCTCTCCAGTGGGTGGTTTGCCCACTGCATTATCTTGGGGAGTGCAAAGCCACAGTCTCTCAAGTCTCTCCAGTGGGTGGTTCGCCCACTGCTTTATCTTGGGGAGTGCAAAGCCACAGTCTCTCAAGTGGAAAACAGTCTCCACTGGTTCTGGAGGGGGCTTGGTGCCCAGAGTGCTTCATCCTGCCAAGGACTGAGGTAGTGGATGCCTTTCTCCACTGGTTCAGGAGGGGGCTTGGTGCCCAGAGAGCTTCATCCTGCCAAGGACTGAGGTAGTGGATGCCTTTCTCCACTGGTTCTGGAGGGGGCTTGGTGCCCAGAGTGCTTCATCCTGCCAAGGACTGAGGTAGTGGATGTATCTCTCCACTGGTTCTGGAGGGGGTTGGTGCCAAGAGTGCTCCACGTGCAGTGTGACCGGTACAATTCCTTCAACTGGGTGTGTGTGCCACGAGATTGCCGAGGTACAGGTAGCATGATACGCCATGGAGGCTGCGACATACCTCACACTGCTGCGGCTTCGCATTCCACCTGCAGGTGACAACTGTGATAACAGTAATGCTTCATGGAAGCTGCCCAGGGTCTGGGAACTCACCACCAGCCTCGGACGACTGACCACTGGGGATGGTAGGCATGTCTGCGGTGGTGCCACTGTCTGAGGATGTCGCGGGGCCGCTGGCGGTGCTTGCGGCATTGTCAGTCGTGGTGGTGCTGGCTGCGGGGTCTGTGGCAGCAGTGCTGGCTGCGGGGTCTGTGGCGGCAGTGCTGGCCGCGGGGTCCGTGGCGGCGGTGCTGGCTGCGGGGTCTGTGGCGGCGGTGCTGGTTGTGGGGTCTGTGGCGGCAGTGCTGGCTGCGGGGTCTGTGGCGGTGGTGCTGGCTGCGGGGTCTGTGGCGGCGGTGCTGGCTGCGGGGTCTGTGGCGGCGGTGCTGGCTGCGGGGTCTGTGGCGGCAATGCTAGCGGCGGGGTCTGTGGCGGCGGGGCATGTGTCAGCACCTGCTGAGGGAGAAAGCTGGATGTCTCCTGCAGCCTCGGACAGCTGCCCACCGGGTAAGAGGTTGGGGACTGTCGCAACGGCTGTAGACATGCCAGAGGCGTTGCAGGTGGCGGTGCAGCTGGCGTTGCAGGTGGCGGTGTTCGCCACCGTACAGGTTGGCGTGGACGTGGACCGAAGGTGTGACACTGGTCCCACTGTTGGTGCCACCATGCTCTCTCCTGACCTGCCCTTCAGTTTTTGGTCCTTCCCCACCTTTGATGGTGGCGCAGTTGTCTTGCCACTATGCCCTTTCATTTTCACTGACCCCTTGGTGGCAGGTGTTTTCGGCTTCTCCCTCTGGGATGTGGGCAACTTTTTAACCTTGTCAGGTGGTGGAATGTCCTTGCCCTCACTCCGTGGCACACTGGCAGCCCTGATGGTTGCCGCACTCCATGACCCCGCAGTTGCTGGCACCCCTGTGCCTGGGGATGTGGTGGCTGAGGTGCTGGGCTGGGACCTGGAAAGCCTGGCCCTAGGGGAAGGACAGGGGGGGAGGTGTAGGGAAGGGGTCAATGTTAGCCAGGAAAAGTTTTTTAGACACACTGGGACGGGTAGATTGAGGGGGTTTGGGAGTGGAGGAAGAGGTAGTGGTTGTAGGAGGTGTACGTCTGCTGAATTTGGGTGAAGGTGCATGGGCTGGAGGCTGTTGTGAGGTGGATGGCTGTTGGGTGGGTGTGTGCCTGCGTTTGTGAACTTTGGGAGGAGGGCTCACACACACACTGGGAGAGGACACAGGATGTGTGAATGGTGGTAGGGGTGGTGAGTGCACGTGACCGGTGTGTGGTGATGGGCGTGCTGGTGATGGAGGTAGTGGCTGAGGATGTACTGTATGCAGGTGTGAGTGGAGACGAGACTGGGAGGGAGGATGGAGACGTGGAGGAGGGGGACACAGTGGAGGAAGTGGATGTTGGTATGTGTGCATGGGTATGATGCTTGTGTGAGTGCTTGTGGGTTGTGTGGTGCTTATGTTTGCCTGAGCCACTCTTGTGTGTTGATGTGTGTGCATGCTGGTCTGATGGTGTGCTTGGGATAGGCTGAGGTACAGGGGATTGGGTCTGGGTGGAGGAGGTTGGAGGGGGAGGCTGGACACAGGGACAATGGCTGCCATCAGTGCTGAGGCCAGAGCCTGAAATGCTCTCTGTTGGGCTGCCTGGCCAGAATGAATGCCCTTCAGGTATGCATTTGTTAGTTGCAAATGCCTCTCAACACCCTGGATGGCATTCAGAATGGTAAACTGCCCAGCAGTGAGGGATCTCAGGAGGTCAATAGCCTCCTCACTGAGGGCAGCAGGGCTGACTGGGGCAGCGTCTGAGGTGCCTGGGTTAAGGAAGATGCCCACCCTCCTGGGTGAGCGGGCACAGGACAGACGCTAAGGGGATGCTGGGAGGGCGGTGCTGGTAGGGGGGTGGCGGCTGTACCTGTTGATGCGGTGGGCCCAGAGGGGCCCGCCACCGCAAGGGAGCTCCCATCAGAGGAGGAGTCGCTGTTGCTGTCCTCTGCTCCTGTCTCTGCCATGGAGCTCCCCTCGCCCTCCGTCCCACTGGTGGCTTCAGACTCCGTTGCTCCACGCTCCAGGGCCAAGTGGGATTCAGTTCCCTCCTGCTCCGGTCCCAATGCTCCTCCGCCTGATGATGCTATTGCACACAAGAACAGGGAGACCACAAAAAGTGGGGGGGGGAGACACAAGAAAGACATGTTCAGTGCATGCAACACCACTACCGTTGGCGGACACAACAGACAGTGAGCAGCCCTCTGCACTACGGCATGCACTTATAGTTCCTAGATTAATAACATGCCCATGGGGTACGAGGCCTAAGCCCAATTGCTGCACACCTGGAAATCACAGGAGCCTGACTAGGTGTAGATTGCTCTAAGCACTAGTGGGGTTGGGGTACCACATAGCCTGCCTCACAAGGGACCTTGCCTACCAAGATCGCCCTGGCCTAGGGGAACCCACTGCCTACCTCCCCCGCCCAGACACCTCGTAATGCGCGCAAAGTCAGCTGAATGAGACTGTACTCACCCCCTTGTGGCTGCTGTGATGCCCTCAAGCGCCCATCCAACTCCGGATACACCACTGCCAGGATCCGGAACATAAGGGGGGTCATGGTGCGACGGGCACCCCTCCCACGATGGGAGGCCATCGCCAGCTGGGCCTCCGCCGTCTTCTTGCTCCAGCGGCGCAGGTCCTCCCATCTTTTCCGGCAGTGGGTGCTCCGTCTGTGGTGGACCCCCAGGGTCCGGACGTCCTTGGCGATGGCGCGCCAAATACCCTTCTTCTGGTGGGCGCTGACCTAGCGGTATGGTACAGGGGGAAAGGACATTACTTACCCTTCCGGACCATCATACTCATTGCCCCTCGTTCCCACCCTTGCCCTGACACACATACACTCCCAATCCGCACATGCAGGCCTCAGCCCCCCCCCCCATGTATCTTCCATCCACACCACTCAAAACAGGCATTGCCCATGCAGCATGCTCACAGTGTACTCACCTGTTTGTCTGGAGGACCGTACAGTTGCGTGTACTGGGGGAGGACCCCATCCACTAGTCTCTCCAACTCGTCCGTAATGAAGGCAGGGGCCCTTTCCCCAGACACTGTAGCCATCGTTGCTTACAGACACAGGTTCCAGCAGCACTTGCAGTGTAGGTCCTCTCCTGTTGAAGGTCAGGTATCAAGTGAGTGAACAGAGAGAAAATGGCAGTCACGTCCACGGCGGTGCGTACTGTCACCGCAGACGTACATCGTCATTGGCTCCCCGGACCCACAGGGCCCAATGTTAACCAATGCAGAATAGCGCTGCGGTCTTTGACCGCCCACCGCGACAGTGTGGAATGCCAGCGCACCTCATATCCCCTTGTCCCACCTTACAGGTCAGGCAGCCGCAATTTCAGGGGACCACATGGCATTAATAATAACTGCGTCACACCTATGTAGGCCTGGAATACACACAGTTACAGGCACATTGTGGATTAATAAATTTGTGCAAATGACATTTTGAATTACCTCAGTGTTGGCTGACTCTCTGCTCACTGTTCTCCTCCATAGGGCACGTCTGCTGAAGCAGGTGATGAGATGGTGGCATCCTCCGGTGTACAGACCCCTGGTGGACCTGTCCACAGTGGAAGAGAGACACATAATTATCACATACAGGCTTGATCGTGCAACAATCCAGGAACTGTGTGCCCAGTTGGAGCCAGACCTGCTGTCAGATATCCGCCATCCCACAGGGATAACCCCGCTAGTGTCGGTCCTGTCAGTACTCCATTTCCTGGCAAGTGGTTCCTTTCAGACAACAGTGGCCATTACATCAGGGATGTCCCAGCCAATGTTCTCTAACGTGTTGTCCAGAGTGTTGTCTGCCCTGCTGAAACACATGCGCAGCTCCATCGTGTTCCCTCAGGTGGAGGATTTGCCAACAGTGAAAGGTGACTTCTATGCCCTGGGACATATCCCCAACTTCATTGGTGCCATTGATGGGACACATGTGGAATTGGTACCCCCTGCAGGAGTGAACAGCTGTACAGAAACCGGAAGAGCTACCATTCTATGAATGAGCAGATGGTGTGTTTGGCAGACCAGTACATCTCCCATGTGAATGCCAAGTTTCCTGGCTCAGTGAATGATGCCTACATTTTGAGGAATAGCAGCATCCCTTATGTGATGGGGCAACTCCAGAGGCACCGGGTGTGGCTAATAGGTGAGGCCAAGGACCCAATACAGTGTGCACAGGTGTCTGGGTATGGGGTTGTCCCTAAGGGTTAGTGTGTGTCTAACAGTTGTCCTTCGATATTTGCAGGTGACTCTGGTTACCCCAACCTGTCATGGCTACTGACCCCAGTGAGGAATCCCAGGACAAGGGCAGAGGAACGCTGCAATGAGGCACATGGGCGAACTAGGAGGGTGATCAAGCAAACTTTCGGCCTCCTGAAGGCCAGATTCCGGTGCCTCCATATGATAGGTGGTTCCCTCTACTACTCACCGAAGAAGGTGTGCCAGATCATCGTGGCCTGCTGTATGTTGAACAACCAGGCTTTGCGACAACAGGTGCCTTTTCTGCAGGAGGATGGGCCAGCTGGTGGTCTTGTGGCAGCTGTGGAGCCTGTGGACAGTGAAGAAGAGGAGGCAGAAGAAGAGGATATCGACAACCGAAACAACATAATCATGCAATACTTCCAGTGAGACACAGGTAAGAAAATGTCACTGCCTCCCACATCTCATACAATTTCTGGAGCTAGCAAAAGTCTGTCATTTTCACTCAGTGTATGGACCCTGACTTGTCACTTTGCCTTTCCATTTCACAGATGTGGGTCCCACTTTGTGCCCTCTGCTATATTTCCTCCAAGCCTACAGCTGTGTTACATCGGTATGTGCACAAGTAAATTGACATTGCTATATTCCATGGTTATTGCAATTAAACGTTTGTGAAAGCACAGACTGACTCCAAATTGTTTTGTGATTGAAGTGTGTTTATTTCTGTGCAAATAAGTGGAGGGGTTTGTAAAATGGGCTAGGGGGATGGTGGAGGAATGTCCAAGGCAGAGTCCAGTCTATTTGTTTCACAGGTGCATTGTCCAAAGGGGCATAGGAAGTGGAGCAATGGCAGTTGAAGGATGGACAGGGTGACAAAGTGGGACAGAAGGGTGACATTCAGGGGGGTCTCATTTCCTGGCGGGGGTCTTGGCAATGTTCTCTGTCTTGTTCCTGGATCTCAGGGACCGTTTGCGGGGTGGTTCTCCATCTGCAGAGGGTGGGGTGCTGGTGTCGTGTTCCTGTGGCGGTACCTCCTGCCCACTAGCGCCGGCAGAGGTGGAGGGCTGTTCATCGTCCAGGCTAGTGTCAGGGGCCCCTTGTTGTGCCACTGTGTCCCTCCTGGTGTTGACAAGGTCTTGCAGCACCCCTACAATGGTGACCAGGGTGTTGTTAATGGACCTCAAGTCCTCCCTGATCCCAAGGTGGTGTTCTTCCTGCAGCTGCTGGGTCTCCTGAAACTTGGCCAGTACTGTTGCTATCATCTCCTGGGAATGATGGTAAGCTCCCATGATGTTGGAGAGTGCCTTGTGGAGAGTGGGTTCCCTGGGCCTGTCCGCACCCTGTCGCACAGCAATCCTCCCAGCTTCCCCGTTTTCCTGTGCCTCTGTCCCCTGAACCGTGTGCCCACTGCCCCCAGGTCCATGATTTTCTTGGGTTTGTGGGGTTGCCTGGGTTCCCTGTAGTGGTGGACACACTGCTGATTGACGTGTCCTGGGGACAGAGGGATGGGCCCGCTGGGTGGGTGCTGTGCTGGTGTTTCCTGCGGGGAGAGGTTCAGTGGTGGTTTGTGACTGTGTCAGGGGAACCGACTGTCCCGAGGTCCCTGATGGGCCGGGCTGGTCATCTTAATCCAGTTGTGCAGATCTGCTGTCATCATGGTGGGTCTCTTCTGTGGGGGGATTGGCTATGTCTGGCACCTCCTGTCTTATTGCATCTGTGTGTGCCATCGTGTGCAATGGGTGAGTGACCCTGTACTCCAGTGCTTGCATGCTTGGCTTGCTCCTTGTGTGATAGTTGGTTTGGGGTCTGTGTGGGTATCTGTTGTGGACATGCTTTGGTAATGGGTGTCCATGCTTTGGTGTTGCATGCAGGGCTTGGTATTGGGATGGCTGGGTTGTGATCGTGGGGCATATGTGAGGTGTTGGAGTGATGGGGGTGAGGTTGGGGGTATGTGATGGCATGCAGGTGGGATGGGGGATATGGTAATAAAGATATGTCTTACCAGAGTCCAGTCCTCCTGCTACTCCTGCGAGGCCCTCAGGATGCAGTATTGCCAAGACTTGCTCCTCCCATGTTGTTAGTTGTGGGGGAGGAGGTGGGGGTCCCCCGCCAGTCCTCTGTACAACAATCTGCTGTCTGAAGACCACGGAACGCACCTTCCCCCATAGGTCATTCCACCCCTTCCTGATGTCATCCCTAGTTCCTGGATGCTGTCCCACTGCATTGACCCTGTCGACAATTCTGCGGCATAGCTCCATCTTCCTTGCAATGGAGGTGTGCTGCACCTGTGATCCGAATAGCTGTGGCTCTACCCGGACGATTTCCTCCACCATGATCCTGAGCTCCTCCTCAGAGAACCCGGGGTGTCGTTGAGGTGCCATGATGTGGTGTGAGTGATGTGGAAGGTGGTGTGTGTTGTGATGTGTGAGGGGATGTGTTGGTGTGTGTTGTTTGAGGTGTGTGGATGTTGTGTAAGTGATGGTGTTGTGTGTCTGTGGATGCTGGTGTTGTTTTAGGTAGTGTCTCCCTCGGCCTGCTTTAAAATTTCTGGTAGTAAGGGTTTGTGGGTAATGTGGGTGTGTGTTTTATAGTGGTGTGAGTGTGTGGGAGTGGTGTGTGTATGTGTATTAGGTGTGTGTATTTCGAGTTGTCCAATGTGGTTGTGTTTTGTATATGTGTGTGTATTTTGAGCGCAGCGGTGTGTACCGCCAATGGATTACCACGGTTGAAAGACCGCTGCGTTGATTCGCGGATCGTGATAGTGTGGGCGTATTCCTGTTGGTGTGACGGTGTCAGTTTTGATATCGCCAGTTTATCACTGACCTTTGGTGTGGTGGACTTGTGTGGGTGTCTGTATTATGGCGGATTCCGAGCTGTGTGTCGTAATAGCTGTAGCGGAATTCCGCGGCCTCAGCGGTATGTTGGCGGTCTTCTCCGTGGTGGTAAGGGGCATTTACCGCCAGGGTTTTAATGAGAGCCTAGGTATACTTTTGATTAGCTCCAAGTATCGATCACATTTTCCTGTGGAAAGCACCGGTGAAAGAGTGATAGGGAAGTTGCAAGCACTTATCCCACAGTTGCACCACCAATGTAGGAGGCTGGTCTGGTTTGTAGTGGATACCAAAGGTACTTACACCTTATACCAGGTCCAGTTATCCCTTATTAGTGAAATGTAGTCAGTGTCTAGAAGCCAGGCTGTCTAGAGGTAGCTGTAGGCAGAGCAGCCAAGGCTGAACTAGGAGACATGCAAAGCTCTTGCAATACCACTGTAGTCACACAGTACTCACATACATGATAGACAATACTCAGTGTTACAAAAATAAAGGTACTTTATTTTAGTGACACAATGCCAAAAATACTTAGGAGACTATACTCCTTTAGGAGGTATGTAAATTACACAATACATACACTAGTAACCAAAAACAGGTAAGTACACAGTAAGAAAACAGTGCAAATACTGAAAATCACAATAGGTTGCAATGAGCCCGGGGGAACTCAAACCGTAGTGGAATGCGAAAGTTGGTTTCCCACCTAGGCAAGTGTAGTGGGACCAGGGGGGACACGATGGCCTCTACCCAGGAGGGGGAGACAGAGGGGGCTCTCAACAACTCAGAGAGCCCTCAGAAGACCAGGCAGCGTGCACAGGAGTCCCACAGCACGGGGACGAGGAAGGTGCAAATGGAGGCCCATGCAGCATGACACAAAGAATTCCCACTCTACCGGAAAACCACTCAGGAAGCTGTGAGTTGCAGGATGGAGTGCTGGGGGCCTAAGCTGTGCTGTGCATGAAGAACTTCTTGGAAGGTCACAAACAAGCCTTGGTAACTGCAAGTCACGCAGTGCACGGGGGCAATGTCTTGCGTGGGGAGGCAAGCTCATACCTCCACCAAAGTTGGACAGCTGGACTTTGTGACTGCTGCAGTCACTTTAGTCCACCACCCGTGTTCCTCGGTCCATGCTTGTTGTCTGGAGAGGGGATCCAAGCCACCAGTCATCGCTGCAGAGAGGTGCCAGCTGAAGCAGGGACGTGACTCTGTCACTCCACAGGAGATTCCTTCGGTTCTTCTGGTGCAGAATGAAGACAGGTAGTCCTCGGAGGATGCATGACCTGGAAACTGTTGCAGTTGGTGGCAGGGACTGAAGTGACAATGTTGCAGAAGTCGTCTTTGCTTCTTTGTTGCAGTTTTGTAGAGGTCCTGGGGAATTCAGCGGTTGATCCGTCGGTAGAAGATGAGGTAAAGGATGCAGAGGATTCATGCTGGAGTCTTCCAATCCAAATCTGAAGAAACACCCAGAGGAAAGAGCCTAAGTAGCACTGAGAGGGGGATTGGTCACCTAACTAGGTAAGCTCCTATCAGGAGGGGTCTCTGACATCATCTGCTGGCACTTGCCACTCAGATGCTCCCAGAGTGCCCACTAACTTGGAATCCAAGATGGCAAAACCCAGGGACTGTCTGGAGGAGCTCTGGGTACCACCCGGGGGTGGTGAAGGACAGGGGAGTGGTCACTCCTCTTTACTTTGTCCAGTTTCGCTCCAGAACAAAGACTTGGGGTCCCTGAACCGGTGTAGACTGGATTATGCAAGCAGGGCACCACCTGTGCCCTTCAAAGCATTTGCAGAGGCTCTGGGGTGATACCCCTCCTATGCCTGTAACACCTATTTCCAAAGGGAGAGGGTGTAACCCCCCTCTCTCAAAGGAAGTCCTTTGTTCTGCCTTCCTGGGATTGAGCTGCTCAAGCACCAAGTGGGCAGAAAACTGTCTGTGAGGTGGCAGCAGCTGGTGCTGCTTGGAAAACCTCAGAAGGCTGGTATGGCAGTGTTGGGGGTCCACTGTGGAGCACGCAGAGTGCATGGGATTGTGCAACCAATACTGGAATCAGTATTGGGGTACAGTTTCCAGTTGTTAGATACCTTACATGGCCATGTTCGGAGTTACCTTTGTGAAGCTGGACATAGGTATTGACCTATGTCCAGTGCACACTTAAAATGGTGTCCTCGCACTCACGAATTCTGGGAAAATGATGTGGAGGCAACCTCTGCTAGTGCAGGAGTGCCCTCACACACAGGTACTTTGCAATCAGCCTTCAGGGTCTGAAGACCTGACATATAGGTGACTTATAAGTGACATGGTGCAGTGAAAATGGCTGTGAAATGTTGCATGCACCATTTCACACAGGCTGCAATGGCAGTCCTGTGGAAGCCTTTGCATGGGCTTTCCTATGGGTGGCAAAAGTAAAGCTGCAGCCCATAGCGATCCCTTGGAACCCTAATGCCCTGGGTACCTAGGTACCACATACTAGGGTCTTATAATGGGGCACCAGTATGCCAATTTGGGATGAAATAATGAGTTACCAGTATGTAAGGACACATTTGGAACCAGAGAGAGCATAAGCACTAGGGTCCTGGTTAGCTGGATCCCAGTGACATAGTCAAGCATACTGACAAAAACAGTGAAACATACTGACAAGTAGGCCACAAGCCATAAGGACTGGAGTCCTGGCTAGCAGGATCCCAGTGACATAGTCAAAACACACTGAAAAACAGGCCAAAATGGGGTAACCATGCTAGAAAGAGGCTACTTTCTCACACAACCCCCCAAACGAAGGACAATAGGGCTAACCCTGGACAGTTGAGACTTTATTGTCTTAGTGGTGATAAGTGAAGAGTAGATCCGCAATAGAGTGGTTACTCCCTTTATCATCCACTGTATGTTCCCTTCCCTTTGGGAGGTGAACCGCCCTCTTTGGAGATTTTTTGCTAGAGGACAGTGCAAGTGCGTACTCTGAGATTCCCTATTTGTAAGGTTAAAAAGTTGTAAAGTGGGGCACTGTGACTGTCCCTGTGATCCTAGTCAAGACAAGGCTGCTGTCCTAAGAATTTCAATGCTAGACAGGGGTGCTGTCTCAGTAGGGCCAGAGCAGGGCAAACAGTTTGTCCCCATGGCTCTAAGAGAGAACAAGGTTGCTTTTCCTCTTGTGCTGGAGCAAGGAAGGGCTGCTGTCCTAAAGACTCCACATAAGGACAGGGCTGCTGTCCTATGTCTTTAGAGGTAGTGCAGGGCTGCTGCACTAAAGTTTCTCTGGGAGTTCTACTTTCTCACAGTGGCCTTGTAAATATGAACTGGCACACTGTGTCACCAGAGCGTAAAAAAAAAAATGAGGCTCCTGTGTCGCAATGTGCCGCTAGAGCCTCGTAAATGATGCCCTTAGGCTGCACCTAGCTTAAGGGTCCACGTCCAAAACATGATTAGTGAACTATTCACCTTAAATTGTAAAAGTGAAGAAGCTGGGCATATGTCTATTACCATTAACCTTCCAGTAAATCTGAACCATCAAATTAGTCTAGCTGCTTCTTCCCCAGATGCAATTTAGAGGTCTCCACATATGTGCAGAGGCCATCTTGCACCTTCTGTGGGAGGGCTGTGGCAAGAAACTTTGTGATTTCCTGTCATGCAGACCAGAAAACAGTGAAATAACAGGAAAAAGTGGAGATGCCCTTTGTTTTCAGTTTTGGTCCTTCATTTTGCAATAGTAACTTTGAGATGAAGATAAATTCATGTTTACAGTCTGCCCTGAGTGTTGGCGAAGAATTTACCAATTCATATGCATTTGTTCTGATGTTCATGAAGGACTATACAAGACATGATTGTGCATCATGTTTGTGAACAATGCGTTCAGAAACAAAAGTAAAGATGTGTCACTAGTCTGCTCCAACCCTCTGGGATTCATTTACTAGTGTGCAGCTAGTAAGCAACTACCCTAGGTATAACTAGACATCACAAAAACACGGATAAGCTGTCACCATTCTGGACTTGTGTAAAATGATTCAAGGGGGCTGCCACCTGAGATTCTTTGCATTCTCAGGGCATACCCAGCGTGTCCCTGAGAACTGCCATATCTGTTGCTTGGGCAGTTGGTTATCATTAGGGGCCTATCAAACTGCAGAAAAGCAGAAATCCAGGGAAACATCTAGGGGCAAACAAAACAAGGTTACTTTGCACACCTTCAATTGATCAAGTTTTCTTTTGTCATTATTAATTGTCTCATAATCCAATCAATCCAGATACTACTGTTTGTTCAGAGTTTGTACTAGCAATTACATATTTTGAATTGACATATCAGCACCTTTACTTTAGCCAAGAAGCAGTATTCAGTGCTTTTTGTACTTCTCACAGTATTGGATTAATTCAGGAGCACTCTTTGGGAATAAGGGCCAGATGTAGCAAAGGTTTGCGAGTCGCAAATGGCCCGAATCGCTATTTGCGACTCTGCAAAATCGGAAATGGGATGCAAAAATCCCATTTCCGACTCGCAAAAAGCGATGCGAGCTGTTACCGACTCGCAAAATGTGCGACCCCATTTTGCGACCCGCAAATAGGAAGTCGCATTTTGCGAGTCGCAAACCATATGCAATAGCAACTCGCAAATTGCGACTAGTCACAAAAAGCCCAGTTTGCATGTCCCATTTACCACTAACTCAGAGCAGGTGGTAATCATTACCAAAGTATAAAAGGAGACCCAGAAGGCATCTGGGTGACTCAAGATGGCGGAGATATACCTGATAGCAGTGAGGAGGAGAGTCCACGCAGCCGAGCAGGGGAGGAGGAGGAGCCAGAGACAGGAGAAGGTTTACAGAACAAGGCAGACTCTTTTTCAGCAAACTGAGGAAGAAATCTACGACAAATACAGACTTAGCAGCGCAGCTATACTAGAATTAATTGAATTACTCAAACCACAGCTAGAACGCCAGACTCTGCGCGGCCGCGCCATCCCTACGCATGTGCAAGTGCTATGCTCACTGCACCTCTTGGCCTCGGGGAGCTATCAGGGGGTCATTGCTGTGGCAGGTGGGGTATCTCAAAGTGCACTATCAAGGTTCCTCAGGGCATTCCTAGATGCCTTACTCACACACATGTCCCAATACATATACCTACCCAGGAATGAGGCAGAAATTAACAGCACCAAGTTGGACTTTTACCGGATTGCCAACTTTCCCCATGTCATAGGGTGTGTAGATGGGACACATATTCAAATATGCCCTCCTGCAAACCTGGAATATCTGTTCCGCAACAGAAAGTGTACCCACTCACTCAATATTCAGGTTGTTTGTGACGCCCATTATGTCATCACTGACATTGTCGCGAAATTTCCAGGTAGTACTCATGACTCATACATTTTTAGGCACAGTGGGATACACCAACGCCTTGAACGTGGGGAGTTTGGAGACGCATACCATACCTCCTAGGTAGAGCGGCATACACCTTGTACACATGCACACAGATCAATGTGCACACCAACCAGAACTTTCTAACAGTGTACTTTTTGTGACCAACAGGTGACAGTGCATATGCACTACGGCCATGGATAATGACTCCGTACTTAACACCCAGCAATGAATGTGAGAAACGATACAACAGTGCACATAAGAGGACCAGGAACCTGATTGAACGCACCTTCGGATTGCTGAAAGCACGGTTCAAATGCCTCCACCGAAGTGGAGGTGCCCTCAAGTATACCCCCATTACGGCATTCAAAATTGTTGTCGCATGCGCTATCCTGCACAATATTGCCACCCGACGTGGGCTACCTCTCACCCCTGCAGACCCAGATTCTGAGGATGAAGAGCAAGAGCAACCACATCGCCATCATGGGGATTGGAGCATCGCAAATCAAGGCAGACTGAGACGGCAACACATCGCAACCCAATACTTTGGAAGGTACGTGTCAACTTCAACCATACTCACCTATTGACCAAAAACTCCATTTGTTAAGTGGAACAAAAAAACTATTTAATATGTGCAGAAATTGAACTATTTACAATGACAAACTGTTCAGGGAGTTCAGAAAGCCAACCAGGCATGGGGCACATTGCCGTCATGTGCCCCAACATCAGGGACAGGGTTTAGTTTATGACCTACGACGGCCTCTGCCAGCCTGGCTGGTCCCAGGTTGTTCAGCAGTGCTCTGCCTCGTACTCCCACTCCGGAGCACCCTGGTGTCACCAGCAGAGACACTGCTCACAGTGGAGCCCTCTTCGCTGTCCTGAGGGGTGTCCCCTGTACCCCTGGACACATGCCGTGCCTCCATGAGATCGATCACATGGGTGATCCGTCCCAGGCCTCTTGCCACATCACCTGCAAAGTGGTCCATTTCCACCTGGAGGCCGACTGTTCTTCTTGACAGTCCAGTGGTGTTGACTGCCAGTCTGCTAATTGAGGAGGCCATCCTGTCCAGCCTCTGGAGCAGCTGGCAGTCCCTGCGCCGCCCACCCTCGCTCTGTGACAGCAGTCCAGCCACCAGTTCCCGCATGGACAGGGCTAGGTCCCCAGTGTTGTTGCCTATGACATCCAATTGTGCATGGAGCTGCTGCATGCTGTTCTCATTGCTCCTTACAAAGCGGTGCAGAACTCCACTAATCCTCCCTAACATTTGGTTCTGCAGGCGCTGACCATGTAGCAGTTGTGCCTCTGTCATGGTGGTGGATGGACGCCCGGACTCTGCCTGCAGCCCTGCTCTCCTCAACCTGCGTCGCCTGCGCAGCGGTGGATGCCCTGTGAGATGTACCGTGGCACTCCTGGGTGTTGCTGGTGCAGCCTCCGGAACCACTGTTGCAGCAGGTGTTGTCATCAAGGGGATGGTGTTGGTGGTGCAGGTGGGAGTGGTGGCAGCTCCTGTCCTTTCCTCATGGGGCTGGCTGACTGTTGGCACCTGGCTGCTGTGGCTGGTGGTGGGGTCTTGTGGGAGACCTGTGGGACATGGGGAACAGATTGTCAGTGTCTACTATCTGTTGCACACTTCCTAATAAACATTTGCCTATTGACTGCCTACTTGACTACATTGCCCATAATGCATCATGCTGGTATATGCTACCCTGAAATGGAGCTATCTTGGTTGTGCATGCCCCTGTGTACATGGTGGGTGGGGGTATGGCATTGATGGGGGTACAGGCATATCACATGGTACTCACCGGTTGATGTTCTGGGCTCAGAGGTGTCCAGATCTCCGAATCCTGTTACAGCCTCCTGCTCCAGGGTCTCCTCCACCCTTTCCTCCAGGGGTGTGGGTGGTGGTATGGATGATGGTCCCCCTCCTGTGCCTCTCATCTCCCGGAGCCTTTCTGCCACCCTCTCCTTGGTCCGGGAGCTGAGGTCATACCACCTCTTCTTTATCTCATCCACACTCCTGTGGCTGACCCCCAGGGAGTTCACCTTTTCCTGAATATCCAGCCAAATTCTTTTTTTAGTGGAGTCTGGCACATTGAGGGCTGCCTTCCCAAAAAGATCATCATGGTGCTGACAGCATTCCTCTGTCAGCACCTCCAGCTCCTTCTCAGAAAATTTCAATTTCCTCTTTCTGGGAGTGTCTGCCATTGTTGCTGTTGCTCTGTTTGCAGTTCTGCTGTTAAAAAGGGTGTGGTCCTCCCTCCTCCCAGGTGTATTAGTAAACTTCCTGGCTGTGATGTCATCATCCTGTGCCAGGAAGTGTTTGCAGAGTGTTCTGGAGTGGTTTCTGGAGTGTTCTGCAGCACCTGCAATCAATTTTCATGATAATCGCAATTTGCGACACCCACTCGCAAATTGTGTGCCCTTTTTTTGCGCGGTCGTAAAAAGCGACCTCGCAAACAGCAGACTCGCTATCTGCGTTGTGACTCCGGGTGCGAGTCGCAATTTGTCCCTGGAAATTGTACCTACATTCCTATTAGCGACACGCAATTTGCGAGTCGCACATGCTCGCAAATTGCGAGTCGCTAATTTTTTGTACCTACATCTGGCCCTAAGTTCCAAGAATTTTCCGTTTCCAGTTTGTTGTGTATCTCCCTCAGATATATATGTCCAAGAGAGTACTAACAATGCCCCCATCTGAAAGAATATATCTCATTGTGTTTGCTCATTGACACAAAGCGCGTTCACAACCCTGAAGTAATTCATAGCAACTGTTATTAATGCACTTGGGACATGTGAAAACCACCATGTAAGCACCGGGTCATTGTTGTTATTGCCCATCTGGTGTAATATAAGCCTTTGATTTTTCACATATGTACATGCAGAGAGTGGCCCTCTGTCAGGGAGAGAGGAATCGAGGCGTGTGGAAGAAGAGTGAAAGGGGTTTAAGGCAATGATAGTGTAATAAATTGAAAAATCAGAAAGAGAAGAGAAAAGTAAATAGAAAGACACAGAATAAGGCCAGAAGGAGATATAAGAGAAAAGACAGATAAAAGAGGATAATTTAAAATGCGATATGAAATACTCGCCCCGTTGCTTAATTTCATTATTTATGTCTAAGAGGGTGGAGGCTCCAGAAACACACACTGCAAAAGTCTGTTCAGGGCCAGTCCAGTTCTCCATGGCCTAGGGAAAAAAATCTACGCATGCTGTTTCCAAAACCACAAGAATCATGTACTACAGCAAGCTCACTGCCCCGCCATGAATCTACTCTGTGAATTTTGGCTCTGGTGTGGTGAGGATGAGCAGGCAAAGTGTACGTCCAGAGGGTGAGATGGAATGCATGAAATACGTGGAATGTCCTGGTACTGTTATATCTTATAATGATAAGATTTTAATGTTGTCTAACATCCAGTAGCACAGTAAAATTATTACAGCATTGCCCTAAATTAATTTCTACCCACTTCAGTACAAAATACTTGAGATCCACAGAGGTTTCATCAGAACCTTGTGAACAGACAGCACATTTTTCAGATTGTATGGTTTGCATATCATATTATGCACTGTGAGCCTCATTTACAAGAATCTGATGCATTGGCTCAGATGTGTCAGATTTCTTGTGCTGCCCTATGACTCCCTAATGACGCCATGATAGGCTGTATTTACAATACAGAGCTCCATCACGCATGTTTTCTGATGCATCTGTGGCACTAAACTCACGCATTGTTGGATTAGCTTTAAAAGATGATGCTACTCCAGCAATACTATGAGGCCTCCATTGAGAAAAGCCCTTGTTAGACCTAGCATCCTTAGCCTAGTTTCCCCTGTCTTTTTGCCTCTCCTTCCTGTATTTCTGACTGTGTGCTGGATTTCGTTTTTACTGGTTTTGGTACTTTGGGCACTTTACCACTTCTGACCAGTGCTAAAATGCAAGTGCTCTCTATCTAAAATGTATTGGTAATTGGCCTTTCAATGATTGGCATATTTGATTTTCTATTAAGTCCCAAGTAAAGTGCTGAAGAGGTGCCCAGGGCCTGAAAATCAAATTCTACTAGTGGGCCTTCAGCACTGATTGTGCCACCCACATGTGACCTGCCACAGCAGTGTCTGTGTGTGTAGTTCTAAACTGTCAATTCGACCTGGCAAGTGTACCCACTTGCCAAGCCCAAACCTTCCCTTTCACTGCCTTTTACCGAAGGCAGCCCCAGGGGCAGGGTGCAGTGTATTTAAAAGGTAGGGCATGTAATGGTGTGTTTTACATGTCCTTATAGAGAAATACTGCCAAATTTGTTTTTCACTATTGCAAGGCCTATCTCTGTCTTAGGTTAACAATGGATTGCATTTAAATTCCTGTTGAGTGTAATTTCCTATTGGGAGCAGACGGAGGTTTGGAGTTTGTGGTCTCTGAACTCACAATTTAAAAATACATCTTTTGGTAAAGTTGGTGTTTAGATTGTCTATTTGAAATGCCACTTTTAGAAAGTGGACATTTTCTTGCTCAACCATTCTGTGCCTCTGCCTGCCTGTGGAATTCACATCTGGGTCTGACTGACAGTTAGGCTGTTTGTGAATTCCGTATAGACAGTGACTCAAAAGGAGCTGAAGTGCGTCCTGCATATCCTGATGGGTCTTCCTGGGCTACAGTGGGAGAGAGGAGCTGACACCTGCACCTGAAAAGGCTGTGTCTGTCCTCAAGCAATGCAGTCTCCACCCTCCTGGAGCGTGTCTGGAGCTAGGCCTGGACAAGGTAGGATCTTGTGAACATTAGAGAATTTCCTTTTAGGTTTGCCTACTTCAAAGTCAGATATGAGTATAATTAGTGGACTCAAATCCCCAGACCTTTAGAACACTTCTGGATCAAGAGAGAGGAACCTCTGCCAAGGAGAAGAGCTGAAGAGCTGTGGGGAGAAATACTGCCCCTTTGCTGTGTGTGCTTTGCTAGGTTGGCCTGCAGTAGTTGCTTCTACCTGAGAGCAGACAAAGGCTAGACTTTGCTTTGTATCCTGCTTGTGAAGTTTCTCCAAGGGCTTGAACTGAGCTTGCCTCCTGGTAAGAAGTTTCAGGGACAGCAAAGACTTTACCTGCCAGCACCAAGGTATTCCTGCTGCAAACCCTGATTTGCCAATTCCTGGGCCCTTGGGAGTGAAAGCTGGCCTGAAAACCAAGAAGAACCAGGCACACCAACTCCGGATGGCTCCAGAATAGGCGCAGCTGCACGACTACATGCCGCTGCCTGCAACCCAAAGCCGTGGTCCCTGCTGGAGTGTGACAACCCTGGCAATGCCGCAAACCTAACACCACCGCAGTTCAGCTGAAGTACTGCAACATCATGAGTCATGAGTGCTGTGTAACTAACGTCCGTGACACCGGACTTGGCTGCGGCACCTGTACCTCCATGGCGTGACAGTGACTCAACCCCTAGAGTTCACTCCACTGCGTCTTGACTTGCCGGATTCATCGACCCTGCTGGATCAAAAGGGACCCTGACAGGGTGGCCATACAGTAACTCCAAAGGGCTAAATCCAAGACCCTTTTGTGGCACCTCCCTGTAGGTGAACAGAAGGCATGGCAAGTTGATGTTCCACTTACGCCTAAAGGGCTCTGACAGGCTCATGATCATGCCCTTCAAAGTGCGGTTGAATCTCTCAAACAGACCATTTCCTTGGGGACGGAAAGAAGTAGTAAACTTGTAGGTTACCCCACACTCCTTTTCATAGAGACTTCAAATGGTAAATATGAAGTTGGTACCCTTAACAGAAACCCCCTCCTTGGGGAATCCCAAGTAGGTAAAAAACCTCCATCAATGCACGTCCCACCACAGGTGCTCTGATTGACCTCAGAAGGATAGCTTCTGGGTACCAAGTGGCATGGTCCACTAAAACCAGGATAAACCTGTTGCTGATTATTGTTTTGGGATCCAGAGGCCCCACAATGTCAATACCAACCCTTTCAAAGGGGGTGCTGAATACAGGAAAAGGTTGGAGGGAAGCCTTACATTTCCCCCCACTCTTGCCACTTGTTTGACAAGTTTGGCAAGACCTATAGTGTGCATCTGAGTGCCTGCTCATTTGGGGCCAGTGAAAGTGGGTGACAAGCCGTTCAAAGGTCTTGTCCTGACCCAAATGTGCAGCTAAAGGCACATCAAGAGCCAAACCCAGTAGGAAGGCTCTGAAGCACTGGGGTACCACCAGCACAGGGGCTGACCCAGGCTCAGCAACCTTAGGCTCACTATAGAGGAGGCCGTCCTCCCAGTAGATCACATGTGAACTAGACTCCTTGCCAGACACCTGGTCTGCAGCCTGCTGCCACTGAGTCAGCTCAGGGACCTCCCCCAGTTCAGCCACCTGTTCCCTGTAGGCTCCAGGGCATCTCCCTCACGTACAGCCTCATCCTGGACCATGGAAACTTCTGGAGCGGGTTTCCTGTGCCCCTTACCCGTCCTCCTTCTGTCCGACACATGAGCCACTCTTTCAGGATTTAGGGTCTCCTGATCACCCTGATGGGCTGCCATTGACCGGGTGGACACACACACACACCCAGGCATTCACAACATCTCCAAGTGAGACCTGTGTTCCACCTCCTTCAAAGGGGAATCCTCCAGGTCATTGCCAAGCAGACAATCTACATGCATGGTTAGACTCACAGCTACTCTCAAGGCACCTGAGACGCACCCCCATTCATAGGCACTCTCTGCATAGGCACTCTGAGTTGTCTACTGCAACTACTTGGTGAAGTGTATGGGTAACTACCTGCACCTCAGACACCAAGTGACTTCTCACAGTAGTCACACTGGCTCCTGTGTCTCTCAGAGCCTCCACCCACTGCCTGTACTTTTTTGTGTTCTCGAGCACAAGGGTTCTCTGGACCATCTCACTGTCCCCTACTGAGACAACGGTCATCTCAGCTGGCTCCCACCCACCTGGAACCAACTCCTCCCAAAGTGCTGCACTGGGCAAACCCTGTGACTGAGCACCAGTGGGTGCCAGTGTCCACTTGGGAATTTTGGATCCCCCCTCACATGACCCACCAGCTTACATGCAACACATGTGGAGACCCCAATCTGTAGGTTTCCCTTTAGAAAACCATGGCTTCAATTCAACTCGGGGTTGGGAATCCTTATCCTGGGAACTAGGTTGGGGCCATTTAGAGAAC